>NC_044034.1:78127448-78472885 GCF_901765095.1 Microcaecilia unicolor
TGGTCCACCTGAGCCTGAAGCTTGACAATTCGATTGTCCGGCAGGAACACTCTGCCCACTTGGGTGTCGAAACGAACTCCCAGATATTCCAGGGACTGAGTCTGGCGCAGCTGGCTTTTTTCCCAGTTGACGATCCACCCCAGGGAGCTCAAAAGAGCAATCACCCGGTCTGAAGCTCTGCCGCACTCTGCATAAGAGGGGGCTCGGATCAACCAGTCGTCCAGATAAGGATGGACTTGTACTCCTTCCTTTCGTAGGAAGGCCGCGATGACCACCATTACTTTGGAGAAGGTCCGCGGAGCAGTAGCCAACCCGAACGGGAGGGCTTTGAACTGGAAGTGTCGGCCCAGGACTGCAAAACGCAGAAAGCTTTGATGAGGAGGCCAGATGGGAATATGCAGGTAAGCTTCCTTGATGTCCAAGGATGCCAGGAACTCCCCTGCTTTCACTGCCGCTATAACAGAGCGGAGAGTCTCCATTCGGAAGTGCCGAACTTTCAAGGCCCGATTGACCCCTTTGAGGTCGAGGATAGGCCGTACAGAACCTCCTTTCTTTGGTACCACAAAGTAAATGGAGTAACGTCCCTTGCCAAGCTGATCTTCTGGTACCGGAACGACCGCACCCAGACGGATCAGATTGTCCAAAGTCTGCTGCACTGCCACAGCTTTGACCGGAGACTTGCAGGGAGAGTGCACAAACCCGTCTCTTAAGGGTCGGCAGAACTCTAGCTTGTAGCAGTCTCTGATCACTTCCAGCACCCAAGCATCTGAAGTTACCCTGGTCCACTCGCCCAGAAACGAGGACAGGCGTCCTCCAATCTGCACTGGGCCATGGACCAGGGCCCCGTCATTGGGTACGAGACCCAGGGGGAGGACCGGAGGACGCACCTCCGGGACGGCCGTCTCTGCGAAAGGAATGCTGCTTGGGGGAGAAGTTCCTCTTGAAGGAAGAGGGGGCAGAGGAGCCCGACTTGCCCGGGCGATACCGACGGGCTTCCTGAAACCGTCCTTTGGAGGAACCGGGGCGAGCACCATTGGCCCGAGCCCTGACCTCTGGTAACCTCTTGCCCTTAGACATGCCGAGATCGGTCACAATTTTGTCCAGCTCGACCCCAAAAAGCAGCTTGCCTTTAAAAGGCAACTTAGCCAGGCGAGACTTAGAGGCGTGGTCAGCAGTCCAATGCTTCAGCCAAAGCCACCGCCGCGCAGAGACTGTCTGAGCCATACCTTTAACTGAGGCTCTCAAGACATCATACAGCAAGTCTGCCAAATAAGCTAAGCCCGATTCCAGGGCCGGCCAATCAGCCCTCAAGGAAGGATCCGAGGGGGAAGCCCGCTGCACAATCGTCACGCACGCCCTGGCCACATAGGAGCCGCAAACTGAGGTCTGCAAACTTAAAGCAGCCGCCTCGAAGAACGACCTTAAGGCCGCCTCCAATCTTCTGTCTTGGGCGTCCTTTAGGGCCGTGCCACCTTCCACCAGCAACGCCATTTTCTTAGTCACCGCAGTGATTAAAGAATCCACGGTAGGCCAAAGAAAGGCCTCCCGTTCACCTTCAGGCAGAGGATAGAGGCAGGACATAGCCCTAGCCACTTTGAGGCTCGCTTCTGGGACATCCCATTGAGCCGAAATCAAGGTGTGCATGGCCTCATGCACGTGGAAGGTTCTAGGCGGGCGCTTCGTCCCCAGCATAATGGCAGAGCCAACAGAAGCTGAGGGAGAGACGTCCTCCGGAGAGGAAATCTTCAAATGCTCATGGCCTGCACTAACAGGTTGGGCAAATCCTCTGAACGAAAGATCCGCGCTGCAGAGGGGTCATCCGCTCCATCCGAGCGGGAATCCGTCTCCTTCAAGGAATCCCCAAAGGACCGTTGGGAGAACTCAGATACACTGCCCTCATCTACATCAGAGGAGACAGAGTCCTCTAGGGCCTGGAAATCCACCCGAGGGCGTTTGCTTCCAGAGGCCTCAACCCCTTTATCAGACAGGGGGGCATGGGCAGCATTTTGCATAAGAAAAGCCTGATGCAGCAGCAAAATGAACTCAGGGGAGAATCCCCCCGAACTGTGCACTTCTGCAGCTTGGGCCACGGCCCTAGCCGCACTCTCAACCGGCGCTCGCAAGAGCGGGGGAGAAACGTGCTACGCATACAAAATGGCGTCTGGCGCTAAACTCCAAGAAGGAGCCGCGAGGGAAGAACAGCGCTTAACTTTGGCCGCTTTCTTACCGTCGTCCGAATCAAGGTCGACCATAGTATTAACGTCTCCCAGCTCGAGGGCAGCCCAAGAAGAAGCCGTCCGAGCAGAGTGGCCGGCCAACATGGAGTGGGCGAGCAGCGGGGGATGGGCGCTTATGGCGGGAAAAACCACCGCACCGGAGGAAGAACCGGGACACTGACCGGACTCCATACTGATGCTCAACAAAGGCGATTCAGGCTTTGAAACCCCCGCATCCCCGCTAGACGCACACACGCGGTCCGGGAAGCGAATCTTCATGCCTTCGCCCTCCGACGCCATAAGCCACGTGGAGACCGAACGGGGAACCCCCCCTGCCCGCTATAAAAATGTAAAATTACCTGCTTCTCGCTCCAAGCTGTAACGAACTGGTGTCCCAGTGAGCAGCTGCAATGAACGTTGAAATAAACGCCCGTAAAGGACGTCCAATTTTATTTTTTTTTAAATGGAGCCAGCGGGAGGGGGGAGAAAAGGAGGGACCTGGCACCACCAGGTTTGCACTTGCTCAAGAAGAGCCCTCAACCCCAGGTACGCAACAAAACCTAAAAATTAGGCTTGGAGACCTAGCCAGAGCTGCTGCTGTGTGTGACCACCACCTGCTGAGATAGAGAACATACTGGGGAGTTTCCGGCAGCACATGACCACATATAGGGAGGCAAAAGG
Organism: Microcaecilia unicolor; assembly: GCF_901765095.1. NCBI lineage: Eukaryota > Metazoa > Chordata > Amphibia > Gymnophiona > Siphonopidae > Microcaecilia > Microcaecilia unicolor. The sequence goes on from NC_044034.1 coordinate 78,130,346, forward strand.
ATTGCTCTTTATCTCCACCTGCTGGTAGATGGACACAACCCACCAGTCTATGGATTGATCAGCATGATGATATGGAATGTTGCCCAGTTCCTAACAAATCTAAAACCCTCCTCCCTGCACCATCGTCTCATTCACGCATTGAGACTCTGGAGCTCTGTCTGTCTCTTGGGCCCTGCGCGTGGAACAGGTAGCATTTCAGAAAAGGCTACCCTAGAGGATCTGGATTTGAGCTTTCTACCTAAGAGCCTAAATTTGGCTTCCAGAACCTCTCTCCCACATTTTCCTATGTCATTGATACCCACATGTACCAAGACAGCCGACCCCTCTCCAGCACTATCTAAAATCCTATCTAGGTGACGCGTGAGGTCCGCCACCTTCGCACCCAGTAGGCAAGTCACCAGGCGATCCTCACGTCCACCAGCCACCCAGCTATCTATATGCCTAATGATCGAATCACCAACTACAACAGCTGTCCTAACCTTTCCCTCCCGGGCAGCACTTGGGAGACATATCCTCGGTGCAAGAGGATAGTACATCCCCTGGTGGGCAGGTCTTGGCTACAGGAGTACTTCCTACTTCACCAGGGTGATGCTCTGCTTCTAGGAAACCTCCCTCCTCCAAGGTAACACAAGGGCTACCAGACTGGAGGTGGGACTTTTCTACAACATCCCTGTAGGTCTCCTCTATGTACCTCTCTGTCTCCCTCAGCTTCACCAAGTCTGCTACTCTAGCCTCAAGAGAACAGATACGTTACCTGAGAACTAGGAGCTCTTTGCATCGGGCACACACATATGACATCTCACCAACTGGGAGATAATCATACATGGGACACTCAATGCAAAAGACTGGATAGCACCCCTCTCACTGCTGGACTGCTGACTCCATCTTAGTGTTTTTGAGTTTTTCAATAATTTAAAACTTGCTACAGTATTAAGGATATTAGCCTAATATCAAAGTGTCTATTAGCTTATATAGTATATTGTATGATTTAGTTAGTGTTTCCTTCTTAGATGGTAATGAAATGTATTTAAAACTCTGTAAGAGCAAACACAACCCAGGCAAAAACAAAGGTAAAATTATGTATCATACCTGATAATTTTCTTTCCATTAATCATAGCTGATCAATCCATAGACTGGTGGGTTGTGTCCATCTACCAGCAGGTGGAGATAGAGAGCAAACTTTTGCCTCCCTATATGTGGTCATGTGCTGCCGGAAACTCCTCAGTATGTCGATATCAAAGCTCCATCCGCAGGACTCAGCACTTAGAGAATTACACCCACAAAGGGACACTCTGCCCAGCTCACCACCGCCGAAACGGGGGAGGGGAATTAACCCAGCTCATCCCCACACAAGTGGGGGAGGGGAATCCGTCCAGCTCATCCCCGCGGAGCGGGGGAGGGACACCACCCCGCCGATGCGGGGGGATCTGGCTTATCCTGCAACCGCGGGAGGAGCTGACTGACCCTAACACCGCCGAAGCGGGAGGGGTACAAAGCTGCCCTACAGCCGCAAGAAGCGGGAGGGAGTGCCGGCATAATTTAAGTCTCAATCCAGCCCCGTAAAACGGAGGGGAGAGGAATGCAGCAGCTCACTGTAACACAAACTCGTCTCAACTCTTGAAGAATCCAATTGAAAAAACTTGAACACGAAGTCCTCCTGAAGGAACTGAAGACTAAACTTGAACCTAAAATTCAACCAGAATATAAACAGTACAGATATCTGGGAGGGGCTATGGATTGATCAGCTATGATTAATGGAAAGAAAATTATCAGGTATGATACATAATTTTACCTTCCATATCATCATGCTGATCAATCCATAGACTGGTGGGATGTACCGAAGCAGTACTCACCCAGGGCGGGACATTGAAATCCCTGACCTCAACACTGAAGCTCCAAACCGGGCCTCCGCCCGAGCAGCCACAGTCAAGAGGTAATGCTTGGAGAATGTATGGGCCGATGCCCAAGTTGCCACCTTGCATATCTCTGCCAAGGAGACGGACCCGGCCTCTGCTAACGAGGCTGCCTGAGCTCTAGTGGAGTGAGCCTTCAGCTGGATAGGCGGCACCTTCCCCGCGGCCACATAAGCCGCTGCAATGGCTTCCTTGACCCATCTTGCCACTGTAGGCTTAGCAGCCTGCAGACCCTTACGAGGACCTGCAAACAGGACAAACAGATGATCCGATTTCCGGAAATCATTGGTCACTTCCAAGTATCTGATGATAACTCGTCTCACATCCAGATATTTGAAAGCAGAGAATTCCTCTGGGTAGTCCTCCCTACGAAAGGAAGGGAGACAGAGCTGCTGATTCACATGGAAGCGAGAAACAATCTTGGGCAGGAAGGAAGGCACTGTGCGAATAGTCACTCCTGCCTCAGTGAACTGCAGAAAAGGCTCTCGACATGAGAGTGCCTGGAGCTCGGAAACTTCTGGCTGAAGTGATAGCCACCAAAAAGACTGCTTTCAACGTCAGGTCTTTCAGAGATGCCCTCGACAAGGGTTGAAAAGGCGGCTTCTGCAAGGCTCTTAGCACCAGGTTGAGATTCCACGCAGGCACCACTGAGTGCAGAGGAGGGCGCAGGTGATTAACTCCCTTGAGGAAACGCACCACATCTGGCTGCGAAGCTAGGGAAGCACCCTTCAGGCGGCCCCTGAAGCAAGCCAGGGCCGCTACCTGGACTTTCAGGGAACTGAGCGACAGGCCTTTCTCCAGACCTTCTTGCAGGAACGCCAGCACTGAAGAAATTGGAGCAGTAAATGGAGAAAGTGAACCTGCTTCACACCACGCTGCAAAGGTACGCCAAACCCTGGCGTAAGCAGTAGAAGTAGAGCGCTACCTCGCTCTCAGCAGAGTGGCGATGACCTTGTCTGAGAAGCCCTTCTTCCTCAGACTCTGCCGCTCAATAGCCAGGCCGAAAGACCAAAGGGGGAGGGACCCTCCGTCACTACGGGACCCTGATGTAACAGGCCCTGCTCCACTGGCAGTCGCAGAGGATCGTCCACTGAGAGCCTGATCAAGTCCGCATACCAGGGACGTCTGGGCCAATCCGGACCCACCAGGATTATCCGGCCCGGATGCTTTGCCACCCGGTCTAGCACCCTGCCCAACATGGGCCAGGGCGGGAACACATAGAGAATCTCTTGTGTCGGCCACTGTTGGAGAAGAGCATCTCTCCCAGGGATCGAGGGTCCCGTCCTCTGCTGAAAAAGCGCGGCAGTTGGCAATTGGCCGATGACGCCATCAGATCTAGGCTCGGCTGGCCCCAGCGCTTCGTGATGTCCAAGAACGCCTGAGCAGATAGCTGCCACTCTCCGGGCTCCAAGGTATGGCGACTGAGAAAGTCCGCCTTGACATTCATGACTCCCGCAATGTGGGCCACTGACAGCTGTTCCAGGTTCGCTTCCGCCCACTGGCATAGATTCATGGCCTCCTTGGCTAGAGGGGCGCTCTTGGTACCTCCCTGGCGGTTGACATAGGCCACAGCCGTGGCATTGTCCGACAGGACCTGTACAGGCTTCAACGCCAGTACCGGGATGAACTCCAAAAGCGCCAACCGAATGGCTCTGAGTTCCAGGAGGTTGATAGACCACTATGCCTCTGCAGGAGACCAGAGCCCCTGCGCTGTCCTTCCCAAGCAGTGGGCTCCCCAGCCCGACAAAGAGGCGTCCGTCGTGACGACAATCCACTCCGGGGTCACCAGAGGCATTCCTGCAGACAACTTGTCTGTCTGCGTCCACCAGCTCAGCGCCTTGCGCACTGCTGAGTCCAAGGGAAGGCGCACAGCATAATCCTCCGACATCGGAGTCCAGCGCTGCAGCAGAGAGTGTTGTAGTGGTCTCATATGAGCCCTGGCCCAGGGCACTACTTCCATCGTGGCCGTCATAGCCCAACAGCTGCACATAGTCCCAAGCCCGAAGAGGAGAGGCTACTAGGAACTGGTCCATCTGAGCCTGAAGCTTGACAATCCGATTGTCTGGCAGGAACACTCTGCCCACTTGGGTGTCGAATCGAACTCCCAGATACTCCAGGGACTGAGTTGGGCGCAGCTGGCTTTTCTCCCAGTTGATGATCCACCCCAGGGAGCTCAAAAGAGCAAGCACCCGGTTCACAGCTTTGCCGCACTCTGCATAAGAGGGGGCTCGGATCAACCAGTCGTCCAGATAAGGATGGACTTGTACTCCTTCCTTCCTCAGGAAGGCCGCGATGACCACCATTACTTTGGAGAAGGTCCGCGGAGCAGTAGCCAACCCGAACGGGAGGGCTCTGAACTGGAAGTGTCGGCCCAGTACTGCAAAACGCAGAAAGCGTTGATGAGGAGGCCAGATGGGAATATGCAAGTCCGCTTCCTTGATGTCCAAGGATGCCAGGAACTCTCCTGCCTTCACTGCCGCTATAACAGAGCGGAGGGTCTCCATGCGAAAGTGCCTGATTGACCCCTTTGAGGTCGAGGATAGGCCGTACAGAACCTCCTTTCTTTGGTACCACAAAGTAAATGGAGTAAAGTCCCTTGCCAAGCTGATTTTCTGGCACCGGAACGACTGAACCCAGGCGGATCAGATTGTCCAAGGTCTGCTGCACTGCCACAGCTTTGACCGGAGACTTGCAGGGAGAGAGTACAAACCCGTCTCTTAAGGGTCGGCAGAACTCTAGCTTGTAGCCGTCTCTGATGACTTCCAGCACCCAAGCGTCTGAAGTTATTGTGGTCCACTCGTCCAGAAACGAGGACAGCCGTCCTCCAATCTGCACTGGGGCGTGGACCAAGGCCCCGTCATTGGGTACAAGACCCTAGGGGAGGACCGGAGGGAGCACCTCCGGGACGGCGGTCTCTGCGAAAGGAATGCTGCTTGGGGGAGAAGTTCCTCTTGAAGGAAGAGGGGGCAGAGGAGCCCGACCTGCCCGGGCGGTACCGACGGTCTTCCTGAAACCGTCCTATGGAGGTACCGGGGCGAGCACTAGCCCGAGCCCTGACCTCTGGTAACTTCTTGCCCTTAGACGTGCCGAAATCGGTCACGATTTTGTCCAGCTCGACCCCAAAGAGCAGCTTGCCTTTAAAAGGCAATCTAGCCAGGCGGGATTTAGAGGCGTGGTCAGCAGACCTATGCTTCAGCCAAAGCCACCGCCGCGCAGAGATTGTCTGAGCCATGCCTTTAGCTGAGGCCCTCAAGACATCATACAGCAAGTCTGCCAAATAGACTAAGCCCAATTCCAGGGCGGGCCAATCAGCCCTCAAGGAATGATCCGAGGGGGAAGCCCGCTGCACCATAGTCAGGCACGCCCTGGCCACATAGGAGCCGCAAACTGAGGCCTGCAAACTTAAAGCAGCCGCCTCAAAGGACGACCTTAAGGCCGCCTCCAATCTTCTGTCTTGGGCGTCCTTTAGGGCCGTGCCACCTTCAACCGGCAACGCCGTTTTCTTAGTCACCGCAGTGATTAAAGAAACCACGGTAGGCCACAGATAGGCCTCACGTTCACTTTCAGGCAAAGGATAGAGGCGGGACATAGCCCTAGCCACTTTAAGGCTCGCTTCCGGGACATCCCATTGAGCCGAAATTAAGGTGTGCATGGCCTCATGCACGTGGAAGGTTCTATGCGGGCGCTTCGTCCCCAGCATAATGGCAGAGCCAACAGGGGCTGAGGGAGAGACGTCCTCCGGAGAGGAAATCTTCAAAATGCCCATGGCCTGCATTAGCAGGTTGGGCAAATCCTCTGAGCTAAAGAGCCGCGCTGCAGAGGGGTCATCCGCTCCATCCGAGCGGGGATCCGTCTCCTCCAAGGAATCCGCAAAGGACCGTTGGGAGAACTCAGATACGCTGCCCTCATCTATATCGGAGGAGACAAAGTCCTCCAAGGCCTGGGAATCAACCCGAGGGCGTTTACCTCCGGGGGCCTCAACCTCTTTACCAGACGAGGGAGCAGGGGCAGCGTTTGCATAAGGAAGGCCTGATGCAGCAGCAAAACAAACTCGGGGGAGAAACACCCCAGACTGTGCACTTCCGCAGCCTGGGCTACAGCCCTAGACGCACCCTCAACCGGCGGGGGAGAGACATGCTGCGCATCCAAGATGGCGTCCGGCGCGACACTCCGCGAAGGAGCCGCGCGGGAAGAATGGCGCTTAACTTTAGCCGCTTTTGTGCCGTCGCCCAAATTAAGGGCGTTCATGGCATCAATGTCTCCCACCTCAAGGGCGGCCCAAGAAGAAGCCGTCCGAGCCGCGTGGCCGGCCAATATGGCGGAGGCGAGCCGCGGGGGATGGGCGTTTATGGCGGGAAAAAACGCCACACCGGAGGAAGGACCGGGACACTCATCGGTCACGAAACTGTCACCCAACAAGGGCGATCAGACTTTAAGACCCCCGCATCCCCTCAGAAGCGCACACGAGATCCGGGGAGCGACTCTTCGCGCCCTCGCCCTCCGACGCCATAGGCCACGTGGAGACCAATCGGGGAACCCCCTGCCCGCTATAAAAGGTAAAAAATTACCTGCTTTCCGCTCCGAGCTGTAACGACCTGGTGTCCCAGTGAGTAGCTGCAATTAAACGTTTACATAAACGTCGAAATAAACGCCTTTAAGAACGTTCAAAAATATATATATTTTTTTTTAAACGGAGCCAGCGGGAGGGGGGAGAAAAGGAGGGACCTGGCGCCACCAGGTTTGCACTTGCTCAAGAAGAGCCCTCAACCCCAGGCACTCAACAAAACCTAAAAATTAGGCTTGGAGGTCTAGCCAGAGCTGCTGCTGTGTGTGACCACCACCTGCTGAGATATAGAACATACTGAGGAGTTTCCGGCAGCACATGACCACATATAGGGAGGCAAAAGTTTGCTCTCTATCTCCACCTGCTGGTAGATGGACACAACCCACCAGTCTATGGATTGATCAGCATGATGATATGGAAAAATGAATTATATTTAAAAAAAAATCCTGGTGCAAGAGGTTTTGTTGTTGTTCTCTGTTTTAAAACCCTGGCTCCTTAAAATTTGAGCTGACGCCCAAGCCCTGCCCCAGAAAATCTCCATTTGTTTTTTCTTGCAAATGTGATTTCCACTTTTTTCCCTGTCAGCAATTTTTTCGAGGGTCAATATCCACTCTTTTTTGTTCCGTAGAACACTCCCATCTACAAAGATCTAATGAACTGATTGTTCAGAGGATCTGCCAGAATTTCTGATCTCCTTTAAAAGTCTTGGGACAGATTCTATTGGGCCATTGAGCTTCATCAATGTAAATGGTGAAGCAGTTTCCATATTACAATTGGCTGTATTTCTAATTCTTACTTCAGTAAATACAGAAGTATCTTTTCAGCTTTCATAAGAACATAAGACTAGCCATACTGGGTCAGACCAATGGTCCATCTAGTCCAGTATCCTGTTTCCAACAGTGGCCAATCCAGGTCGCAAGTACCTGGCAGAAACCCAAACTGTAGCAACATCCTATGCTACCAATCCCAGAACAAGTGGCAGCTTCACCATTTTTATCTCAATAACAGACTATGGACTTTTCATCCAGGAACTTGTCTAAACCTTTTCCTCTGGTGACGAATTACTATTCACTGATTGTTATTTTAAAAGTATTTCCATGTGTGTCCCCTAGTCATTGTACTTCTTGAAGGAGTTTAAAAAAAAATTGATTCACTCAGGAGTTTGTAGACCTCAATCCTTCTCAGCCATCTCTTTTCCAAGCTAAAAAGCCCTAACCTCTTCAGCCTTTCCTCATGTACAGGGGTTCCATCACCATCATTTTGGTTGCTCTTCTTAGAACCTTTTCTAATTCCACTATATCTTTTTTGAGATATGGCGACCAGAATTGCATGCAGTACTCAAGGTGATGTTGCAATACAGAGGCATTATAGTATTCTTGGTCTTATTTAAAATCCTAGCTCCTTGCCCATTTTTTTTTCCTCCTCATTTTTTAAATCCCAGCTGCACTTATAGCTTTCATCATGATACCTGAAAAAAATCTAGTCACCTTTCCTGGCTTTCATCTCCCACAGATCTTCCAAGATAACCAAGGATCCCTCTCAATTTTTCAAGTAAAAACAGAGGCGTATTTTGAGGGAAAAAAACAAGCTTTAAAAGACAATTTTATACTGAAACTATATAGAGGAGAAGAGGAATAGGGAGTCAGCCTTTATAATATATAGATATTAAGGGATTTTGAATGCATAACAGAACTCAAAATAAAACCTATAAACATCATCTATGGCATTACTCTGGATTAGAATTACATTTTAAACTCACCTCTGTCCTGATTCCATTCATGAGCATCTCCAAGCAAGTTTACATCATATGTATACCCGTCTTTCTGGTCAAAATAATCATCTGTGCTCAACACTGTGCCATCAGGATTCTTGTCAAGCAGAAGACTAGCAACAACAACAAAAAAAGATTTTTAAAACTCCTTTTTCACAAATTTTGAATTAAGCAAACAAGAAAAAGGACTTCAACTACAATTAGACATGGCATCTAAGGGACTTCCTTTAAAAGAACACTTATTTAGTTAGTTCCATCAGTGAACACCCAAAATGAGTTATAATCATAATTTAATTCTAACATTAATTAAAACAAACAAAATATGACAACCAATAATTACAAATAACTCACATCACTCACGCCAACAAAAGTCATCTCTTCAATTCAGCCAACCAACCACCCCAACTAATGCGTAAAGAACATGGCAGCTAAATATTTTCATACAAATTGATGCAATATTATCACCTAAAGTCCAATGTTTCCTGTCTGTTTATAAACCAACATCAAGGTATAATATTTGATCATTACATATAGTTAAGTCTCTGGCACAATGTACTCTTTTTGAAGCTGGTGTCAAAGCATCAAAGTCAAACTAATTGTCTGATGATCTCAACCGTAGAAGATATATGGGCTGAACCTCAAATGCCATGCTCAGCGTGCAGCAACCAAAGATAATTTTAGCCTTAACATGAACAGGTCCAAGATACAAATAAGAGCAGCTACTTTCAAACCACTCTAAAGTCTTAATTCATACAGTAATTTTAGCCCCAAAGGGTCACAACAGATAAGAGTGGTTCCAACCCAGTTTGTGGGGCACACCCAACCAGTCAGGTTTTCAGGGTATCCATAATGAATATGCACATTATAGATTTGCATAAAATAGAGGCAATACATGCAAATTTACATCATGCGTTAACTGGCTGGGTGTGGTCAGGACTGGATTGGGCTACCATAATGGTTCTTAAGTCAGACCTCAGGAAGACACAATAATCGCAACTTTCATCAAAAGCAAAATATGAGCATTAATCTGGTTCCTATAATAAATGACACTAATTTCATTTCCTAATTTTGTTCTATCACAAAACCAAGCACCAAAAAGAATGATTTGATAACCAATAACCAAGCTCAACATCGTTTGCACTGTCACAGGATTCTTCATTATAGTCTGCTATACTAGCTCAGGTATGCAGCGTTGAGTCCCATTTATGTCATTTTCTCCCCAGGTTCACCCTATCATGGAACACTTTAGTCTCTTCAAAGTGGAAAAAAAAAAAAACCTATTTTCTAAATAATTCTTTTAAATTAAATTTCCTTCATATTGATGAAAGCTTTAGAACTAAATATCCATGGCCTTTGACTTTAGGCATCTTAGTATCTCGCTGTCCCTTATAATTTCACTACTGCATTTTTCCCACAATAACACTTCAGTTATGGCCCTCATTTCCCCAGATTTATTTGTATTTGCTATATACATAAACCAGCACTTAAAACATGTATCTTGCATAAACCAAGTCCTCGTTTTACAAAGCCAAGATATACATGCATCAAATCCAAGTGTGTGCAAATGGCAAGAAGGCATGGTCTGGGTGTGTTTTGGCATGGCAAGTTCATAGACATTTATTCCCCATTTCAGAAGGAGATTAAACATGTGTTTCCTAAAAGATTGATGTTGGGAGTAGAGAATGACACGGGGACGGGGACCCAAAGTAACTGCGGGGGTGGGGATGGAGACAGAGCCCGTGGGAACGGGGACAAACTTTGTCCTCGTGTCATTTTCTACTTTGAAGCCTCTTAACAAACTGGACTGTTACTTATGTTTAAGTGATGCAGACGATATTTTGATTTTTTGGAAAAACATGCAAACATGCTGGCCACAACTATCAAAATTTGCATGGGGGATGCTATACATTCTTACTACCAGTACATCTTCTAAGAAGACATCTTCTATTGCAGGAAGGACTGTGGAAGACAGGAGAGCTAGACTGAATCCTGAGATTGTTGATGACTTATTATTCATCCACAGATATAACAGTGCTTCATATGGCATATTTCTCCCCAGCTAGGGCATACAGAGCAGGTTGTATTTTGTACCCCTGGACAAAACAGGGTGAATTAAGATTCCTTGGGGTACTAGAAATCAGCTATTATTGGGGTTGGAAGGGAAGAAGGTGGTGAGGTTATTATAGTTGCGGAAAATAATTTTCTTTCCTTTAGTCGCAGCAGATGAATCCAGGAACTGGTGGGTTATATCCGTCTACCAGCAGGTGGAAATAGAGAACACTAAAAACAGGCATTGACCCTCTGTGTACTGATCCTTCTCCCTTTAGTATAGCACAAATCCCAAAGCAGAGAAAAGAACAGGAACATCACTTAACTCACAATAAAAGAAAACACACTCAACCGGAGTGAACAATACTCATAACCGAGTAACTAATGGCACTGCCTAATCAGATTCTGCTGAAAATGAACACAGACTGCAACAAGGAGGGATCCTGGATTCATCTGCTGCGACTAAAGGAAAGAAAATTATCAGGTATGTCTTAACTTTTTCTTCCTTAGCTTCAGCAGCAGATGAATCCAGAAACTGGTGGGATGTACCCAAGCACTCCCTAAACTGGGCGGGAAGTTGCAGCTTCCTGAGAGAAAACCGCTGCTCCAAAGAGCGCATCTTTCCTTGCTGCAACATCCAAACGATAATGTTTAGCAAAAGACAGGTGCGACGCCCACGTCACCGCCGGACAGATGTCGAGAACAGAAAACAGGCAAGGCTTCACCCAAGAAGAAGCCTGAGCCCGAATGGAATGTGCTTCCAGAGCCTCCAGTGGAGACTTTCCCGACAGAAGGTAAGCTGAGACAATCGCCTCTTTAAGCCAACGCACCACAGTGGCCTTAAGACGCTGGAAAACCCTGTCGGGGCCTGGAAAAAAGGACGAACAAGTGATCAGAACACTGAAACTCATTTGACATCTGTAAGTACTGCAAAAGAATGTGCCAGACATCCAAAATGCACAGGTGCCAGAAGGAATCTGGGCAGTCCTCCTTTTGGAAAACAGTTAGAAAAAGAGGCTGATTCAAATGAAATGCCGACACCACCTTAGGAAGAAACGAAGGCACCGTATGAACTGTAACCCCGGATTCTGAAAACTGTAAGAAAGAATCCCGACACGACAGGGCCTAAAGCTCCGACACCCTACGTGCCGACGCCAGAGCTACCAAAAACACCGCTTTAAGCGTAAGATCTTTTTCTGACGCCTGCCAAAGTGGTTCAAAAGGCGCTGACTGCAAAGCATGTAAAACAAGCTTCAAACTCCAAGTAAGACACAGAAAACACAATGGCGGCCGAAGCTTTAGCACTCCACGCAAAAAAATCGCACCACATCCGGTTGAGCCGCAATCGACACACCCACCACCCGGCCTTGAAAACACACCAGCGCAGCCACCTGCACCCGAAGCGAATTGTAGGCCAGCCCTTTCTGCAAAAAAAGCCAACATCTGGGAAACCTAAGCCCGCATAGGCGACCACGCATGTGTGTCACAGCACACTTGAAAAACACGCAAACTCGAGCATAAGCTGTAGTCGTAGACCGTTTGCGAACCCTCAGCAAAGTAGCTATCACCTCATCCAATTAACCTTTCTTCCTCAACTTCGCTCTCTCAAGAGCCAAGCTGTAAGACCAAAGCAGCAAGGATCTTCCATAGCCACTGGACCCTGATGCAGAAGGTCTGGAAAAAGAGGAAGACGTAACAGATCCTTGACCAGAAGCCGCCTCAAATCCACATACCACGGACGACGTGGCCTGTCCGGAGCCACCAGAATCATTAGACGCGAGTGAAGGGGGATCCGCTGAAGAACTCGACCGATCAATGGCCAGGGGGGAAACACAGAGAAGCGTGGAAGGTGGCCACAATTGAGAGAGGGCATCCAGCCCCACTGACTCTTGCTCTCGTCTTCTGCTAAAGAATTGCATTCCTTTAGCATTGGAACTGGACGCCATGAGATCTATCCCTGGAGTGCCCCACTTGCTGCAAATCTGCTGAAACACTGCCGTAGCCAACTTCCATTCCGTGGGATCGACAGCGTGACGACTGAGAAAGTCGGTGCTTACATTGTCCAGACAGGCGATGTGGGCCGCAGATAACAGAACAAGATGAATCTCTGCCCAAGCCAGAATGACAGCAGCCTCGGCAGACAATGCCCTGCTCTGTGTGCCACCCTGACGATTGATGTAAGCCACCGCTGTCGTATTGTCCGACAGAACCCACACCGCTTGGCCCTCCAGAGTCTCGTGAAACACTAGAAAGGCTAGACAAACAGCCCTCAGCTCCAGACGATTGATGGACCAAGTGGACTCCTCCGCCGACCAGAGGCCTTTGCACAATGGTGTAGACAGTGAGCCCCCCAGCCCGAAAGACTGGCATCCATTGTCACTAGTACCCATTGGACTTCGGAAAGCCACCAAGCCATGCTGGACCTGGTTGTCGGAGTCCAAGGCAACCGGCACTGATACTCCAGAGATGTTGGAGACCATCGGCTGAGTAAGGCTTGCTGCAGAGGTCTCATGTGAGCTCTCGTCCACGGAAGCACGTCCAAAGTGCCTGCCATGAGCCCCAGCACCTGTATGTAATCCCACGCTCGAGGACGAGGAAGTCCCAACAACCGCTGAATCTGCGACTGTAACTTGAGACGCCTGCCATCGGGAAGAAAGACGCACCCCAAGTCCGTGCTGAAAGAAACCCCCAAATAATCGAGAGACAGAGGGAGTTAGATGGCTCTTCGGGAAATTGACGACCCAACCTAGGGACTGGAGCACTTCTATCACCCGAGACGTGACCAACCGACTCTCCACCTCCGAGTCCGCTCAGATGAGCCAATCATCCAGATAAAGGATGGACTCGGTCCTTCTTTCTGCAAGAAAGTTGCCACCACCACCACCATCACCTTGGAAAAGGTGTGAGGTGCCGTGGCTAGCCCAAATGGCAACGCGCAGAACTGGAAATGTTGTCCCAAGATCGCAAACCGCAAAAATCTCTGATGAGGTGGCTAAATTGGGATATGAAGATATGTCTCCTTGAGATCTAACGAGGTGAGAAACTCCCCGGGCTGCACTGCCGCTATCACCGACCGCAGCGTCTCCATGCGGAAGTGCCGAACCCTCAGAGACTCGTTCACCTTCCGTAAGTCGAGAACGGCCGAAAAGACCCCCTTTTCCGGGGCACCACAAAATAAATGGAATAGCGACCTTCCCGAAGCTCGGGCTGAGGCACAGGAACCACCGCTCCTACCTACAACAGAGAGCACAATGTTTCTGCCACCTCTTCTCGCTTTCCGATCGTAGCACAGCGGGACTCCAAAAAGGCGTCCTTGACGGGTGCCATCAACTCCAACTTGTATCCGTGCTCTATCAGATCGAGAACCCAAAGGTCTGCCATGATCTTGGCCCACTCCACCAGGAACAGGGTCAAACAGCCACCAATGCAAGGAATGGAAGAGTGGACCGGCACCCCATCATTGGGAAGCTTGGTTAGCGCCTCCCTGACGCTGAGCAGAACTAGCAGCCTTTTTGTCCAAACGAAAGAAACGCTGCTGAAATCTGGAACATTGAAAAGGAACAGAAGCCCGACCAGGGCGATAACACCAAGCCTCCCGAAACCTTGGTCTTGTCGAAGATGCTCTTGGCCCGGATTTGGGTCTGTCCTCCGGCAGACGCTGAGACTTGGAATCTCCCAAATCTTTAACAATCTTTTCCAAATCCTCACCGAACAGCAGTTTACCCCTAAAGGGGCAACTTCGTGAGCCGCTGCTTCAAAGCCATATCAGCCGCCCAGTGGTGAAGCCATAGCAGCCGCTGAGCTGAGACCGCTAGAGACATCTGCTTAGCCGAGGCCCGAACCAAATCGTAAAGTGCATCAGCCAAATACACAAGCCCCTACTCCATACGAGGGGCAACCTCCGCCAACGGACCCAAGACCTCCAACTCCTGCTGCACGGCCTGCTGAAGCCAAGACAGACAGGCTCAAGCTGCATACAAACTACAAATAGAGGCCTCCAGAGTCAAAGCCGACACCTCAAAGGCACATTTTAAGGAGGCCTCCAAACGGCAATCCTGCATATCCTTGAGGGCAACGCCCCCTTCAACTGGAAGAGTGGTCTTCTTGGTGACCGCCATCACCAGGGAATCTACCTTCGGAAAGGAGAAAAGATTCAGGTGAGACTCTCTCACCAGATAAAGTCGAGCCATAGTGCGAGCTACCTTCAGGCTCCGACCACTGGTCCGAAATGAGCTCCTGAATAGCTTCATGGACTGGAAAGGCTCATGCCGGCTTCCTAGTGCTAGCCATCTTAACATTCACGGCCGCCACAGCCACTGCTTCAGGATCTTCAATATTCAGCGCCTGCAAGGACTCTGAAATGAGAGACGGCAGTTCGTCTCTATGAAAAATTCGCACTGCCTTGGTGTCATCCTGTTCCTCCTGGACAAGCTCTCCCTCTTCAAGATCCCCGAGCCCCGAGTTCAGTGTCCCTTGAGAGGACCCTGGCCCCCTCAAACAGGGAAGGCTGCAGCCCAAGCGAAGAAACAGAGCCCATTTTCGACAATGACCCCAGCCTCCTGCGCTTCAGCAACGGCGGGTCCACCGGAACTGAGGGTGACACGCCTGCTCCCAATTCAGAACCCAGTTGGCCTGATGGGAGCGATGATTGCAGGGGGAGTGACAGGGAACCCGGAGAGGCTTTCTTCAATAAGAATGCCTGGTGCACATGTAAAATTAGCTCAGAGGAAAACGGGTCCCCCTGCCCATGAGCTGCCACAGCCTCCGTTGCTACAAACCCCCGAGATTCACGTGACAACTGGCTGCCCTCCGCTAGCCTCTTCGCTACCAACGTGCGCTCCTCTGCCTCCGGGGCCGCGCTGGAAGCGTCCCCCAGAGAATCCAATATGGCGCCCGCCATGAGCTGTGGAGCGTGGGAAACCCCATCAGATACCACTGACAGGCTCGCTGAACCCGATTCCTCCATGCAGCCGACGCTGCAGAGCCCCGCTACGCTGCGCCACTTCCCACAGCGAGAGCAGCGCTTGGCAGTCTCGGCTGCCATTATTTGGCAGCGCTAAAAACTTGGGCGAACGCAGGGTCCGACAGAGAAAAACAAACAGCACTCACCCTACCAACGAGGAAGGCGAAACCCGTCTCTGGAGGAGCTGCAAATGGCATCCCAATCCTCCAGCACCCGGTCAAACAGAGCTTCGGGTCTGGGAACATGCTGCCTGTTTGCCTTTTTTTTTTTTTTTTTTTTATTACTGTGAGCCAAGAAAGAAGACAGTCACAGAAGCTACAGCACTAGAAGCCGCCTGGGAGCAGGGGAACCGAGGGTAAGGCAGGGACCTGAACACAACTATGCCTCTAAAGTGGGCACCACCAGCCACACACCCCAGCTCAACTAGCAACCAAGGAGCCAAAGCAGAAAATCCATGAGCTGGCAAGCTCCATCCACCACCTGCTGGAGATAGAGATATACTAAAGGGTCTAGTAGCGCTATCAAACATATAAACGGCAAGTGACCGACTCACCTGCAAATGCGCAGTACAGACTTCCCTCTCTGTCCCACCCTCGCGTCAAGACGTGATGATGTCAGAGGGCGGAACAGAGAGGGAAATGGAGTCGGAGTCACTGTCGGACGCTGCCGCCTGGAAACGAACATGCGCGCACCAACCTCCACCCTTGCCGCCGCTCCCGCCCTCCTCCGTATCGGGCCCCCTGCACTGACCTGACAGAGCCTCTCCCCTCCGTGTGAAAGCGCTGTCAGGTCAGTGCAGGGGGCCCGGCACAGAGGGGGGAGGGAGGGGTGGCGAGGAGGGTAGCTAGAAATCTCGCCCGTTTTAACGGGCTTAACGGCTAGTAGAAATGATAAGTAGTAGTAAAAGGAGAATGACCAGTACAGAGGGTCAATGCCTATTTTTAGTGTTCTCTATCTCCACATGCTGGTAGACGGATACAACCCACCAGTTCCTGGATTCATCTGCTGCTGAAGCTAAGGAATCGTTATTATTGTTTTCTACTTGTGATTTATAAACAATTGCACAGCATATTGTTCCTTTTTATACTTTAATAAAAAGATTTACCGTATTTTTCGGACTATATGACGCACTTTTTTCCCCCAAAATTTGGGAGGAAAATGGGGGGTGCGTCTTATAGTCCGAAGGTAGCGAGGTCCGATTTCGGGATCGCCCTCCCCCCGAGTTCGGGATCGCCCTCCCCCCGAGTTCGGGATCACCCTCCCCTACTCACGTCACGTGATGTTCTCTGGTGGTCAAGTGATGTCGGGGCAGGAAAGAGCCCCCTCTTTCCTGCCCAGCGCACTGCTCTCCGTCCTCCTGTATGCTGCCTGACGGTCTCGGCGAGATTCAAAATGGCCGCCGAGAATTGAAGTCTCGGCGGCCATTTTGAATCTCGCCGAGACCGTCAGGCAGCATACAGGAGGACGGAGAGCAGCGCGCTGGGCAGGAAAGAGGGGGCTCTTTCCTGCCCCGACGTCACTAGACCACCAGAGAACATCGCGTGACGTGAGTAGGGGAGGGCGATCCCGAACTCGGACAAGACGCACCGGAGCACCTAGGTTTTAGAGGAGGGAAAAAGGAAAATGTTTTTTTTCCTATTTCCCTCCTCTAAAACCTAGGTGCGTCTTATGGTCCGGTGCGTCTTATAGTCCGAAAAATACGGTAAATATAAAATAAGTGTTTGAGGCTTCTGAGGATAGAGCCCACGGGGATGGGGCAGGACAGGGACAGAACCTGCAGGGACGGGGGTGGGGATGGAGACAGAACTCAAAGGGATGGGGTGGGGACGGAAACAAACTTTATCCCCATGTCATTCTCTAGTTGGGAGTTACACCTGCAAATAAGCACACTGAGGATTAAGTGAGCAACACCCCACTGGAAGTTTTTTTTTTTTTTTTGGGGGGGGGGCAGGGGAAGAGGGAAAGGTTGCCCTTTTAATCCACCAGTGGATTTTGCCCCCTCCCCCCATGCCAAACTGGCAAGTGAAACCTTCACTGTTACACCATTATTATAATACCTGGTTATGTTGCTAAGGTCATACAGATATCTAGTTATGTGCTGGCTTTGAACCTAATACTATATATATTTTCCTAAAACAGATGTTTATACTGCATGCACCCAATGCATAAATGTCCATTTCTCCAGCTCTACATCAGCTGATCCTGTTCTAAAATTCAGGTGAAACTTAAGACGCACTGACCTGCATGTCTCAATTCCTACTTCTATGACCAGTCTAAAATGAGTCTGCATATGTTTGAATACCCTTACTAGAGATCCCTGTTTCAAAAACCAGAACTGACAAATAAACACAGCTCTCCTAAATACCAAGCATGGTGCTGCAGCTGGTTCATTAGCCGAAGCTGGCCATGAAAAATTCTTGACTTCATTTCATCTCTACTGTTTTATTATTTGTTCTGTGATTAAAGACATTTACAAAAAATACCAATGATACCAAAGTTCCTATAAGGACTCATTTTTTTCTTGATTATAGTTTAAACCTGGATATTATTCATAACCATCCATGTTTTTTGGTCCCAACATTTCTTATACTCTGAAATTCTTACAATAAAAATGAAAACATGCTTCTTATTGTTGCACACATGCCTTAATTTAAAATGTCTTCCATTAAAGATAACTCTGATCACACTACAGTCATGCTTACAAAAATTGCCAAGAAAATATCAAATATTAATGAACACAGCCATCAGTGGTAAACGTGAAGGTGTAGGCTAGAAACCGTCAACATGGAGAAGTGCATGAGTGGTTGAGTCTAGGGTTCAAGAAATTAGGGGGTGAATTGGAAGAGAAGCTTATTCCTTGGTGTTTAAAAGAGGAAAGAAAAAAGAAGGGAAAAGGCAGGAAGTATAGTAGCTTAATGGTTAGAGAACAGGGCAGACAACCAGGGAATCCTGGTTCAACTCTCACTATTTGAAGAGAAGCTGAGCCTTGATGTGTAACAGAAGAGTAAGCCAGAGGAAAGAGGGGCAAGTCTCAAGTAAACATTTTAGATTGTAAGCATGCAGGGACAGGGAAATAACTAGTGCAGTGTTTCCCAAGTCAGTCCTAGTACCCCCCTTTGCCAGTCAGGTTTTCAGGATATCCACAATGAATATACACAAGAATGATTTGCATACACTGATTCTATTATATGCAAATCTCTTTCATGCATATTCATTTTGAATATCCTGAAAACCTGACTGGCAATGGGGTACTCCTGGACCGACTTGGGAAACACTGAGCTAGTGTACACCTAAATGTAACTCACTTTGAGCTACTACTAAAGAGAGTTAAATCTAAATAAACGAACTAAACAGATGGGACAGGGTGTGTGGGGTGAAAAGGGAGAGGTGACAAGGAAGGAGGGAAGGTGGTGAATCAGTCCACATCCAGTCACGTATTTACTATTTAATGCAGTTGTACACACATACACATTCCCTTGCACTTACAAACAAGCTCATGTTGAGTAGGTCAGATAATTTCTTATTATTACTTTTAAAAAACTAAAACATCAATAATGTATACATTTTTAAGAAATCCAATGAATGTTCAAATCCCACTGCTGCTCCTTGTGATCTTGGACAAACCACTTAACCCTCCTCTATTGCCTCAGGTACAAACTTAGATTTTGAGCCCTCCAGGGAGCTACTACTGAAAAGGTGTGAGCAAAATCTTGATTGAGGGAGGAGGTAGATAGTGGGATAAGGTTTAACAGAGAAGTGCCACCTCCCACATACACCTATCCTCCCTTCCCCAGAGCCACTGCAAGACACAGATTAACACATACATGCAAACCCTAACTCATTAAAAGTCAAGTCATGATACACATCTACATTTTTATCTTTTACTTATTTCTTTCTTCTCTCCTCCCTCCATACAGCCTCTGCCTTTTTCTTCATCCTCTCCCTTTAACTTCTTTTTTTTTTCTTCCCCCTGACAGCCTCCCTCTTCTTTCTCTGCTTTCTCAACTACAGCCTCCTCATACCTCCAGTAACACATTTCTAACTCTGGAAGCATGGCAAAGACTAACAGAAAACCAAAATAAGTGAGGTGGACTCAGGGAGGATATCAAAATATAAGTCTTTAATTCTAAAAAGCATAAAAGCAACCCGACACGGCCGTGTTTCAGCACAAAGGCCTGCCGCAGGGGTTAAATGGATCTTTTATGCTGTGATGACAAAACTTAACTTACAGAAGATCTCAAAATCCTGGCTACCGAACCACTGTATAATCCACAGTGGAAAATATTCGCTGTAATGCAAAAACGCCTTGCCAGCTAGACCGGTGACATAATCACTTATTTTGGTTTTGCTGCTCATGTTTGCCTGAGTGACCCTTCCTCCTCTTTTTTCTCGTTTGTTCGTCAAAGCCTGTAACAGGCCATAACTGTATGTTTTCCAGCAGTCTTGTAAAGATCAAACTTGAATCTCACCTCCCTCCAGCTGTCTCAAATCCATATATTGTGATCTCCTTCCCCAGCAGTCCTCAGACACGATAAACTCTTCCCCTGATAGCTTAGCAGATACTATGTCATCATAGTATTCCTCTCAGTCAGTGTTTTCCCAAGTCTGGTCCTGGAGTACTCCTTGCCAGTCAGGTTTTCAGGATATCCATGATAAATATGTATGAAAGATTTAAATGTAATAGAGGCAGTGCATGCAAATCAATTTCATGCAAATTTATTGTGGATATCATGAAAACCTGACTGGCAAAAAGGACCCCAGGACTGGACTTGGGAAAGACTGTTCTAAGCTAAGCAGGAATCCTCCAACTGTATTGCTGTCAGTGGGGGGGGTGGTACTTCAATATTGTGTTTTCAAGAACTAGGGACAAGCAGGTTCCCCAGAGTCCTGTAGGTTGCCTATCCCTCACTATTGAAAATGTGATAGACTATATATAGGTGGAGGACTTCCACTCAGCTCAGAGGAAACAGTGCCCAACAGCTATGTGCAACCACATCATTCTCAAGAAGCCCAGTAGGGGCTCAAGGGTTAAGGGCACCAACAATGAAATTTTAGTCAGCTAGGTTCCCAGGACTGCTCCATCCTCAATTTAAAGAGTTCCAAGATTCATATTCAATTTAACTTACTCTAAGTTAAACATTAACACTTCACTCAATTTTCATTATGAGTTCTAAGTCCTTATTGCTGGTAATGTAACTGGAACGTTGATCAAAGAAAAACATTTACAATTATTAATCGTGTACCAAATTCCACTGAAACCAACACACAGAAAGCACAAGCACATTACATCAACTTTTATAAAGCGCAAAAAAAAAAAAAAAAAGCTAAAGTTAGAATAGTTTTATCCTACACAATATTAAAAATGACAAATAACATAACATTTGCTTACTGAGCTAGTGTTGTCTTCCCTGAACCAGGTACTCCTCTTAAAAGGATCAGTAACTTGTTCAGGTTCCACAACTTCTCTTTCCTAGGCAAAGAAGGATACTGTTCACCGGTTAAACTGTTAGGATCCTTGGGTTCATAAGCAAGAGTGTCTTCACAATGCCTGTCTTTGGTTTCACTGAAACCATTACTTATATTTCCATGTGGCTGGTCTTGGTGTCCATACTCAGAAGCCTGCATGTTATATCTACCACTCTGATCATCACAACTGCTACTTTCAGCAGGCTGTGCACAATTCCAGGTAGTGCTGTAATTATTTCCATGGTAACCACCATGACTATTGTGATATGGTCCATCATTCTGAGAATAAAAAACATCTGGAGGAGGAGGTGGTGGTGGGGCAAAAGTACTTTGTGGAGGTGGAGCAAAAGTACTCAGTGGTGGAGGTGGTGGGGCAAAAGTACTCGGTGGAGGAGCAAAAGTACTTGGTGGAGGTGGTGGGGCTAAAGTACTCGGTGGAGGAGCAAAAGTACTTGGTGGAGGAGGTGGGGCTAAAGTACTTGGTGGAGGAGGTGGGGCTAAAGTACTCGGTGGAGGAGGTGGGGCTAAAGTACTCGGTGGAGGGGCTAAAGTACTCGGTGGAGGAGGTGGGGCTAATGTACTCGGTGGAGGGGGTGGGGCTAAAGTACTCGGTGGAGGAGGTGGAGCTAAAGTACTCGGTGGAGGAGGTGGGGCTAAAGTACTCAGTGGAGGAGGTGGGGCTAAAGTAGTCAGAGCAGGTGGGGCTAAAGTAGTCGGTGGAGGAGGTGGGGCTAACGTAGTCGGTGGAGGAGGTGGCGCAAAAGTAGTCGGTGGAGGAGGTGGGGCAAAAGTAGTCGGTGGAGGAGGTGGGGCAAAAGTACTCAGTGGAGGAGGTGGGGCAAAAGTAGTTGGAGGAGGTGGTGGGGCAAAAGTACTCGGTGGAGGAAGTGAGGCAAAAGTACTTGGCGGAGGAAGTGAGGCAAAAGTACTTGGTGGAGGAAGTGAGAGTGGTGGGGCAAAAGTACTCGGTGGGGGAGGTGGAGTAAAAATACCCAGTGGAGGAGGTGGAGCAAAAGTACTTGGTGGAGGAGGTGGGGCACTATGCCTTTGCAAATTAAAATCAAGGCTGAAATAATGAGGTGGTGGAGGCCCCTGAGGTACTACGAATGACTGTGTCTGTTCCCACTCGAACTTTAATGGAGGTAATAAACTGAAGTTTGAATTCCAAACTGTAGCCTCGGTTTGTTCATTAGATTGGTACTCATTTCTCCATGCACTTGGGGCATTAGTTAAGTATGGTTGACCATAGTACTGGATGCCAGATTGTTTCTCTTGTGAGTTTA
Organism: Microcaecilia unicolor; assembly: GCF_901765095.1. Lineage (NCBI taxonomy): Eukaryota > Metazoa > Chordata > Amphibia > Gymnophiona > Siphonopidae > Microcaecilia > Microcaecilia unicolor. The sequence continues at coordinate 78,152,355 of NC_044034.1, forward strand.
TTCCCATGTTCTCAGATTTACCTTCTGCACTTAATGCTTGCTGAACAGGTTCCTGAAGATTAGTTGTCATGTTCTGCTCACTTCCCTCAAGAGTCTCCCCAAGGTCACCATCCTCATCAATCTGTTGCAGTTCTTTATAGAACTGACACAGCTCGTCATCTATTTCATTCTTATTACAAGGCTCACATGATTTATTGGATATTTCCACCTTCTGAGATACTTCTACTTTCTGAGTTCTTCCAGCAGGCAACCCAATAGTTTCTCCATCTTTGCCCAATTTACTATTATTCATGTTGCAACTGCTTTCACTGTTTTCCACAGGTTTGTAAAGAGGTCCAATAAATGCCTTACTTGTGCCAAACTGTTCAACTTGTTCTTCACTTTGAGACACACCATTGTTCCCCACCACAACCTCAGCACTGCCAGTATCAGAAACACACAAATCTCTTCTATGAGCATCCTCAACTGGGATATCAGATGCAGTCTCTATTTTAGGATCGGTGCTTTCAGTAAGCAATGAATGTGTCCTATTGTCATTCTTCTGAGTAGTTTTCAGAACACTTGTATTATCATTCCTGTTTTCTTGTGTTTTATTTTTTTTTTTTGCACTACAGCTAGTTAAAGATGTCCTCTTGTTTTGTTCAATTTCAGTCCTCTCCTCGGGCACCTCAAAGTTATTACTTAAACCAAAGTCACTGTAGAACTCTTCTGATGATTTTAGCTTTTTTGCCCAAGGCTCAGTGGACGACTGGGCCCAAGGTTCTATAGACTGGTCTGCAGATTTCCATGAATTCTTTCTATTTCCAATATGCAGCATCTGATAAAATAGAAACAAAGTAAAAAATGACTACATGACTTAAATCAGTGTTACATAAGCTAAAACCTAGCTGCCGTATGAGTAAATTATTTTCTTCTGATGTTGTCCACCCTTCTGGAGCCTCATGTTCAAAGATTCCTTCCCTCTGGAGGTTTGCTTCATAAACCCACTTTATACCTTTCAGCTATATAAATATCTCAACTATATTCCCCCCCCCCCCCCCCCCCCAAGAAAAAAAAAAATCTTGCCTCTCCAGAATATAAATTTTTAGCACCCTAAGTCTCATCTCACATGGCTTTTGGTACAGACCATGCTCCAGAATGATACAGCAGAGGCAGTCCAGGGAGAACATACCTATCTTACTATATAGAATATTGTATCCAGTTTTAAGTCTAAGTGAGAAAGTGCACCAATGATCCCGGCAAACATATTATCACATTATTTTCTCTACTATTGCATCCCCCTGCTAGGACCACTACCTTACTATACTTTCTCACCTGAGATTCAATTATTATCCCACAGTACCTCTCTAGGCTAGTGCACCTATATTTTACACCCACCATCATGTACTTTTTCCTTTAATACTTGTACTCATATGCTTAATTCTGCATTTTTTATGCTGGATTTTAATTACCAAGTATTCAACCATGCCTCATACTTTCTTAGATTATGTGTCACTATCTACTCCATCAGGGTTGTCCACTCTTTTGCAGATCTTATTGTCTTTCCTTCCAACCCTTCTACAATATCGCTCAATCAATTAGGGGTAATGCACATTTTTTCCAGGATAAGAGAACAAGGCTTTTTGGAAATGGGAGGAATGGGGGATCATCTTGGTAGAACACCTGCTTTGCCAGAATGGGACATTCATTTCTTTTGATGACCTGCAACAAGTTCCTATTCAATAAGACCACCACTTTGCATTTTGTCAAATAAAACACTATATTCAATCCTTAGATTAAGCCAATTTGGGGAAGCAACTGAGAAGAAAGGTGCAGGCTTTCTTTTCTTTTGCTTCTTTGGACAAAATCTTTATATCTGATCTGCATAAAATGTTGATGTGAATGGATGGGCAGAAGGAGTTTACAAGACTGTATATTGCCTGGGAGACAGATTTAGGTCATCCTCTGGGACACTAGTCGCTCAATCAATTAGGAGGTAATAAAAAAGATTCCCAAACTCACTTCCAATGCTTATTTATGTCAGTTTTGGGTCATTCACAGAACCTATTTCACACAGAGTAGATTCCCCCCAATTTTGAAATGTCACTGGGCAGTTAACTTCTACTATGCCCAATGGTTCACAATTTTTGGACAGAGTTTGCTAAGTTCTTGAGCTCTGCTCTACATCAGTGAATACAGTTGACACCAGATGAGTGTCTCTTGGATAGTGGTTCATTTGGGTGTTAAGGGGGCAGGGAAAAACTATTCATCAGGAAAGTGGGATTTGTAGGGATGAAACATATATTAGGATTCTGGACACAATCGGTAGTTCCCTCTATTTACGAGTGACGATGTCTTCTTCATATGTTTATGACTTGGGAGGCAAGAAGAGCACATCTTACTCCTAAGCAGAGAATAACATTTTCTGTCAGCATGGGAACCTTATAGTCAGACTCTGTGAGCCAGGAGCCTAATCCTCAATAATTTGGGTTAGAAGGCAAAGAGATTTTGATGGTTGATTCCTTTGTTCCAACAGGTGTCTTACTCAAGGAGTGAGGGTGGGAGATGTGCTGAGGTACAGGGAAGTGGGGTAGGGAGTTATTAAAAAAAAAAAAAAATCAAACCCTTAGGGGTCTATCAGTTATCTTTGGGGGGGGGGGGAGTACTGAGGGAGGGAATGGTTCATTTATTAAGCTGTATTTCATCTGGAAGTCCTCATGTACCTGATTAAGTGGCATTACTTATTGTAACTTCCCTATCTGTATAGTTGTTGGATTGTTTATTGAAAAATAATTTAAAACATGTTTCTCACTATAATATTGCTCAAGAAGATAAGGAACAGAACCAGTCTCATGAAAACACTGAAGCACTTCACACAGCCTTCTTTTCTCAGAATTCCATTTATCAGCCCCTCTGATGTTTTTCACTCAGGGCCAGATGCAAGTTTTTAACCCTGGAATGCACTAAAGGCCATTTTCCAACAGCAGTAGCAGCTAACGAAAACGGAATACAGATGAGCAACTTGTGCAGAAACCCTATTGTAATGAGATGCACTAACCTTTTCCGATTGCCTTAACGGCGGAAATCGCCTGAAGATTTAACGAGAGGTTGTACCTCTCGTTGGGGCTGCGCTAGATCGAAAAATTGTCAAAAACGTATGTCATATACGCCACCCAAAGACGCCGTGCCGCTCACCTCCCCGTTTTTCAATCAGCTGATATCGGAGAGTGCAGTTGAAATCATCCATCAGAAAAATAGCCTTCCATTTTGGCCGGGTTTTCAATCAGCTGATATCAGAGAGTGCAGTTGAAAGCGTGCATCACAAAAATAGCCTTCCATTTTGGCCATTATTAACACCCAAATAATAAAAACTTCCTTTTTTGCCGTGCTTCACTCAGCTGAGAGACCTGGAACTCTCTGAGCCAATCATAGCGCGTTTAGCTGAGCTAAACACGCTGTGATTGGCTCAGAGACTTCCAGATCTCTTCGCTGACTGTGAAGCACGGCCAAAAAAGACGTTTTTATTATTTGGGTGTGAATAATGGCCAAAATGGAAGGCTATTTTTGTGATGCACGCTTTCAACTGCACTCTCCAATATCAGCTGATTGAGAAACGGGGGTGAGCGGCGCAGCGTCTTCGGGCAAGTCATAGGTTTGGCGATTGTGCGCATGCGTTTCCTATACCGCTGGCGGAGATTACACCAGATTAACGATACTTTCATGCATCCGACATTTGAATACCGCGCCGAACATGTGCGTCTTTTTTTTTTAGTGCATCCTTCGTTTTTTCTAAAATGGTAATGACTTTTACGTTTTTGGTTGTTTTACGTTTTGTTGATGCATCTAGTCCTCAGCGACTAAAGCAGAAAGCTACTGCGAGCCTAACCACGTGGTTACTGTGGGTTGTACGCCCACACTACCTGCTGAGCAACGTAAAGAGGAGTTGAGCACGGGTGTTAACTTGAATGGAAGACATGGCTGCACAGTCCATTAAAATAGATGGCATATACGCCACCCAAAGACGCCGTGCCGCTCACCTCCCCGTTTTTCAATCAGCTGATATCGGAGAGTGCAGTTGAAATCATCCATCAGAAAAATAGCCTTCCATTTTGGCCGGGTTTTCAATCAGCTGATATCAGAGAGTGCAGTTGAAAGCGTGCATCACAAAAATAGCCTTCCATTTTGGCCATTATTAACACCCAAATAATAAAAACTTCCTTTTTTGCCGTGCTTCACTCAGCTGAGAGACCTGGAACTCTCTGAGCCAATCATAGCGCGTTTAGCTGAGCTAAACACGCTGTGATTGGCTCAGAGACTTCCAGATCTCTTCGCTGACTGTGAAGCACGGCCAAAAAAGACGTTTTTATTATTTGGGTGTGAATAATGGCCAAAATGGAAGGCTATTTTTGTGATGCACGCTTTCAACTGCACTCTCCAATATCAGCTGATTGAGAAACGGGGGTGAGCGGCGCAGCGTCTTCGGGCAAGTCATAGGTTTGGCGATTGTGCGCATGCGTTTCCTATACCGCTGGCGGAGATTACACCAGATTAACGATACTTTCATGCATCCGACATTTGAATACCGCGCCGAACATGTGCGTCTTTTTTTTTTAGTGCATCCTTCGTTTTTTCTAAAATGGTAATGACTTTTACGTTTTTGGTTGTTTTACGTTTTGTTGATGCATCTAGTCCTCAGCGACTAAAGCAGAAAGCTACTGCGAGCCTAACCACGTGGTTACTGTGGGTTGTACGCCCACACTACCTGCTGAGCAACGTAAAGAGGAGTTGAGCACGGGTGTTAACTTGAATGGAAGACATGGCTGCACAGTCCATTAAAATAGATGGCATAACGAGGCTATTAGCATTTCTCTGCAAAGCATAGAAAGTAACTGGGTTTGACATGCACAATGTGGGAAATTTTCTGCGAGATCAAAGGCAGTGTAAAGGGATGGCTGAGAGGCATGGGTGTCTAGCAGCACCCCCTACCTCCCCCCAACCAACCTACCAGTCCCTGGTGTCTAGTGGCCACCCTCTCCCCCCCCCTCCAACTCCCTGCCCCCCAAATCAAAAAATAAGAACCCCAAATAAGAGAAAAATTCCCTTATTTGGCAGGAAAACACCTCCCAGTGCATCCAAAGATACACCACCATTTTTCAAGATGGTAGCACTGGAGGCAGAGCGAGTGGGCATCATTCTTGCCTCTAAGGTAAGACTTTGGAGTGGGGGGGTGCAGCAGGGCTGGACAGTAACCTAGACACCAAGGATTTCATTTTTTTTTTTAAGTCAAAACAAAGGGAAGTTGGGTCACGGGAAAAGATACGGCTGCGTATGTACCACGGATTTTTAACTTCAGGAGTAAGGGATCAGTTACTAGATAATCAAGACTTTTGCTGATGGTGTTATTTATTTTTAACTAGTAAAAAATGCCAGTTTCACAAGGGAAGGAAACGGGCGCTAGCAAGCCCATCTCCCACCCTCCATCGCTGTTGCAGACTCTGCCTTCCCTCCGTTTCCCCCCCCCCCCTTCCGTGACCCAGTCGACCCCCCTTCTCGGCGAAAACCATCCCCCGCCGCCGTCCAGTACCTGTGCTAACGGGGGACCCCAACCCCCGTCAGCCGAAGTCCTGTGCTGGCCTTCGCGGTGTTGCTTCTTCAATGATTTTGTGTTCAAGTTCCTCTGCGTGCGTCTGACGTCAGACACACACAGAGGAACTTGAACCGAAGATCACTGAAGAAAGAATGAGGCGAAGGCCAGCACAGGACTTCGGCTGACGGTGATTGGGGTCCCCCGTCAGCACAGATAGTGGACGGCGGCGGGGGACGGTTTTCGCCAAGGGGGGGTCAACAGGGTCGCAGAAGGGGGGTCCGTTGGTGTTTCGTCGAGTGTCAGTGTTTCATTTAGAACGTTGGGGTTCCCTTTGGGTGACTTCTGACTGATAAAATCAATAAATATAATTTTAAAAACTAAATTAAAAAATAGAACATTGGGGTTGCGAATTATGTGCGGATGGGGCGTGGCTGAGGGCGGGTCTATGACTGACAGTGAGTGTTGCTGACAGCCTAGCCTACCAACACTGCACGGTTTCAGTGTTTTCCTCCCACAGAGTGAGCTTCAGAATGTTCCAGCCTTCCAGGTGAGAATTATTTATATAGATATCCTCAGTCCTGTCAGTGTGTGAGCCAATCATCACTCACGCTGACATGACAGAAATGGGGACATTTTCCAATGAGCTGAGAATTACTACCTCAATTTTAACAATGCAATCATTTGCATGCTCATTGTTTACAGTATGCTGTTGTATTTTTTTGCTTGGTAACTTCACAGTAGAAGCCATGCAAATCTTCTTCATGCACATTCATTAGGGGGGATCCTGAACAGTTCTGAAGAAATTAATGTAAAGGAACTAGATGGTACTTCAGGAACAGATTTGATACACTGTCCTACAGGAAAACCGACCACTTCAGCTGAAATCTTAACCAAGTCAGAGCACACAGTGAATCAACATTTTCAAAACTTTCTTGCTACTACTCAGTATTTGTCATCATGGACTGACTTTTAAATATGAACTCTGAAAATTGGACTACAAGTCAACAAGCCCCCACATTACATAATATAAGCAGACCAGCAGGCAGGACTGCCATATTCAACAAACAGGCCATACCAAACCAATTCTCAACCTCCCCTTCTCCGTGTTATTGGAGAGTCTGAATATTAAAAGACTAATACGACAAACCTGTTATGGCTATGTAAAAATACCTGGGAAAATTAAACAAAGGTCTGAGAGACTGAGGCACGTTCACAAACTCTGTTTAACCAACCAAATGTATTCTTATTATCAGAAAACTTAAATCAGGAAACATCTAAACATGCGACAGCAGCAACCCCCTAGTAGGCCTGCTTGCTTACATCCGGCTGTTAATGCCCATACTGCACACCAGCTCTGTCCGACACGCTTTAGAAGGTAAGACCATTAAGTTACCATGGGAAGCAAAAACGCGCAAAGGATCGGAAGCCAACAATGGTGGCTCAAATTACACGAATAAAGTGAATTACATATAAATGTAATAAAGGCATCATCAAAACCATGCAACCAATGTCGTAACTTATATACCGACCAGGAGCTTGGATTTTCCTGACATAAATTACACAGCTACAGGCCTCATCGCTCCACAACGCGCACCAAATCTTTTCCCTGACACCCAAACCCGCTCTGTTCCACAGTCGCTTCCTTACGACCAAGCGACACCTCACCTCCATATTGGCTTTCCCCAATAGAGAGGCCGCAGAAGCCCCTTCTCTGCCAGGCCCCGGCCTCTCACTGCTCCCACCACAAGAAGGAACAGGACAACAGGCCAGGCAGTTACAAAATGGCGCTGAAAGCCTTGCGCTTGCGCGGCAGGCAAGATTTCTGGGAACTGTAGTTCGGCGGTAGATATGTCCTGTTCTTTCTGTCTCAGGGTACAAACAGTCGCCGGTTAGTTACAGATATGCTTGTTTACCAGTTTAGTAGGATTTTCAGCCTTTGTGCTGTTTGTAGATCAGGTACCAACATTCGGATGTAATGTGACACTCATTTTTAAATGTATCCCTGAACCTTGTAAGAACATTTGGTCCTGTCCCGTAATTGTACATTATAGTTCTATTTTTACAGAATATTATTTTTATTCAACAGCTTTATAACATCAACTGACAAAATATCAACATTGTCATCTTTGTTATTTTATAAGGTGTCCCCTTCTATTAACATATTTCTAAATTTTCTCCTTCCAAATTTTTCCCCAGACTCCACCCACCCCCCACCCCGTCCTTCTCTCCCCCTCCCATACATGTCTTCCTATCTTTAGGGTTACCATATTTGCGGAGACAAAAATGGACACAAAAATTAAAATGTCACCGTGCTGTGCCGCAACCCGCCACTCAGCAACCTTGACCCCCCCCCCTAAGAGCAGCATGTCCCCCCCCCCTTTTCCTTTCCCTCACATCTATGAACAACATGTCCTCCTCTCCATCCCCTTCTATCCATGTGCTGAATTTCCCCCTTTTCCCTTACCATCTTCCATGTATGTCCCTATCACCAATCTTTTTTCCAGCTCCCCTCCCTGCGTCCACATTCCATTCACCTTTTTTTTACAGACTCCTCCCTCCTTCCCTCCACTCACACCATCCATCCATCCACCCACCTCCCCTCCCCCCCAGCCCTGAGTCAGGCCAGGGTGCCTTTCCCAAAACTACCGTCCTGGTGGTCTAGTGGCCTCTTCGGAGCAGGAAAGAATCCCACTCTTTCCTGCCCACTGTCATTGACCTGCTCGCTGAGACTTCAAGTGGTGGCCCCACAAAACTTCTGGAAGTCTTGCAAGGCCACCACTTGAAGTCTCAGCAGCCATTTTGAAAAAGGGGTAGCAACGAGCAGGTCAGCAGCAGGGGGCAGGAAAGAGTTGTGTTCTTTCCTGCCCTGAAGAGGCCACTAGATCACCATGGTGCGTTACGGTGGGTTCGGAAAGGGCAGGTGAGGGGGGGAGAGGAAGGTGAGTCTGCCAGATACCCACCAGCTAGTCAGCCACCCAACAGTCCCCTAAAAAGGAGGGCATGTCCAGGGAAATCTGGTCGTATGGTAACCCTACCTATATTACATCTCAGTATCTTTAGTTAATGTTTAGAGGGGAAGCTATCAATGTGGGCTACTGTTCAGTTGGGTTATTTTAACACAAATCAGATTATTTTAGCACAGGTTTGTGCTAAAATAACCCAATTTAACAATAACCTATGTTGATAACTTCCTTCTATACACATTTAGAGCCCGATCAAACCCAGGATCATCGGTTTCTGCCAAAACTGAATATGATTGAAATTACCACTTGATTTTGGCAAAAAAACAAAACCATAAATAAAACTCCCCCCCCCCCCCCACACACACACACACACTCTCTCTCCTAAATCCAACCAATAAAGCCCCCTCCTGAGCTCATCTACCTCCGGCAGCAGCCCCTTTCTCTCTCCACCCCCTCCCATCCCACCAGACCATTCGTAGGCCCAGTGTCTTCTCCCAGTCCTGGTTCCAATCGCAAAATGGTTGCCGAGACCTCCCACAGAAGTCTCGTGAGACTGACATAAGAAGTCTCGGCAGCCATTGTATCGTGAGCAGTGGCAAGGGTCAGGAACAAGTGGGGTTTGTTCCTGCCCCTGAAGAGGCCACTACTACTACTACTACTATTAGCATTTATATAGCGCTACCAGACGCACGCAGCACTGAACACTTGACATAGACCACCAGGGCTTCCTATGGGTCTGCTTTTAGTGCCAAATCTGAATCCAAAATCAAAACCAAAATTCAGTTGGCCTCTATACCCATTATTAGGTTTGTTACAATCATCAGTTCAAACTGAAGTATTTATTTCTTATTCTAGATGTTTGAGAGTTTAAAATGGGGTCCAGATGTTGATTAAATTATTGGATTTCTCCCTCCCATCCTCTGGTCCCCTGCAGACCTGCCAAGTCTCCCGCTTTGGCAGGTCATCTCCTACCCTCCCATTGAGCCATTGCCACCATTGTACAACCACCACTACTGCTGCTTCTCTTGATGAGCTGCAGTAGTGGCAAACCAAGAAGAAGCAAGTGCGGGCCACAATGTTCAGGGATGCACTATCAGTCCTCTGCCCCCCTCTGACATCAATTCCTGTTCCAGGGCAGGTGACTAGCAGAGCTAACAGCGTGCTCCTAAATACTGCAGCCCCACACCTGCTTCTTCTTGGTTTGCCACCACTGCTGCTCATCAGGAGAAGCAGCAGCAGAGAATAAACACCAGATGGAAGGGGACGAGAGAAAGAGATCAAATGAGGCAATAAGGACTCCCCCAGGAAATGGCCACGCAGCAAGTGCTTAACTTACCACACGGCCATTTCCAACTTTAAAACAAAAAACTCCTTTTACTTGCTGCAGTAAAAGGGGGAGGCCTCAGTATGCAGCAAACTCATGCGCCAATGCCACCCCAGGGGTCCTATTACCGCAGCTTTGTAAATGGACCCCTAAGAGACTTAAAAGATTTTAAGATCTCTCTGAAGACTGTTTTATTTCAACAAACATATCAACTGGCCTGAACATTTTCTGATGTGTTGCATAGTAATAGTAATACTAATGGTACTAGTCTATGTATTGGCAGTAGAAGTAATTTATGTCACTGATGTATTTTAATCTGTTTTAGAAGATTTGATTGTTTTAATGTGGTATAATACTATTATTTTGTTAGTTGTTTTTTTGTTTTTTTTTGCTAGGGTTGATCTGATATTGGTATTATGTATTGTCGCAGGGACATGAGCTCTGGTGCTGCAAACCTCTGTATCCAGTACACAAGTTTCACACAGACCTGACAGTCCACACTTCTTTACACCAAATAACAGTCTTTATTATTTCCAGTGACAGGACCAAACTGAAATAAAACAACTTTTAATTCTTTTAATATAAGGGCACTTCTATTAGGGTACCTTAAGAAAAGGTTTATCTTACCCTTTCTAATTACATACACAGGGTTTCTATGTTCTTCTTTCAAAGTAACACCCAGCTGAGGGCTTCCCAGCTGGACAGTCTAATTAGACAGGCAGCTTCACTGTTCTTTCCTGTCTGTTTACTTCCAACCAGCCCACTCTACATACAATACACATACTTAATTTACACAGGCAGGGCTCCTAACTTCCTAGCCCTCAGCCCTTCCCCTCCCAGTTATTTTTTTTTTTACCCACCTATGAACTGGGTGGCCTTCTGCCAATTATTTCTTTATTTATTACATTTGTATCCCACATTTCCCCACCTATTGTTATGACCCAGTAGTAGTGAGCCCCTGTGCCCCGACTGAGCACGGCTGAGATGGAGTGATGCCGTACTCGGTCAGGCAGCCAGACAACCCCTAGCTTCACCTGGGAAGCGACCACCGTTCACCGAGAGTTGAGCTCTCAGCTGCAGGTGGCCACCAGGATTTCTGGAACCGGCGGGGTTGCACAGCCGCTGACCAGGATGACAGGAAACAAACACAGTCAAGCACCAGAACTCCGAATAGGCAAGAATAGTCAAAAATCAGTCCAGGGTCAAGGCAGGCAGCAAACAAGCAAAATCCAAGAAACTAGCCAAAGTCCAGTACACAGAAAATCAGGAACAGAAGATAGCCGGCAAACAGCACTCCGACAGCAACTCCTTAGAACAATTGAGGCCGAAGCAAAGAAGGCCTGGAGGCAGTGCTTTAAGGTTTAAACAATTTTTATTGATGATTCAACATTATTAACAAAACCAATAACGTAACCTTGGAAAAATACAACGCATTTGGGTATACACATCCATATCTTTTATCATCAATGATTTTATCATCCCCCCCCCCCCCTTACAACCAGATCCCCATAGCCAGCACTGTTTTGCCACATGAATATCCACTATAACATTGATATCTCCCGAATACGCTGCTCATACATTCTTTGTGCTTGCCTTATCATAATCCCCGCTCTCCCCCCCTCCCCCAATAACTACTGCGAATGCAAAGAAACTTTCATGAACTCTACACCTCATTAAGCATAAGCAATACATGCCACTAGACAGAAATAAACCAGTGTTCTGAGACCTATACATTTGAGGAGACTTTCCCCCTCTCCTTTCTGTAGATCATTGTCATCAAAACCTGGACTTTGGCCACCTCTGAGAAGTAGACAATACCCTATTGCATGAATTGCTGTGAACTGCACAGAATCAGTATCTTTATAATGCGAACATTCCATTTAACTGTCCCATCAAAACATGCCCGCCCCACACAAAAATTAAACAGCCCCTACTGCCCTCTACCACACCCTACCCGAACATACCAGACTTCTCTCCCTGCCCCCTACTCCCTTACCGATCCCACCTTCCGCCCCCCCCAAGAGAAAAAAAACAACAACAACAACAACAACAACAAAACACTACCTGCTCTTCTAGGCAGTGCTTTAAATAGTGAAGCAATCAGAGCAAACCAAACTCAGGTGAATCCAACATGGCAGCCCCCATAGGAGATCCTCCCAAGACCAGATATGGAGTTTCTTCCTGTTCTCGTTTAGACAAGATGGCAGCCCCCTCCTGAGCTAGCCAAGATGGCTGCTGCTCTTGCTCCAAGCCAGATGACGGCTGCCAGACTTAGGAAACTGAAACAGACCCTCCTAAGATTGAACCTTGTCCCTTTTGGACGGAGCTGCGGAATGACTTAGCCAGGAGGAGCGTCGAACAGGTGAGGGACGTAACACCTATTTGCAGGCTCAATGTGGCTTACATAGTACCGTACTGGTGATCGCCAATATCGGTATGAACAAATACAGATTGATGTTGTAGTAGGGTACGGATTATGTTAGGGACTCGTAAGGTGGAAGAGTTAAGTTCTGTCCAGTATGAGCTTTGGCTTCGTTGTGTTGCAGGGTTAAGGCATTTAAGTTGGATCATTAGGGTATGCCTTTTCAAACAGGTAAGTTGTTAGTAATTTCCGGAATTTTAGGTGGTTGTTTGTTGTTTTCACGGTGCTTGGTAATGCGTTCCATAGTTGTGTGCTTATATAGGAAAAGCTGGATGAATAGGTTGATTTGTATTTGAGTCCTTTGCAACTTGGGTGATGGAGATTTAGGTATGTCCGTGTTGATCTTGATGCATTTCTGATTGGTAGGTCTATAAGGTCTGTCATGTATCCTGGGGCATCTCCATAGATGATTTTATGAACCATGGTGCAGATTTTGAATGCAATGCGTTCTTTGATCGGCAGCCAGTGCAGTTTTTCTCTTAGGGGTTTGGCGCTTTTGAATCTCGATTTTCAAAATATAAGCCTGTCTGATGTGTTTTGAGCAGTTGGGAGTTTCTTTAGGATTTGTTCTTTACATCCCGCGTCAATTCCATTGCAGTAGTCTAGGTGGCTTAGTACCATAGGCTTTAGCCAACACCTTCACAACTCAGACAGTTGGCTGCTTGACTTATCTGGATAAGGGCTACCACCCTTCCCAGCCCTACTCTGTGAATTACAAATAGCTAGAAATGTAAGGAGGTGCAACAATCATTCTTTTCAGGTATATTAGTGAAAGGAGGAACACTAAAAATTAAACTGTGAGACTGAAAGATGCCATTAACTACTATGTGGAGAATGATGAGGAAAAAGTAAACGTGCTAAACAAATACTTATGTTCTGTGTTCATGGAGGAAAATCCTGGAGAAGGACCATGATTGACTGGCAAAGGTATATATGAGAATGGAATGAAAGTATTTATGAACAACTTGAAAAATTGATGGTGGTCAAAGACATGGGACTAGACGGGATCCATCCCAGCATATTGAGGGAGCTCAGAGAGCTTCTGGCGAGTCCTCTTAAAGATTTGTTTAATATATCTTTGGAGACAGAGGAGGTTCCTTGGTATTGGAGAAGTATGGATGTGGCCCCTCTTCACAAAAGTGGTGACAGAGAAGAAGTTGGAAACTACAGGGCGGTAAGCCTCACTTCGGTTATTGGAAAAGTAGTAGAAGTGATGCTGAAGAAAAGGTTAGTGAATTTCCTCGAAGCCAATAGGTTACAAGATCTGAGACAACATAGTTTTACCAAAGGTAAATCGTGCCAAAAGAATCTGATTCAGTTCTTTGACTGGGTGACCAAAGAATTGGATCGAGGACGGGCGCTAGATGTAATCTATTTAGATTTCAGCAAATACTTTGACACAGTTCCTCATAGGAGGCTCTTGAATAAACTTGACAGGCTGAAGTTAGGACCCAAAGTGGTGAACTGAATTAGGAACTGGTTGACGGACAGATGCCAGAGGGTGGTGGTTAATGGAATTAACTCGGAGGAAGGAAAGTTGAGTAGTGGAGTGCCTCAAGGATGGGTGCTGGGGCTGATTCTGTTCAATATAATTGTGAGCGACATTGCCAAAGGTTTAGAAGGTAAGATCTGCCTTTGATTTGTATCAGAGTGGACACTCTGGAAGTGGAAAACATGAAAAAGGATCTGCAGAAGTTAGAAGAATGGTCTAATGTTTGGCAATGTCACAGGGTAGACGCTGAAAAGCAGAGCTCCATGCGCGCCTTCTCATCGGCAAAATATAAGCTAAAACGAGAAAGAACCACGAGAACGTGTATGTGAGAGTGGAGGAATCGGCTAGCCCACTGGAGAACTAAAAACCATTAGTGAAAATGGTGCAATGACGACGAAAACGGTACGGAAAGACCGGGAGAAATCGAAACTGACTGAAAACAAAATGGCCGACCCACACACCCTGGGGGAGACAACAGTAGGCTCAGCTTGGGTAGCTGAAATCACAACAGAAGTGATGGCAGCAGTGGAAGCAGCACTTGATAAAAAACTCCAGCAAATATTTAATTGGGTGGAGGAGGCACATGAACGCATCGATAGTATCAGCTTGGATTTGGGACTGCAACGTACATCTGATTTGAAGGATAGTACCACAGTGTTGAAGGAATCGCATTTGAAACTGCAACAGAAGGTGGTGGATCTAGAGGCTAAAATAGACAATTTGGAGAACCGCAGCAGGAGGAGCAACCTGCGCTTGGTGGGACTCCTGGATACGCTATTAGACAAAGATCTGCCAACTTTTCTGGAAGAGTGGATTCCACGGACACTGCAGCTTGGAGATCAACTTCAGAATTTTTGTGTGGAAAGAGCACATCGGATCGGACAGATCAGAGTATCGGCGAACAGATGGAGAGTGGTAATATTTAAAAGACTGAATTTTAGACACAAACAGCAGATTTTGAATGAAATGCGAAAACGGCACCCGCTTACATACCAGGGGCAAAATATCCTGTGTTTCCAGGACTACTCTCAGCATGTGCAGCAGCTACGGAAAGCATTTTCACTGGTATGTACGGAACTATATAAGAAAAAGATCTGGTAATATGCTTAAAGCAATGTTGTTTGTTATTTACAAAGAAAATTAATGGGAAATGTTTTGTGGTTAGGGAAGAGTTGGGACCAGGAATAAAGGGTAAGGGGGCAATGGGTTGTCCGCTGTGGCAAGGAGTTACTTCCTCAGAGATACCAGCTGGCGGATATTAGTCCTGTTCAGCAAAATGGGGTGGGTGGGGGAGGGGGGAAGGGTTCGAATTTGGGGTCATGGAATGTTAATGGGTTGAATTCCCAGATGAAGTGCAGTTTGGTGTATCGTGAGATGCAGAGAAAACATTGGGATATTATATTGTTACAAGAAACTCATATTAGACGGACAGAGGCACATTTACTTAAGCATAGGGCCTACAATGAGTGCATAGCACATTTTGATGTACGAGGAGGTAAGGTGGGAGGATTAGCAATATACGTTCGTAGAGGGATACCATTTGTGAAGGAGGAGGTGTATAGGGATGACTTGGGAAGATGTTTAGCTGTTATGGCACTCTTAAATGGGAAGGCAGTGACTATTGTAAAATTATATGTGCCCAATTTGGGGCAGGGAGAGTTTTTTCAATTTCAGAGAGGGGGGATGATATTAGGGGGTGACTTAAATCTGTGTTTGACTTAAATGGATCATTCCAAAGGGCTGAGTAGTTTACATGTAGCCCGCTGCAAACAGTTCAAATCTCTTGCTTTTAAATTAGACTTAGTGGAAGTTTGGAGGTTTCAGCATCCTGGTCAGAGGTCTTACACATTTTTCTCTCACGCACAGAACACTTATACAAGGATTGATATGGTATGGTGCAGTCGCCAATTATGGGAGCTTGTAACTGACTCACACATTGGGTCTATTTCCATATCTGACCATGCTCCAGTAGAGTTCGGGTTAAATTAGTTAATATTGGGGGATCAAAAGGTGTGTGATGACATTAGGAAAGTTATACAGAGTTATTGTACAATCAACAATACTGGGGAGGTTACAGGTGGAACCCTGTGGGATGCTTTAAAGGCAGTGGTGCAGCAAGATTTTATAAAGTGGGGAGCTAGAAGAAAACGTGAAAGGGAAGCAAGGGAACTTGGGTTGAGAAACAGTTTAGTATTCTTGGAGCGCCGGCATCAGGAGGGTGGGTCGGATGTGGTCTTGCATTAATTAAGACAATGTCGTACAGAACTGGATAAGCTGCAGTTGGAAAGGGTTGAATTTATGAAGAAGATTCTCCAGCAAAAAGGTTTTGAATTCGGCAATAAATCGGGTAGAATGTTAGCAAATTTTCTGAGAATACGTCAGAGGGCCTGTACTATTGTAAAAATTAAAGGGCCAGGGGATCAGATGTACTATAGAGATAAAGAAATCAGAGATAGATTTACTGAATTCTATCAGGCTTTATATAGCAGTGAGGTTGGAGCAGGGAGGGGTGAGACCCGTAAGTACTTTGGTGGCTTACGCTTGCCAAGGCTGAACAGTGCAGATTGTGAAGTGCTGGAAACCCCGTTTTTCTTTGATTAAATCAGGCAGGCTATAAAAGGACTTAAGGGGGGGGGGGGAAGGCGCCTGGCCTTGATGGTTACTCAGCTAAATTTTATAAAGTATTTGTGGGGGAGGTGGGGCCCCTATTGGCTAGGGTGGGGAATGCTTGTTTTGATGGACATTCCCTTCCAGCGAGCATGCATGAAGCGGGGATTTAATTAATATTGAAGCAGGGAAGGGATCCAGCAGTATGCGGATCCTACCGACCGATCTCACTGATAAATTTGGATTTAAAAATGTTGTCTAAGGTTTTAGCTGTCAGGTTGGGCAAGATATTACCTAAATTGATTCACTCAGACCAATCTGGATTTGTTATGGGAAGGCAAGTGGCTGATAATATGTGCCGTATGCTACATGTAGTCTGGGAGGCCCAACAGAAAGTATCTCAGATGGCACTCTTCAGTACGGATGCAGAGAAGACTTTTGATAGGGTGGAATGGCCTTATCTCTTGGAGGTGTTGGAACACGTGGGGGTGGGTCCTGGTATGTTGGGTTGGTTAAAGAGGCTATATGAGAGGCCGATGGCAAGGCTCAAGGTAAATGGGGGGTATGCATCAGCATTTCAGAGAGAGCGGGGCACCAGACAAGGATGCCCACTGTCGCCTCTGCTCTTTGCGTTATCCATCGAGCCCTTGGCGCAGAGGATTAGGGAGTCAGTAGACATCAAGGGAATTATAATAGGGGATACTGAACATAAGCTGGCTCTCTTCGCCGATGATGTGCTAGTTTAACGCTGTAATTCTGTTGTATAATTGCATGATTGTTAATACAAATTTAAAGTTAAAAAAAAATAAAAATAAAAAGATCCGGTTTGTACTTCTATACCTGGCTAAATTGAAGATCACGGACAATGGCACAACAAGATACTTTGACAAGGTGAATGAAGCCCGAGCCTATCTGCAACAACTGACTGTGGAGGAGAGATCGGGGGCTACCGAATCATAATTGATATATTGCAGCGAGATAGTAAGGAACTAAATTGACTGTTTGGTTCACAGTAGACTGTATGACCTTCCGACGAGGGGGAGGGGTGCAGTTTATGGTAAAGCCAACAAGGCGGGAAAGAGAGGTGGTGGGAGCGGTTTGAATATAAAGTTCTCTGTTGAATTGTATATGGGAAATATTATATTTTGAGTACAACCAAAAAGGAGCTGGAACTGAAGGGTGTGAAATTAATATTATAGGGAGAGAAAAATATTGACTTGATTTTGGTAATGATATAAAAAAGGAGGCGGTAAGGGTGACAGAAGGTGACTTGTCCCGATGGAGGGAGGGGAAAGAAATGGGGAGGGGAAGGGAGGAAGGGGGGAGGGTGGATGTCAGAGATAATGCAGTACAATGGACATGGGGGGGGGGGGGGGATTGTTCATATACAGATTCCGATGATGCGTGGATGTCTGAGTGAAGCTTGGGGAAGTAAAAGATGTGTAATGGATGTGAGGGTGACTGCAAGGATGTTGAAGCTGGGACAACATGCTTGCTCAGTAAGGATAAATACTACTACTACTACTGCTTAGCATTTCTATAGCGCTGCCAGGGTTACGCAGCGCTGTACAAGTTTAAACATGGGGAAGGACAGTCCCTGCTCAAGAGAGCTTACAATCTAAAAGTAAAAACTATGTAGTCAGTGTAGGTATCAGGATTGGGAAGGTGGTTAGGCACCAAAAGCAAGGGAGAAGAGATGGGCCTTGAGTAAGGACTTGAAAATGGGCAGGGAGGGCGCATATCTTATTAAGAATCAGAGTGGGTGGGACAATAACGTAATGGGCCTGAAAATATACTCATGGAATGTGGGAGGTATTTCATCACCTATTAAAAGAAAGAAAATACTTCACAGCTTGAAAAGGAAGGGGGCATCAATAGCTATGTTACAGGAGATGCATTTGTCATCTCTGGAACATAAGAAGCTACAGACTTGGTGGGTGGGCAACATGATAGAGGCTCCTGAAGTGGTGAAAAAGGCAGGGGTAGTGATCTTGTTCCATAGATCTCTTCAGGTAGAAAAACAGCATGTGTATGTAGATCCAGAAGGGAGATACATAGTGGCTCAAGTACAGATAAATGGAGCATCTTTTCTCTTGGGTAATATTTATGTTCCCAATGTTTACAATAAGCAATTTTACAGGAATATTATTAATAAGATGTAGCTGGACAAACAAATGGAGATGATTACTGGAGGAGACTCCCGCAAAAAAAAAAAAAAAAAAAAACACAAAACAACAAGGAGAGCGGAAGAGAACCAAAATAGACCAGACAACAACCACAAAGGGTAAGAGCAGAAAAAAAGTTTTATTAGGACCCAACAAGGTCCGTGTTTCGGCCAAACGGCCTTCTTCAGGGGTCTTCAAATTGACTTATATGGATGTTCCTCCAGAATTTGGTTTTTTTTTTGTGTAAACGTTTACACACACAAAAAACATTCTACGCCTTTGCTCGATTTCGGACAGCACCAGCGTTTATGCTTTCTCTCCATGCGAATGCTGGAGGAACATCTGTGTACGTCAATTTGAAGACCCCTGAAGAAGGCCGTTTGGCTGAAACACGGACCATGTTGGGTCCTAATAAAACTTTTATGGTGCTCTTACCCTTTGTGGTTGTTGTCTGGTCTATTTTGGTTCTCTTCCGCTCTCCTTGTTGTTTTAGGTCTCACAATACCCAGAAAATGGCCGTGGACACTGCTAAGGGAATACCATTGGTGTGTGAGGTATTGGGGTAGTGGATGTTTGGAGGGTATTACACCCAGAAGTTAGAGATTATACGCACTACTCACGAGCACATCACACTCAATCTCGCATAGATTATATCTTAGTAGATGAGGGAAGTTTTGATAGGGTTCAAGGAGCAGATATAGATCCAACAATAATATCGGATCATGTAGCAATATATATAGAACTGAGAGTAGCACTCCAGGGTGACACAAAGAAGGTGGAGATTCCCCCCCCCCCCCCCCCCCGAGCTATATTATGATCAAGAATTCTTAACATATATTAGGAAAAATGGATAGATTATAAGGTTTATAATGAGGCATACAGACACAAAACAGTAATTTATTGGGAAGCTGCAAAGGCGGTCTTAAGGGGGGAAATTATTGCGTACTGTAGCCATAAAAAGAAGCAAAGGGATAAAGATATAATCAGGCTGGGAAAACAACTGACGGCCCTAAGGAGGGCCTATGATAATACGGCCACAAGTCAAGTCCGAGAGCGGCTTTTGACCATGCAGGCAGCTCTTAATGGGCTGTTACACCACAGGGCAACTAAGTCAGCTGCATACTATAGATAACTCTATAGATATGGACATAAACAGGGTAGATTACTGGCCTGAATGGTGAAACAAAAGATGGGCATGCAAAGGGTGTTGGCATTGCATAAAGCTTTGGGCAGATTAGTACACACTGATGAAGAGATCCAACAGATATTTCAGGCATACTAGAGGAAACTATATGAATTAGACACAGTGGAGGAGCTAGACCCAGGGATGTATCTTAATAATTTAGAATTACCAAAGTTGAATAAACCCATAGATCCTGAAGAGGTACGAAGGGAAATAAAGAGAAGTGCTTTGAATAAAGCACCAGGGCCAGATGGCTATAGGGCAGAATTCTACAGACTTCTGGAGGCAGACATAGCGAAGACATTGACAGATTTCTTTACTATCTCGGTTGAAATGGGGGAACTGCCGCCATTATTGAGATTGGCAGACATAATGGTTTTCCCTAAGCCACAAAAAGACCCAACTAGACCTGAATCGTATAGACCTATATCATTAATTATGAAGCTAAATTATTTGCTGGGATATTGGCCCAACGCCTAGCAAGAGCGTTACCACAGCTTATTGCGCAGCCACAGGTAGGATTTATTAAAGGAAGGCAAATTGTAAAAAATGTTAGGAAGATCTTAGCATCGTTGGCAGTGGCGTAGCAAGGGCGGGGCGATGGGGGCGGTCCGCCCTTGGTGTCAGTGGGGGGGGGGGGGTGCTCCGTTGAGAGTCTCCTGCCACCACCCTGCCTTTTTTTTGTTTAATCCATGCAGCGATGCAGGCAACGCCTCATGTCTGCCCTGCGTGTGCTGTGAAAGGAGAAAATCGCCTCGCTGGCATCGGGCCTTCCCTCGCTGTGTCCCGCCCTCTTCTGAGGTAACTTCCTATTTCCTCAAGGGCAGGACACAGCAAGGGAAGGCTCGATGCCAGCAAGGCGATTTTCTCCTTTCACAGCACACACAGGGCAGACGCGAGGCACTGCCTGCGCCGCTGCATGGATTTTTTTTTAAGGCAGGGTGGTGGCAGGAGAAGAGGGCTCTGTTGGCTCTTGAAGGAGGGGGGACGGGACCGGGTTGGGGGTCTTAGATGGGAGAGGGGGAGCTCAGAGGGGAGAAGGGGATTGGGGAGGGGGGGAACTCAGATGGGTGCTCAGAGGGGAGAAGGGGATTGGGGAGGGGAGAAGGGGATTGGGGAGGGTGGGGGAGCTCAGATGGGTGCTGAGAACAGAGAAGGGGATTGGGGAGGGGTGGGGGAGCTCAGAGGGGTGCTCAGAGGGGAGAAGGGGATTGGGGAGGGGAGAAAGGGATTGGGGACGGGAGGGGTGGGGGAGCTCAGAGGGGTGCTCAGAGGGGATAAGAGGATTGGGGAGGGGTGGGGGAGCTCAGAGGGGTGCTCAGAGGGGAGAAAGGGACTGGGGAGGGGAGTGCTCAGATGGGAGAAAGGTTCTGAAACTGGAACTGGGGTCTGACAAGAGGGCAGGAGGGAAAATGGGTCCATGCCTGGGGCAGGTGGGAGAATGGGTCTGGGGCTGAAAAGGAGGGATGCAAGGCATGTGGTGGATGAAGGGGGCTGGAACTGGGGGCTGAAAAGGAGGGTAGTTGGGATAAGGGGGCTAGTACTGGAACTGGGGGCTGAAAAGGGGCAGGGGCTGAAACTGTGGGGACTGGAGGCTTTAAAGGGGACAGGGAGAAGTGGCTGGGGCTGAAGCTCGGGACTGGTGAGAGAAAAAGGCTGGGGTTGAAACTAGGGGCTGAAAAGGGGACAGGGAGAAGTGGCTGGGGGCTGAAGCTTGGGACTGATGGGAGAAAAGGGCTGGGGACTGGTGGGATAGTGGGGCTGAAAAGGGGGGCAGGTGGGAGATGTGGGCTGGGGCTGGAACTAGGGGCAGGTGGAATAAGGGGGCTGGAACTGGGGGCTGAAAAGAGGGGGCAGAGAGAGAGAAGGGACAGACCCTGGATGGAAGGGGGGAGCGTGAGGGAGGGCAGACCTTGGATGGATAGGAGAGAGAGGGCAGATCCTGGATGGATGGGAGAGGGAGGGCAGACGGATTGAAGGGGCAGAGAGAAAGGGCAGATGGTGAGTGAAAGGGGGAGAGAGAAAGAGGGCAGACTGGGGCAAATGGTGAATGGAAGGGGCAGAGATAGAGGGCAGATGTGGATGGAAGGAAGTGAGAGAGGGAAGATGTGGATGGAAGGGAGAGAGAGAGGGCAGATGTTGATGGAAGGAGGAGAGAGAGATGGCAGACTGGGGCAGATGATGGATGGAAGGGGCAGAGAGATAGGGCAGACAGTGGATGGAAGGGACATTAGAGAGGGCAGACACTGGATGGCAGAGAGAGAGAGCGAAGACAGATGCTAGATGGAAGGAAGACAATGAAAATAAGATGAGGAAAGCAGAAACCAGAGACAACAAACTGTAAATAAAATATATATTTTTATTTTTTTGCTTTAGGATATAGTATTGTAGCAGTGTTAATAAATGTTTATAAATACAAAATGTAAATAAGGTAATCTTTTTATTGGACTAATTTTAATACATTTTGACTTAACTTTCAGAGAACAAAATCCCCTTCCTCAGGTCAGGATAAGATACTGTAACAACACTATACTATATTGACCTGAGGAAGGAGATTTTGGCCTCTGGAAGCTAAATGTATTAGTCCAATAAAATGGTATTATTTTATTTTCTGTATTTGTTTTATTTCTATTTGTTAATTTGTAAAGTGGTGATTGGTATTTGTTAGTTTTTTCAAATTTACATCTGCTGTCTTTATATTTTGCACGGTACTAGGGGACATTTTCTGTTTCTGTGGTGTTGCATTGTATGCAGAGTCTGGCATCAGGGGTTCAGTTTAATTTTTGTCTAAATAGAAAGTTTATTATTACTTATTCTATAGTGGATGAGGGTGTATCTGTGTTTGTGAAAAAGACATGGCTTTCGGTTGGCATTGACTGTGCAGGATCAACGATCTGTACTAATCTGTCTGTTTTCATTTTACAATAGGTGAATTGATGTTCTAGTGCTCACTGTAGTGTTTTTTTTTTAATATGTTTATTGGTATCCAGAACAATTCACATAACACAAAATCAGTTTGAAGAGAAATTAAACAGTATAAAAAGGATAAGATTTTATATTACTAACTTCAATTCCCCCTTCCCCTTCCCAACTCCCCCCCTTCCCCCCCCCCCCAACCCCTTCCAAACCCCAATACCTAACAGTTCAAAATTGTACTTCTGGCTGTAGGAGTGAGAGTATCCCAGAATGGGGACCAAGATCTGCAGAACATGTCGCCTCTCTTAGAGGCTAAGTCTCTAACTCCCCTCTTCTCTAGCGAACAACATTGAATCATGGCCATCCTCCAATGGGCCACGCTAGGTCCTTCTTTGTCCAACCACCGCTGGAGGATGGTGCGCTTTGCCATCAAGGTGGTGAATTTCAACAATGATTTATACCCTGGGAGTGCTGGTCTCTGCGTCCTGAAAATATCAAATAATTGTTCCGGAGCTGGGCTCCACCTAAAGGACTACATCCGTGAGACGTGTAAGCACAGCAGTTTCCAAAAGGCTTGAATGCACGGGCAATTCCAGTACATATGTCCTAGGTTGGCACCAGCTCTCCCACACTTCAAGCAGTGGTCTGTTGCCCGGAGTGTAGCCCTGAATGCTCTGTGCGGGGAAATGTGTAGACGCAGCAAACATTTATATTGAATTTCGCACCAGGTCACATTCTCGGTGAGTTTATGCGTGGACCGAAGGCACACCGCTATTTGTTCCTGTTGTAATTGGAGGCCCAACTTCCTTGTTCCATCCCTGGGTCACTTTGAATAAATCCATGTCTTTCATTGAGTCTCTGAGATGTCTATGAAAATAACTCAAGGGGATCTGTAATTGTGCCTCAAGTCTCAATAGATCGCCCAGTTCTTCCCATGACTCTGAACTGAGCGCTGCTGACGGTAAGCTACCGACATAGTGACGGATCTGGTAGTACGCAAAAAGATCCCGCGCTCCCAAACCATATTCAGAACACAACTCTTAAATGGCTTGATGACCCCTTGCTCTGATACTACGTGGTATATATACTGAATTCCGGAGGAGGCCCACCTCCGAAAAGCCAGATTCCCCTGGATCGGTAGCAGCAGAGAAATCTCCCCATCTCTGCCACTCCGCTGACGCACCCATTTCCAGGTGGCTCTCAAAGGTGCAAAAATGTGCTTATAGGGACCTAGGCTGGGCGCTTTCCCTTGTGGGGCTTGTAACCAGTATGCAAAATGTAGCGGATTGAATAATGAGGTCTCAGTATTAGTACAGGAGAAAAAACATCTGGAGCGGAACCAATCTGAAATGTATCTGAGACTTCTGGCAATGGCAAAAAGGCGTAAGTCTAACAGTCCCAACCCCCCCTTGTCTCTGGGGCACATTATAGATGCCAAAGGCAGCCTAGCCCTTTTACCCTGCCATAAAAAGGAATTTAACTGTTTCCCAAGCCATCGATCCTCTCTGCCACGCCACCACAAAGGTATAATTTGAAATACATAGGTCCATTTTGGAAATAGTACCATGTTGTACACTGCAATGCGACCTGTCAGTGAAATAGGTAACGCCTGCCACCTATGAAAAAGTTAAATTGCTTTCTGTTTCAGGGAACCCACATTTAACTCATGGAGTCTGCAGAGATCTAATGGTATATGAACCCCCAGGTATTTAATTTCCAAGTTAGCCCATTGAAATGGAACTTTACCTCTCCAATTTGTTCGTATCTCCGTCTGGATGGGTAGGGCTATGGATTTTTTAAAATTTAGGGTGAACCCTGTCAAAAATCCAAATTCAGCCAGTATTTCTAACAGTTGCTGCACTGATTGGACCGGATGGGCGAGTGTCAACAAGATATCGTTGGCGAAAGCAAGAACCTTCACCGACTGTGAGGGTAGGGAGATCCCTACTATGCCTGGGTCTGCTAAGATTGTTCTCAAAAGTGGTTCTAAGTACAAAAGAAATAGTGCAGGTGAAAGGGGACAACCCTGTCTAGTCCCTCTCTGTATCGTGAATGCAGTTGACTGGGTCCCATTTACCACTATGCGTGCCGATGGAGAGTGATATAGTGCTGCTATGGCCTCCTTGAACCATCCCTCTAACCCTACGTATGTAAGAACGTGAAAGAGATATGTCCATTAGACCTTATCAAACGCCTTTTTGGCATCTAAACTTATTAGCAAGAGAGGGTCCTGTGTAACTTGGCTATGTGCTATAGATAATAACACTTTCCTCACATTTATAGTAGGGTGTCGACCACGCACAAAACCGACTTGATGCTCACCCACTAATTGGGGGAGATACCGTGCCAATCTGTCTGCTAAAACTCGCGCCAAGATTTTAATATCCAAGTTCAGCAGCGAGATAGGCCTGAAAGATTCCACACGATCAAGGGCCTTACCCGGTTTTGGTATTAGAGTGATCAATGCCTCATTCTCTCTTGGGGAAAAGAACCCTTGCTCTATTACCGAGTCATAGTATGAAATGAGTGTTCCCACTAATTCGTGACCTAAGATTTTATAATATTCACTAGGAAGTCCGTCTGGGCCTGGGGCAGACCCTGTCGGGAGTGATTTAATCACTCTTTGTATTTCTTGAGCTCCTATAGGAATTGATAACTGCTCCCGTGCTTGCTGTTCCAGTCTAGGCACGCATCTTCCAAATAGTCCTCCCATAGTTGTCCTTGGTCCTCCCCCTCCTCTGTATAAACTTGCTCAAAAAACTTACGGAATAAGTCTGCTATTTAATCTGGGCGGTTAATTTGTGTCCCATCGGACCGTCTCAACAATGGGACATAGCGAGAGGAGGGCTTTGCCCTGGCCGCTCGAGCCAACAACCTTCCCGACCTATTACCAAACCGTTGGAAGTTCAGCTGTCTAGCAAAAAGGTGGCGTTTTGTTTGTTTGTGTATAAGCGAGTTCAGGGAGGCCAGGGATGCTGATACGTTTTCCCTGTTTTCTCCTGAAGGATTAATAATATGTGCCTTTTTAGCTAACTTATATTCTGCTTCCAAGCATACTATACCCGCCGCCAACCTCTTAGCTCGTGCACTTAAAAAAGCTATCACCTCCCCTTCAAAACTGCTTTGGAGGCCTCCCAAAATATAGGCGAGGGGGCAGACGCCGCATTGGTTTCCATATAATAAGCCCACTTTGTCCTAAGGTATTCTACTAGGAGCTTATCTTGATACAGGTAAGAGGGGAAGTGCCAGAATCTAGTTGGTTCCCTACCTATATCAAATTCTAATTCCAGTCCCAATATAGCATGGTCCGAGATCGCAGCTGGTCCTATGGACGCTTCTTTCACTCTGAAAAACCACGAATTGGATAATAGGATGTAGTTGATCCGTGACCATATATGGTGCACTTTGGATTGGTGGGAATAGTCTCAAGCTGTCGGGTTGAATAGCCTCCAGGGGTCTACCAGGTTGAGAGATTTACACAGCGCTGGGAGACCTCTCCCCCCACCCATTACCACCTGGGGCCCAGCGGAAGACCTATCCATAGAGGGGTCCATAACTTGATTAAAATCACCCACCCACACCCATGGGGTGTCTATATATCTCTGTCCCAGGGCAACTAGTGATTGAAAGAAGGCCGGACAAAATACATTGGGCCCATATACTGAGCAAAGATAAAATTTTTTCCCCTGACATGTTATCTGTATCAATACCACCCTTCCAGCAGTGTCTTTGTATATCAGTTTTGTGTGGCAAGGCACCCCTTTGCCAATTAATATCGCCACCCCACTCCTGCGGTTCCCAGAGGAGGAGTAGTGACACTCGCCCACCCATTGCTGGCACAATTTCATATGCTCTGAATCTGATAGTTTTGTTTCTTGTAAACAGGCTATTGTGGCCTTATGTCGTTTTAGTTGCGTTAAAATCTTACTACGCTTTATTGGGGATGTGATCCCTGACACATTCCAGGAGAGAATTCGAAGGCCAGACTTACCCATCCCCCTTAATCTCTACCGATCTATCCAAGCTTCCTGGAAAACCTACAAAAAAGGCCTCCGGAGGCCCAGCCTCCCCTGGGTGTGCCATCACTACTACCAGAGCAAGGGGTGACCACTCCGCCAGTGTCCCGTCCTTTTCATTTCCAGCATGCCTACCCATTTTCACTCTCACTCCCTGCCCTACTCGCCTTTCCCACCCACCTATTCCCCCCCTATGCCCTCCCTCCCTCCCACCCTGCCCTGCCCTTTCCCCATGGCGTGCTCTGCAACATCCACCCAGGCTGCTAGGCCTGTTAGAAAGGGAGAATCACGCAATGGCACTATGAGACCCCCACCCCAGGAACGCCCAATAAACATCATTAACTTTACCAGCTAAAACAGAAACCAATAAAAGCTAGCTTGTCTTAATTACCATCAGGTCCTCAGTTCATGTCTCGTCCAATGTGCGATTTTCCATTAAGGCTGCTTTTGCCTCCTCTACTGAAAAAAAGGTGTGCCATCAGTCGTTCAAAAAGAGGCACAGCTTTGCAGGATATTGCAGGTTAACTTTGATCTTCTTCGCTACTAGCGCAGCACACGGTGGGTGAAACCTCTTGCGTTGCTCTTGTACCTTTTGGGTGAAGTCCTGGAAGATCATAATAGGCTTTCCATTGTATTTTAATGAGTCCCTTCGAAGTTTGAAGCCTTGAAGTATCTCCACCTTATGTTTTTAATTTAAAATCTTTGCTATCACCACTCGGGGCTTTGTATTCGCCTCCGGCTTGCGTCCCACGCGATGCGCGCGTTCTACTATTAGAGGGCCGCAAGAATCTGTGAGAGCAAGCTCCTTTGCCAACCAGGTTTCCAGCCATGTTTCTAGGTTTCTTTCTGGGAGCTGCTCCGGTAGACCAACAATACGGAGGTTATTCCGGTGAGACCTACTTTCAAGGTCTTCAAGTCTATCTCCCTGATCTTTCAATTGTTGTTGTAGGGCGCGCAAGTCCAGGCCATAACCGCGGGTGTCATGCTCACTGTAGTGTTTAAGATGCTTTCCCTTTCCTTGTGCTGCTTATGGTATGGTAGAATTGCTCTATAGGTCCTGAGTGTTTTGTATTCTCGGTATGCCTAGTACTGGATTTGGGGGGGGGGGGGGGGGGGTTAAAAAATTACTGGCCCTGGGTGTCAACTACCCTAGCTACACCACTGATCGTTGGAATGGGTGTGCAACAAAAAGCAGGATTCCTTATTGATAAGTTTCGATGCTGAGAAAGCGTTTGACAGGGTAAAGTGGGATTTTCTATTTCAAACACTATGCATATATGGACTCTGGTTTTTTTTCGTACAGGCAATTACCACACTTTACACGGGGCCTGTGGCTACAGTTTGGGTCAACGGGATACATGCGCAAGAATTTTCCATAAGTAGGGGAACACGCCAGGGATGTCCGATGTCTCCTTTATTGTTTGCTTTGACTTTAGACCCATTGATACGGGAGATATTGGGGAACCCGGAGATTGTTGGGGTCAAGATGGGGAAATGGGAATTCAAGATCTCAGCCTTTGCTGATGATCTGTTGGTCCACATAGCTAATCCAGGACAATCCCTGCCGGTGTTCCTGGAGAGTTTTGCTGAATATGGGGCATTTTCAGGGTTTAAACTAAATGCACAGAAGTCAGAGGGTTTGCCCACAAACAATACGATACAGGAACGATGGGTAGGAGAATTCCCGTTAAGGTGGGCAGACGAGGGATTTACTTACTTGGGAGTCCGGCTGACGGCAGATACTAGTCTTCTGTATAAAAGAAATATAGACAGCCTACTGCAGGATATGAGACAACAGTTACATCAAAGGCAACAGCTGCCACTATCGTTGCAACAAATACAAAAAAATATTTTCTATACTGCTGGGTTGAAGCTTTGGAACTCTTAACCCTCTGAGTTAAGGGCTTTGAGAAGTATGCCTGAATTAAATAAAAAAGCCTTAAAAACTGTGTTGTTCCAGAGGGCATTCTCTTCTGGTTAGGATGTGTCATGGACTGGAACTGTTGCTTTTGGTTATTTTTGGTTTTAATAAGAGTTTGTTTTGTATTTGTAATTTATGTTGATAATTATGATTGTATTTTGTCATCTGCTTAGAACTGTAGATGATGCAGGCTACAAATGTTGTAAATAAGCAAACAAACAAACAAATAAATAAATAGATGTTATCCTATATAATAATTTTCACCTCCAATGTTCTATTGGTCTTGCTGCCTGTGTCCATGGCTTCTTCGGAGTTGGTCTGCTAGGCTCCGTAGCCCAGCCTGACGTCACCATACGCAGTATGACGACAGCAACAGAACCCTTGCAAAAGGAAAAAAAAACCCAACACCTCACAGCTGATCCGCCTCCCCCTCCGCAGGGAACGCTGTAGGCTAACACAGGAGGTGCCGCCGCTGCTACACCCCCCCCCCCCACATCACACGACGGCAGGAGCACAAGGCTGGTGGATAGGGGATCGGGGGGAGGGGGTCCGACCACGTGGCCGTCGGACCGGTGGGCCCAGAGGCCTCACCCCAACGTTCTCTGTCTCTCCCTCTGAGTTCCAGGGTCATTGTCCCTCCCTCCCAGTTCCAGGATCGTCGTCCCTCCCTTCCTCCCTCCCTTCCAGTTCCAGGCCCCCTCCCTCCGATTTTGAAAAGTCATCTTCACTTACCCCGTCGGGGTTACGGTGGCCGGCAGCAGCGGTACAACGCTTGCAGGCTCGGCCCTTCTGTCTCTCTCAGCTCTGGTCCTGCCTTCATTTCCTGTTTCCGCAAGGGCGGGACCAGAGCTGAGAGAGACAGAAGGGCCGAACCTGCACGCGTTGTACCGCTGCTGCTGCTGCTGCTGCTGCTGCCAGCCGCCGTAACCCCAACGGGGTAAGTGAATATGACTTTTCAAAAACTGAGGGAGGGGGCCTGCAACAGGAAGGGAGGGATGACGATCCTGGAACTGGGAGGGAGGAGGGACCCTGGAACTGGGAGTGAGAGAGGGAGTGAGGGTGGACCCTGGAACTGGGAGGGACGGAGGGTGGACCCTGGAACTGGGAGGAATGGAGGATGGGAGGGGACGGTCCTGGAACTCTGAGGGAGGGGGGGATGGCCCTGGAACTCAGGGAGGGGGAGGGGCCCTGGAACTCAGAGGGAGGGAGGGAGGGAGGGGGGGGTGGCCCTCAAACTCAGAGGGAGGGAGGGGAGCCCTAGAACTCAGAGGGAGGGAGGGGGTGGCCCTGGAACTCAGAGAGAGAGAGGGAGGGAGGGAGGGGGGGGGCGTCCCTGGAACTCAGAGGGAGGGAGGGAGGGAGGAAGGGAGGGGGGCCCTGGAACTCAGAGGGAGGGGGGACGGCCTTGGAACTCAGAGGGAGGGAGGGGGGACAGCCCTGGAACTCAGAGGGAGGGAGGGACGGACGGACCTGGAACTCAGAGGGAGGGAGGGGGATGGCCCTGGAACTTAGAGGGAGGGAGGGGGGACGGACCTGGAACTCAGAGGGAGGGAGGGGGGACAGACCTGGAACTCAGAGGGAGGGATGGCCCTGGAACTCAGAGGGAGTGAGGGAGGGAGGGAGGGGGGACGGCCCTGGAACTCAGAGGGAGAAAGGAGGGGTGGCCCTGGAACTCAGAGGGAGGGGGGACCCTGAACTCGGAGGGAGGGGGGATGGAAAGGAGAGAGAGAGGGGAGG
The DNA here is from genome assembly GCF_901765095.1 of Microcaecilia unicolor. Lineage (NCBI taxonomy): Eukaryota > Metazoa > Chordata > Amphibia > Gymnophiona > Siphonopidae > Microcaecilia > Microcaecilia unicolor. The sequence goes on from NC_044034.1 coordinate 78,182,667, forward strand.
GAGGGAGGAGGGCCTGGAACTCAAAGGGAGGAAGGGAGAGGGGCCTGGAACTGGGAGAGAGGGAGGGAGAGGGGCCTGGAACTGGGAGAGAGGGAGGGAGGTGGGCCTGGAACTAGGAGGGAGGTGGAGGAGGGAGGGCAAAGGAAAGAGGAGGATTGCTGCATCACAATGGATGGAGGGGGCAGGGGAGAGATGTTGCACATGGATGGATGGAGAGGGCAGGGCACAGAGGACGTTTGCTGCATATGATGAATGCAGGGGACAGAGCATAATTGGTGCACACGGGACACACACTACACTCTCACTCACACAGACACACACACACATTCTGCCTCTCTCTCAATCACACACTGTCTCTCAATTACACGCTCACTCACTCTTTCTCTCTGACACATACTCACTCTCTGACACATAGTCATTCACTCTCTCACACATACTCACTCTCTCTCACACATACTGTCTCCTAACAGGTCCCTTAAAAACATAATTGCCATTAGAGGCCAACCTTGCTAGCGCACGTTTAATTTCTTTCAGAAATGGGCCTTTTTTACTAGTAAATAAATAAAATCTGGCTCCAGGACCACGAATGCCAATCCATTTGCTTTAATTAAATAGCAAACCTGGGGGGATGTTCTTCTTGGATCCCCTACCACCCTCCTGTCTATATAAGGACAGAGAGGTGGCTAAGAGCATCTTTATTCCTACTCTTCTTTCAACCCCCCTCCCCCCCAATAAAAAAAACAGGATTGGCTCATAAACTGACATGAAAGGAGCTATTCAGGAAGGAGGCTAGTTGTTACAGGAAACCCCTGGCCTAGGCACCAGGCACAGGGAGGCCCTTTACTAGAGATCTGCTGAAGCTGTACCCCCACCCCCACAATTGTGGACTAACAATACTAACCTGCTCCTGAGGAGGTGTTCAGTGTCTTCCTCTTCATATATCACCATCTTGAAAAATAGGTATTTCCATATCTGGCAGGCTGACCCATTTTGGCCACTCTGACATATCACTAAGGGTTAGAGCTGCCATTTTCATCATGGTAGCACCAGAGACATTATTCCTGTCTCCTCTTCAAAAAGGTGGATTGGGGGTAGGGAGAGAGAGGGTTGTTTGGGGCTCATGTGGACAACTAGAGTTGGTTTTGGTTTGTGGTGGTGATGGTGGGGGCTTCAGGGAGCATATGGCACACCAAGGTTTGTTTTCAGTTGGGGTGGGTAGGAAGGCTTCAGTGCTCACATAGGCCACTAGAGATTTTTTTTCCAACTAAGGTAATTTGAGGTGAAGTATACCACTTCACCTTAGATGACCCTTTTGCACCCTGCACTAGAATGTACTAGAATTCAGGGCTGTGGTAAAGTTCAGTACTAAAGGGTAAATAAAAAAAGAGCAGTGCAAATGTGTTGTATACATTGGGAGCAATTTTGGATTTGGCTGGTTTGTGTGCATTTTGGATGCAGACTATGCTATCTTTCGTGTAATAGTTTTATTGCAGAATTTTTCACACTAAAACCTTTACTACATCAGGAGTAAGATTAGCATGGGAAAATATGAAGTAAACTAGCAGGCTAAAATATAACACAGCTTATTACATCATCCCCTCAGTCTACACGTCACTCAGCTACATTCGCATAAACATAACACCTTGGATTCCTTTCACCAATCTCTTGGTTCTACTCCTCCAGGCCTCAACCTTCATCTCTGAGAATGAAGTGCTACATTTGTAAGATTAAATTTTTCCCTCCTCTTGGCTTTTTGGATTTTGAGATAGTACCCAAAATGATCTTGTTTTCATTTGGTATGAGCCTTAGTCATACCCAGCCATCCTCAACTGACACTTGGAGCTCTGCCTTCTAACTTGTCAGTTTGGCAAAAGCAGAGAAGAAAGAAATGTTCTATAAAAAAAAAAGTGCTCTTATAATGTCTGGCAAATCTCTATCTCTTCCCATAGCCATTCGTACTGGAAAGCCAAGTAGAAAATGCCTACTCTGTTATTATTTTAGCCTAGTAATGAAGCAAGTGGTACCTCTGCATGCTCACTAAACAAATTTCTAGGGCATAAGGGGGTGACTAGATTTAGGTACTAGGCTATGCCTAGTTGAAGCCTATTATATAAATAAAAGTAGGCACCTACTTTTATTTATAGAATATCAGCATAATTGCTTCTACTACTTACTACTACTACTTATAATTTCTATAGCACTACTAGATGTACGCAGAGCTGTACACTTGAACATGAAGAGACAGTCCCTGCTCGACAGAGCTTACAATCTAATTAGGACAGACAAACAGGACAAACAAGAGATAAGGGAATATTAAAGTGAGGATGATAAAATAAGGATTCTGAACAAGTGAATAAGAGTTAGGAGTTAAAAGCAGCATCAAAAAGGTGGGCTTTTAGCTTAGATTTGAAGACGGCTAGAGATGGAGCTTGACGTACCGGCTCAGGAAGTCTATTCCAGGCATATGGTGCAGCAAGATAAAAGGAACGGAGTATGGAGTTAGCGGTGGAGGAGAAGGGTGCAGATAAGAGAGATTTACCCAGTGAACCAAGTTCCCGGGGAGGAATGTAGGGAGAGATGAGAGTGGAGAGGTACTGAGGAGCTGCAGAGTGAATCCACTTATATGTTAATAAGAGGAGTTTGAACTGTATGCGGAAACGGATAGGAAGCCAGTGAAGTGACTTGAGGAGAGGGCTAATATGAGCATAATGACCCTGGCGGAATATTAGTCCTGCAGCAGAATTTTGAACAGATTGAAGAGGAGAGAGATGGCTAAGTGGGAGACCTGTGAGAAGCAAGTTGCAATAGTCTAAGCGAGAGGTGGTAAGAGCATGGATGAGGGTTCTGGTAGTGTGCTCAGAAAGGAAAGGGCGAATTTTGCTGATATTATAGAGAAAGAAACGACAGGTTTTAGCAGTCTGTTGAATAAGTGCCAATATGAATTGGCTGAAAACACACCTATATTTACGGCACAAACACTTAAACAAGTTATAGAGCTACTGTAAATGCTTGCACCTAGATTGAACAAGGCTGCCCACACCCCACTCACCTACAAAGTGTGCCACTGCATCTAGTCCTCTACCTACTAATAGTGCTTAGACAAAAACTAGTCATTTATGTGCCTTTAGATACTGTGTTAATGACTACTGGCATTTACAAGCATTCTTGCTGCCTAAAATTAGGTGATTCCTTATAGAATTACCCCCTGAGTGACCCTGTGGGTCACACAAGTGTTGAGGTGAACATTAACAGAGAATCTGAAAGGTTGAGATTATCTCCAGCATACTCTGACATAGGGGTGATGAGGCCAGGTCATTCCTGTCATGGAGACATTATCCTGTCAGAAAACTGCTGTTGTGGTAACTGTTTTTCAGCCATCTCCTTCAGGTGGCCTGTGGCGAATAAAAAGGACAGACAAAAAAATCGTTTTCTGTTGGGCTGTGCTGTGTCTACTTCAGCCTTGGGCTCTGTTCTCTAGTTATCTACTTCACGTCTCTCCTTAGCATGCGAAGAAGCAGGAGAGGGAGTGCCTGGAGTAGGAGCAGTGCAATTGTTTCCTGTTCTATGTAGGTTTAGCCTCACTTGCCTTTTCGCTGTCCAAAGTCAACAGGCAGCATATCGGGAGAAACAGAAGAGAGGCTGAAGCACACACAAGCAGTATAACCAGGATTTATAACAGCTACTACTATTACAAATAATTTCTATAGCGCTACCAGTCGTACGCAGCGCTTCACAATTTAACATGAAGAACAGCTGAAAGCAGAGTAACAGAGGAAGTGGTGGAGAGTAACTGTAAGAAAAGAGGGGAATTAAAAAAATTATATATATATTCGTATGTTGATGAGTGTGGATTGATGTGCTGGAAGAGAAAAAGGTTAAAACAAGGCACGTGACTACTTTTGGGCAGTGGAGCGATTTAGGGGAGTTGTGGATTACTTTAAAATTGGTAGGGCACTCACGGCTTATCAATTCCTCATTACTTAGGCTTTGCATGAGTTGCCCCGTTAAAAAAAAAAAATAATGACTGCTTGTTAAGCGCTATAGTGACAAACAGGCACAGCAGAATAGCGCGAACCCAAAGGCTGAGGCAGAGCAACAACATAGAGCCTTCTCTTCCTGCCCTTCCCCTGCCAGCCGGCAGGGGGCGCCGCAACTCTTTGCAACAGCACCTTAGCTGTTTCTTTTTCTCTCCGCGCTCGGATTGGAGCTGCCCGGAGACAAATTGGCGCCATTTTGAAGCTCGGCTGGAGGGAGGAGGAACGGAGGGAGCTGCGGCAGGGGTTAGGGGGAGGGGTGCTGGTTGCTGGTCACTGCCCGGGAGTCACGGCAGGTCGGTCGCAGGTAGGGGAGTGCTGCATGGATGTTTATCGGCTCTAGAATTGCTTGCGGAAGCGCCGCATGGGTCTTTATTTTTGCTCTTTTTTTCAGGTGGTAGCCGATGGTGAGGCCGGGCTCTCCAGCTTGGATTTGTTTCCCGGTGCTGGAGATTTTGGTGCCTGTGGCGGCCTGGTTGTCTGGCCTGAAGTTTGTCAGTCCTTACAGATAGTCGGCTTCATGCCCTTTCTCTTTGCTGGGAGACTGAGGGTGGACGGGCTGTGTATATGGCTCCACGTTTTCGTGGAGGGAGCTGGGTTATGAATGCATGTGTTCAGCTTGCATACAGTTAGGGTGTAGATAGCGGAATTGTGATTATTATTTTATGTGTATATGGAGTTGTATGAATGTATTTTATCGTACACATGTCTTCTGGCAACGTTGTCTGTGATACACACACTTACTGTACGTATATGATATGTGTGTGCATACTGGATTTTATTAGTACTTGGTCTATAGGTATAGCTTTGTGCCTGTAGTGTAATTATTTGGCTAAGTGTACTAGGGTCTTTTAATTTTTATTTCTGAGAGGACATATAAAGTACGGTTTTTTTTCTTTCCCATCTCTCTCTGTATTTTGGATATTTCTGACAGTTCATGTATGTATAGATGGGTGCACATGTTCTGCATACACACGTACAGCATATATATTTATGCCCCTAAGGTGTGATTGCCCGGCGTTTTCTGAAGTATGCTTCCGTATTTATTTTTACTTTTTTTGTAACTTCTACCTCTTTCTGTAGCAGTAACACTTTTTTTTTTTTTTGTGCGCTTTCGGCTACACAGACATTGCCTTTCGTTGTTAACCCATTTTCCCTTTTGCCAATATCAGGTTTCCCGGCGTGGCTGAAGCAGGAAAGTCTTGTTACTGTAACAAATTCCACCTTTTTTTTTTTTTTTTTTTAAATGAATGTGGGTTAAGTCTCAAGTTGTGTGTTTTAAAACCTATGATTTGGCTTGGGGTTGCCCATGTAGTTTGTGTGTCTGGTCAAACTTTATACTTGTATTGCTGTTCTGAGAAGGCAGTTCATATTTATTATTTTTTTTGTGTTGTTGTTGAAGTAGATGGGATTGTTAATAAAGGTACTATGTAGTTTGGTCTTAAATCTCTTTTGTGTTGGTGCTGGGTGAGCTAAACATTGGCATGCATTGCAGCAAGACATGTCCAAAGAAAAGATATGGCCTTGATTCCTGTAGCCTATGCCATTCAGTTATATTCAAGGAAAGGTTTTGAAACTACAGGTGCTTTTGACTTTATGGTTAAGACTGCATAAATGGAATGAGATCACCTAGATTTTAAGTTGTTTATAATTAACCTTTGGAACTTAAGTATAAGGGCTTTGAAAATACGCTTTTAAGTGTGCTACTTGGAATTAATTGTTGTTACCTTTTGCTAATATGACACGATAGCAGATTCACCTGCTCAGTTTTCCTTGTTTCAAATAGTAATAGTATTAACTACATTATTGAACTTTATTTATGGGGATTTATTAACTGCCTTTATGAAGAGAGTTACCCAAGGCAGGCTCAGTTTAATGTAAAACTTAACAAATTTGTTTACCTCATAATAGTAAAATGACCACATTTAAACATATTACAATGAATTAGGTAAACTTGAAAACAGGAAATTGAAACCTAATAGAACTACCATGAAACGAGATTACAAAATATACACATTTTAACAGCACTGAAATTCAAATAACAGATATATAATGGCAGCATAATACTAATGAAATATCTAATATTAGTAAAAAAAAAAAAGGCCCGTTTCTGACACACATGACACGGGTGCTAGCAAGGTTTTCCTCAGAGTGTATATGTTTGAGATGGAGTGTGTGTGTCACAGAGAGAATGAGAGAGACAGACAGCGTGTGTGTGAGAGATGGAGTGTGTGTGTCATAGAATGAGAAAGAGAGAGGGAGTGTGTGTGTCATAGAGAGAATGAGAGAGAGGGAGTGTGTGTGTCATAGAATGAGAGAGAGAGACAGCGTGTGTGTGTGTGTGAGAGATGGAGTGTGTGTCATAGAGAGAATGAGAGAGAGACAGCGTGTGTGTGTGTGAGAGACAGTGAGTGAGTGTGAGCCCCCTTCCCCACCCCCACCTCTCTGGTCTCAGGACCCCCTCCCCACCTCCCTGTCCCCTGCCCCCCCTCCAGCCATCCATGTCCAACGACCCTCCTGTCCAGCGACCCTTCCCTCCCCCCCTCCATGTCCAGCGACCCTCCCCTTCCCCCGGCGCATCAAACCCCCTCTCCACCCGCAGCTGCAAGTGGTAATGCTGTCCGGCTGCTGCTGCTTCTTCTGTTGAGCAGCAGCGGCTGCTTCAAAAAGAAAAGCGATAAATGTTTTTAAACACAGCCCAAATCATTCGCAAATGCACGAGTCTTAAAACGCAGTCTCTGCATCCACTCCTCCTCTCGCCTCCACGTCACTGCCCCTGGAGTAAGACCCTGGACGCGCGCAGTGACATGACGGGTGAGAGGAGGAGCGGCTGCAGAGACTGCTTTTTAAGACTCGTGCATTTGCGAATGATTTGGGCTGTGTTTAAAAACATTTTTTGCTTCTTTTCTTTTTGTAGCGGCTGCTGCTGCTCAACAGGAGAAGCAGCAGCGGCCGGACAGCGTTACTATTGGCATCTGCGGGTGGCGAGGGAGTTTGATGCACCTGGGGGTGGGGGTGTTGATGTGCCTTGGGTGGGGGGGAGGGGGCTTTGGTGATGCGCCGAGGGGGGGGGGTTCTGTGGTGCCACGCTTGTAGTTTTTGATGCGCCGCTCCCTGCCACTTGCGCCAAAGTGGCAGGGAGTGGCGCACTGACAGCTGATTCCCAGGCAGGGGGGGGGAGTAGTGAAACACGTTGGTTGGTTGCCTTGCCTCTCACTGTTCCTTCCTCGACGTCATCATGTTTTGATGCAAGGGCGGGACAGAGAGAGATGGTGACAGACTGACGAACCTAATGAACCTTACAAACCCTTCACTTCAGTGAAGCCACGGAATCAGCTTCAGAACGTTGGCGGTGGAAATTATTATAGTAGAAGTAAACAATTAGAACATTCAAATAGCATTGCTATGATGGTAATGCTTTTCTACAATACAGCTTACCATATATAACAACTTGCTCAAGTGGTGGCTTTCAATATTTTGGTTTTAATATTGGCATGATTACCAAATAGACCAAAAATAAACCTCTGTACTGTATTTTGAGTAAATTGTGTTCTTCCATTTTAGTCGCATAGGTTTGTGTTTTTGTTAAAACATTCCTTTTTTGAGAGACCTTTAAAGTGTTTTTGCTAGACTCTTAACTTCCATTATGTCACCAAAGGATCAGCCCAGACTAATGATTGTAGTGATAAAGAGAACACTAACTTGAGCTGTGCTGTACTAGGGAAATGGGACTTGATATACCACCTTTCTGTGGTTTTTGCAACTACATTCAAAGTGGTTGTATCTGGGGCAATGGAGTGTCAGGCGACTTGCGCAGAGTCACGAGGAGCTGCAGGGAATCGAACCCAGTTCCCCAGGATCAAAGTACACAGCACTAACAATTAGGCTACTCCTCCACAAGCACCTATGCATTAGAACTCGGCCAGTATTCTCTGTCTCCAGCAGGTGGATAGATGGTCCCTGTGTAGCTCTGTAACACTCTCAACACTCTCAGTGGTTTGTTCTGTTACCAAGTACTGTTGAGTTGGGGTTGAGAGAGTGCTGTGCCTCAAGCGTAAACCTAGTAGCGCTATGTCCCTCCCTGCTCCCCCATTACCACTTATCTGCCTCTGTTCTTCCTTAGCTGATTTTTCTCTTGCTTCTTAAATCAAACTCCCCCCCCCCCCCCCCAAAAAAAAAACAAAACAAAAAAAAAACCAAACAAAACGCTTTACCTTAGCGTCTCCCTTTGAGGATTAGCTTTGGTGCGGGAAGTTATTGGACTTTGAAGAAAATGGGCTGGCTGGCTGGCTGGCAGAGACTATCTACAGCTGTGAGAACTAGAGCATGGCTGAACTTTTGAAAAGCTGTTCCCACTGTGGTAGTTCGCCATCAGGTTTGTTTAACATTTGTGTTAAACTGGCTGAATTACAAATTCTGCTAAATTTAAGATGCTGGAGCCAACTCATGTAGGTTAAGGAGCTTCCTTGCTGTACTTTTCACCTAAAGTTGTACTCCTTTTACATCCGGCTTTCCTATTAAAGAGCAAAAAGCCTGATTTTTCTCACTCCTGCTTCTCAAAAATCTTTAAAAAAAGAGGAAATTGTCCTCACTTAAGGAATTGAAAGAGCTTTCTCCTTCATCTCAAGATTCTGAGGAAAGATTATAAGTAGCTTCTGAGCATTAATTTTTTACTAATTTGCCTGAAATGGATATATCTGGTATGGAGGAGGGGGGTGATCCCACAGCAGCTAGGTTATTTCTTAAGGAAGAACTCCCTTTATTAATAACCAAAACAATGGAAGTTTGAAATATTTCCCAAGTATTTCCTCAGGCTGTGTCCTCAGCCCCTTCTCTAATGTCTGGTGCAAAAAGACCCTCTAAGTCTGTTCATATTCATGAGACTATGAGGGAACTCATTGTGGCTTAGTGGGACACTCTTGACTCTAAAAGTGGCAAGGGCTATATCTAAACTTGACCCCCATCTATCAACAGAGCACTTTTTACTGAAAGTGGATGTCCTAATTATGACAGTCACTAAAAGGACAACTATTGCAGTAGAGGGTGGTGGTACTGCCCTTAAGGATGTGCATGACCGCAGACTGGAGTCCTCTTTAAAACTGGCTTTCTAAATAGGTTTAAGTTCCCAAGCAGCATTTTGTACCTCTTGCTAGAGCTTCTTTATTTTGGGTTCAGCAATTTCCAGCCTTAGATTCTCCACTTGACTTTTTGCTTTCTTTGGAAGCAACACTCTTAACTTGCAGATGCTTTGTATGATATTCTGTCAGCATCAGCTAACTCTGTCCCTAGTGGTCTGTGCAAGAAGATAGCTTTGGTTGAGACAATGGGCAGCTAAGAGGCAGATGCACTAAAGCTAAATGAGCCTTTAATGACCCTCCAACGAGGAAAATTTGATCCGTTGCATGCATCAAAGGGCTTTTACCGAGGAAGCCAGCAGCTAACGAAAACGGAATGGAGATGAGCAATTAGTGTGAAAACCCCATTGAAACGACATGCACTAACCTTTTCCGATTGCCTTTACGCAGGAAAAAGGCAGGAAATCTAACGAGAGGTCTGGACCTCTCGTTAGGACAGCTCTGTGCCAGGAAAAATCATTAAGTGAAAAAATAAACACACTTTGAGCCAATCCCAGCGCATTAGCAGAGCTAAAAGCGCTGTGATTGGTCCAAAGGACGTCAGAAAACACATCAAATAAAAAAAGGATTGGGAGGGGGCAAGGGCGCTCATCAGGAGCGTCCTGTATGGACGGCCTTGCCCCCCCCCCGCTGCTTCCCACTTTCCGCCGCTCCCCCCCCCCCCCCCCGAAAAAGCAAAATGCTAGCTGCCCCGGTCCCCCTCCCTTCCTGTTCCTGTGTTCTGCAGAGCTAACTCCGCCTCCTGTCATTCTTCTGCCCCGTGCCCCGCCCCCGCTGCCCCCCCTGAGGTCGACTACGCCGCTCCCCCCCTCCACCGAGACCCCCCTCCCTATTAACGACCCGAGCAGCGCCTCTCACCTCTTTCTGAAGCGCTGCACGGGCAGGAAGATCTATTGTGTTGGTTGTAGAGTCTCCATGACGTCTCTTCTTCCCTGGCCTAGGCCACGCCTCCTTCTGACGTAACCTACGTCAGAAGGAGGCGGGGCCTGGGCCAGGGAAGAAGAGACGTCATGGAGACTCTACAACCAACACAATAGATCTTCCTGCCCGTGCAGCGCTTCAGAAAGAGGTGAGAGGCGCTGCTCGGGTCGTTAATAGGGAGGGGGGTCTCGGTGGAGGGGGGGAGCGGCGTAGTCGACCTCAGGGGGGGCAGCGGGGGCGGGGCACGGGGCGAAAGAATGACGGGAGGCGGAGTTAGCTCTGCAGAACACAGGAAGGGAAGGGAGGGGGACCGGGGCAGCTAGCATTTTGCTTTTTCGGGGGGGGGGGGCGGCGGAAAGTGGGGAGCAGCGGGGGGGGGGGGGCAAGGCCGTCCATACAGGACGCTCCTGATGAGCGCCCTTGCCCCCTCCCGATCCTTTGTTTTTGGATTTTGCTGACCGGGTAGCCACGTGTATGTGTTGTGGCTTTTTTTTGTTGTTTTGTTTGTTTTTACGTTTGCAGCATGCGCAGAGCAGCCAGCAAAACGCTTGGCTGCTCTGCGCATGATTTAGGGGCCGATTACCGATGTGTATTGTGATTCTTTGATACATTGTACGTTTGAATACCGATCTGAGCATGTGTGACTTTTTTTTTTGGTGCATTCTTCGTTTTTTAAAAATCGTTAGGGACTTTAACGATTTTGATTTTTTTACGTTTGGTTGCTGCATCTGCCTCCAAGTCTCATTTAGCTAGATTACTTTTCAGGAGCAAACTTCTCTTTGGTTCTGACCTAGTGAAGATTGTTAAAGATTTAGGCAACACTAAAGTTAAGCACCTTCCTGAAGACAAACCTAAACCTGTTCCAAGGAAGTCAGGCATTGCAGACCATGGTAATCTGTCTTTTTTTTTTTTTTTTTTTGCTAAAAAATCATGTTTCCAACAATCAATCTATCTTTCAAGCTTTGCCATCCTCTTTGAGACCCTTTATCTCTGCTCATTCCTCGCAATGACAAGGATGAGTTTCACTCCTGGTCTCTAGTTATAGGATGGCATCTTTCCTTTTTTTTTTAACAAGGAGTTCACCACCATAACTACAGACCAATGGGTCTTGGATGTCATTTGTCAGGGTTAAAAACTAGAATTCTGTCAACTAATTGCAGATATTTTCTTATAATCCCCTTACAACAATTCCAGCAAGTGTCAGGCAGTACAGGAGACTTTGCAGTCTTTGTTACTCCAGGGTGCAATTCAGTCAATTCCTCTGGCAGAGAGAGGAACAGGCAGGTACTGATTTATTTCATTGTACCAATGAAAGGAGGTTCCTTCCATCCAGTTCTGGTGTTAACAAGTCCCTCACAATTCAGCACTTCAGAATGGAGACCCTCAGATCGGTGATAACCTCGGTCCAGCCAGGAGAATTTCTTCTCTCTCGATCTCATGGAGGCTTATTTTCACATTCCAGTTTGGCTGCCTCACAAGAGATATCTTTGCTTTGCGATCGTAGGGAGTAATTTTCAATTCACAGCAATGACGTTTGGACTAGTGACTGCCGTTTGGACTTTCTCCAAAGTAATGATAGTGGTGGTGGCCTTTCTTCACAAACAAGGTATTCAAATGCACCCTTATCTGGATGATTGGCTCAGTCGAGCACCTTCCTTTCAAGAGTCTTCAGACTACTTCCAGAGTAGTTTCTCTGCTCTCTTCCCTAGATTGGGTGTTAAGTTCAAACAACTCTCACTGTGGTCTAGCTCAAGCTCAATCTGTTTGATACGAAGGTGGGGAATATCTTTCTTCCCAAGGCTCGTCAGCTGAAGCTTCAGAATCGGGATTCTACACCACATTGCTCTTCAGGGCGTGATAATTCTAGTAGCACCAAACTGGTCCAGACATCCTTGGTGGATATAGTTTGCCTTCAGGTTGCTCCTCTATATCTTCCTCAGCAAAGAGGACTGTTGCATCAAGATTCTCATGGAGGATCCTTCCCTCTTTGGTCTTTAAGACCTGGCAATTGAGAGGGTGAGACTAAAGAAGAAAGGATACTCTGAAGTAATTACCACTGCTTCAAGCTTGCAATTGGTCTATTTCTGCATCTTATGCTAGAGTATGGAGAACTTTTGAAAGTAGGTTTAAAGATAGGGGCGTTTCCCCTTTGTGAGCTTCTTTACCTCACATTTTAACATTCCTTCAAGATGGCTTCCAAAAAAGAACTAGCTCTTAAAATTCCCTCAAGGTTCAAGTTGCAGCCTTAGCTTGTTATAGAGGCCGTATTCAGAACATTTCTATTGGAGCACATCCAGATATAGTCTATTTTCTGAAGGGAGTCATTTATTTCCTCCTTTTTGGAAAGTCTGTCTAGAATGGAATCTTGCTCTTGAGAGAGCCCCATTTGAACCTGTTAAGAAAGCCATTGTCAAAGATACGACATTTAAAATCAGTTTTTATGGTTGTAATCTCTTCTGCAAGGTGGGTTTGTGAACCTCAAGCCATCTCTTGCAGGGATCCCTTTCTCCATTTTTCAGAGGCCAGTTCCTTCTTTCTTGCCTAAACCAGACAGTTTCCCTGCCTTTCTTTTCCAGGGATGGTTATATTGCAGATCACTCTTCTTTCTGTCTTTTGGGCATTAAGAGAGTATTCTTGTTATCTTTATTCTACCAATGATTTTAGACTCTGTAATCATCTTTTTGTTCTGTTCTCAGGCCCACATAAAAGTATGTCAGTATCAAGAGCTACAGTAGCTAGATGGTTGAAAGAAGCCATTTCTTTGCCTTACTTGCTGTCAGGCAAAGCTTCTCGATTAAATCTTAAAAGCACATTCAACTAGAGCTTTGTCTACTTTGGCGGCATCTCGTGCTGTCTTTTATTGGAGGAAATTTGTAGATTGACTATGGGGTCTCCTTATTCCTTCGTCAAGCATCGCTTAGATGTGGCAGCCAGATCAGATGCCTCTTTTGGAGCTAAAGCCCTTTCTGCAGGGGTATCACATTCCCTCCCAAATCCATGATTGCTTTTCTTCATCCCATTAGTCTGGTCTGATCCTTTGATGTAATGGAAAGAAAAATTAGTTCTTACCTGATGATGTTCTTTCCTTTGGTCCCAAAGAATCAGTTCAGAATCCACCCTTATTCTCTCCAGCATAATGGTTTGTGCATAGTTACTGTTCAGGGACGGTGCTAGGGTTTCTTGCGCCCTCCTGCAGCCTGTTAGCGCCCCTTACCCATCCAGGGGCCACACCCCTTTTACCAGCTATGGCACATATGAACAGGCATCACTGAAAATATTGCACCAGTATAGGAGAAGAAAAATAACTTTTTTCATTATAAATAATTTATGTAAGCTGTTACGGCTCCAGTATACCCAAAATGACACAAACCAAATTAGTTTACAGACCAGGAATTAGGAGAACAGTCTTGCCAAACCTGAAACAGTGTTCTCAAAGTCTCAGAACCTAACAAACAGATCTCTGTTCAGACACTTGGCCTTGCAGTCACACATGCAGCACAGAGATAGCCCCACGGCCCTGGACAGCAATATGAGACCGTACAGCTGGAAAGATAAGTGAACCCCATAACATTAGCAGAAAGCAGAACTAAGTGTACCTTGTGTGGAAGAGGAAGGTTTTTGAGCCTATGATGAATAGAGGCAACTCCCTAATGTTGAAAGATTAATCATCAAAGGAGTATCCTATCAGTATTAGAGGCTTTTCCTCCTCAAAGGAACATTACACCACGGTTATGACTATTTCATATAGATATCTTTTTTTCAGGTTGAAGTGACTCCTAAATGATAAACAGATTATTTTACACAAAGGCCTTAGTTCTGTACCATCCACACATTATGCTTTTCAAACTAAAGTTAATTTGTTTAGATTTATTAGGAAATTGCGATTATACATACAATTTCCAAACAATATATTTCTTTAGATATTTCTATGGTGAGAACCTTCAAATGGGATCTACCAGGTCTATTAGATGCCTTAATACAGGCCTTTGAAACATATGTACAATGTGACATCAGGATAACCAAAAGAAGCATCGGTTCTATAATTTAATGAGAAGAACATCTAACTTTGTTCTTTAACAAAACACAGATATTATAAAACCTGAAGAGAAAGGTGGTGGACTAATGGTTTTAAATAGACAGGAGTATGTAGATGAGATGAATAGACAACTTGATGATAGGATGTACTACCTACCTCTTGACTCTGACCCTACATTTCAATTGACAGATATTGATGACATGAATTGGGAATACAGATAGGTCTCTTTACTGGAAAAAAAAAACCAAAACAGATTTCCTCACTGTTAATATCCAGTTATACCCACAATATATGTGTTACCTAAAATATATAAATTGCTAACTTCAAAAGTGTTGCCAAAGTAGGACAGACTTAAGGTCCATCAAGCCCAGCATCTTGTTTCTAACAGTGATCAATCTAGGTTATGAGTACCTGGCAAAATCCCCAAACAGTACAATACATTTTATGCTGTTTATCCTAGAAATAAGCAGTGGATTTTCCCCAAGTCCATCTTAATAATGGCTTATGGACTTTGTTTAGGAAGCTATCAAAACCTTTTTTAAACCTCACTAAACTTAACTGCCCTTACTACATTCTCTGGTAATGAATTCCAGAGTTTAATTACATGTTGAGTGAAGAAATATATTTTTCTTCAGTTTGTTTTAAATTTACTCTTTGTAGCTTAATTGCGTGCCTCCTAGTCCTAGTATTTTTGGAAAGAGTAAACAAGCGATTCACATCTACCTGTTCCACTCCACTCATTATTTTATAGACCTCTATTTTATCTAATCCACTAGGATGTCCTACTGTGTCTGTCAAGAGTTCAGTACTGAAACCATTATCCATGTTTGTAGATGTTCCTTAAACATTTTGTTGGCAGAGATTAAATCTTTTATACACAATTCTGAATATATGATAAATTTGTTAGATGAATGAAGGTGGTTTGTCCGATACACTGTTGGCTAATTTAGATATAGATGCTTTGTATACAGATATCCCTCAATTACAAGCTCTTTCTGTTATTGTCATCTTTTTGTAATTGTATGACTAACCTGAGGATTTCCAGTTGGTTTATCTTGAGTTTAGCTACTTTAGCATTAACTAAGAATTATTTTTTTGCCTTTCAGGGTGTATTTTGCCATCAAGTCAAGGGTACTGCAATGGGGGCAACTATGTCCCCCGATATTGCTAATTTATACGTAGCACATTTTGAAGATATACGTTTGGTGGTTATCAGTTTTCATCCAATATTCAGTTATACAATAGTTGATATTTTCATATTATGTCAAGGTAATGTTTCTACTTTTAAAAGGTTTTTTTGTTTTTGTTTGGCTCAATGAGAGGGACATTAATCTAAAATTCAAATTGCATTATGCATTATCATGAGAAGGAAATCGCATTTCTAGACCTCCTTAAGAAAGATGGTTATAAGTTCCATATTTCACTTTATAGAAAAAGTATTTTTACATTCTAGTTTTCATCATCAGGCCTTAAACCGCAGTCAGTTTTGAAGGCTTAAGATTTGCTCTGACTTTACTGATTTTGAACAACAAGCTTCAGTTATGTCAGATTTCATAAGAAGGGCTCTCCAAAAAAAGAAACCCCACATTGATTCAGGATATAGAAAAGCAACTAAGAAAACTAGAGATGATCTCCTCACAGATCATACAGTGAAAGACATCGGACACTGTAAGTACTTTGAAATATTCACATATGTCAGGTAGCATACAAAAGATCATAAGCAATCATTGGCATATTTTTCAAGGGTACTTATGTTCTCAGAGAGAGAGAGTTTAATGGTTGCTTATTTGAGAGAATGTAATCTCAGAGTATGTAGCATCGTCAGCATTACCTGACCCTACTAGAGATTTATCATTAGCCCCCCCCCCTTTTTTTTTTAGGCCATAGGAAATGTAGTGTGTGTTTTCATGGTTTAGAGATTACCAGATTCAGATTCATACGTCCTTGTTCTGGTAAGACATATTATCTTAAACACAACTCAGATTGTTCTATAACGCGAGCAATCTATATAATTGTATTCATGCTTGCTATTATATGTAAGAAAGACATCACGTACGATTTAAAACTCGTCTAATAGAACATCACAGTTGTCTCAGTAGAAATGTGGTTTCCACCCTTCTTGTGGAACATTGGAATAGTGCTGGATACTTGATTAGTGATTTACGTTTTTTTTTTTTTTTTTTTTTGTGGTTAACCTTATACAATGCAGTTGGAGAGGTGGTGATGTATACACCATCCTTTTACAAGAAAAATAGAAATTTTGTTCAGTTCTAGACTCATACCAGATGGCCTGAATGTAGAAATAGACCTTAGACCTTTTTTGTAAAATAGCTTTGTAACACTGTGCTTATACCCCACTGTTTTTTTTATACATTTTATTTTTTTTAGGTTTTTGCATGACCAAATTATTCATTATTAACTGTGGTGCAAATGTACCCTTTGTAATGTTTTAATTATCTTAATATCTTTGGGTAGTTTTATATTTGTTCTTCTTTAGGGATATGTTTTGGTACGTCATCAGTTTAAAAATGTTTATATATATATATATATATATATATATATATATATATATATATATATATATGTAGTAAAAAAGGCCCGTTTCTGACACAAATGAAACGGGCGCTAGCAAGGTTTTCCTTGGAGTGTGCATGTTTGAGAGTAGGTGAGAATGAATGTGTTCCAGGGTCCCTCCCTCTGAGTTTCATATACAGACATTGAGAGTGAGCATCTTTTTTTAAAGTTTTTTTTTTTTTTTTTTTTTTTAAATAAGCTGTACCTTGTTACTTTAATGCGTGCATTTTGTCCGTCCCTCCCTCCCTGTTCCAGGCACCCTCCCTCCGCTTTTAAAAACTAATCTTCACTACCGCGTCGGGGTTATGGCGGCCGGCAAAGCGTGCAGGCTCAGCCCTTCTCTGTCAGCTCTGATCCCACCCTCATTTCCTGTTTCCGCAAGGGCGGGACCAGAGCTGACAGACGGAGAAGGGCCGAACCTACACGCTTTGCCGGCTGCCGTAAACCCGACGTGGTAAGTGAAGATTAGTTTTTAAAAGCGGAGGGAGGGTGCCTGGAACCTGACGGTAGGGCCGACGAATGTGGAACTGGGGGAGAGGGTGGCCCTGGAACTGGGAGGGAGGGAGAGACGGAGAACGTTGGAGGAGAATGACGTCAGGAGATGGTTACGGGTGCAGGCAGCCTCATTGGAACATTGGAGGAGCTAATTATTATATTAGATATATATATATATATATAATAATTTTTTTTTTTGCTTCCAAATAAGATGTCAATGACCTGATTTATTTTAACATCCACATTTGTTTGTATCCTTTGTTTTTATGTATATTAGGGTATAGTTACATAACTTTGCATAATGGGTTTGTCTGTGGTATTTTTTTGTAACCTTTTAATTTTTTATACTCTATAAACTTTTTAAAGTTGCTCTAGCTTTTCCTGTTTTATAAGTAATAATCTACAAGCTGATGACATTCTATTCATGGATAATGTATTTAAATGGGGTTTGTTTGTCATCTTGTGACTTTTGCTTTTGATGATTTTGACTGTGTCTTTATACAGATTGCAGTGCTAAGCACTAAGCTCTTTCCTTTTTTTTCTCTCTTTGGTTATTTCGTTCACTCATGCCACCGAGGTTTGGTCATGCAAGTGTCTATTTAAAGTTGCTTTATGTGATTATTTACTGACATAGATGTTTAAAGTGGGGAGGCTTTATCCCACACAATATTTATTTGTGTATCTGGATTTTCAGAAGGCGGTTGACAAAGTACCTCATGAAAGACTCCAGAGGAATTTGGAGAGTCATGGGATAGGAGCTTCTAAGCTCTCTTTTGCCCGACATTACAGGCTGGATGCCAGGAGAGACGTGCATTTTGGAGCACAAGTGCTGGCGCATGGTGTGGCTTGTTCCCACCCTATCTAGGGATTGCTTTGATACATCCCATTCGTAATGGATTCATCTGCTTGATGACAAGGAAAGGAAAATTAGATTCTTACCTTGGTAAATTTCTTTCCTTTAGTCAAAGCAGATGAATCCATGAGCCCTCCCTCAGTGATTCATTGTGTGATTGATGTTGTTTTATGTTCTGTTTTTCTTGTAGATATGTTCCCTCATTGGGAGAAGTTGGAAAACAGTCTTCAGGATTTCTGTTCTGTTATAGGAGGTTGTTTGTCCCTCCTTTGTGTTATTGCTCCAGTTTTGGGGCGTGCATCCGCTGTGAGGAAAGTTCGTTATGCTACTTTGCGGTGTAACACTGCTTTGGAAGCTTCAAATACTGAAGAGGCAGATGGAGCTAGCTGGCCATGAGGCACTATGGTTTTTTCAGTGCTCTCTTTCTCCCCCTGCTGGTTGATAGACACAACCCATTCGTAATGGATTCATCTGCTATGACTAAAGGAAAGAAAATGACCAAGGTAAGAACCTAATTTTTCCTTCCCCCACCTCTATTTGTTTAAGCCACTTGGCTACAGATTAACTCCTCCAGAGCCAGCTCACCAGACCAGAACCTTTATTCTCCCCTCCCTCAATTACCCAACCACATCCTTCAGTCTAGACCCAGGTAAATAGGCCACTCCTTTGCGTTTTACTTATTTAATAGCAGGCTACACGCTCAGTGTTACTCTCCCCTGCTGCATCCCATACTTGCTGAAATGTCTTCTACTGGCCTGGGAAGCACCATAAACCCCATCCTTTTGAAGTTCAGTGATTATAGAGTGGATAGATACCTGATATCTTATGATCGGAATGGCCTTGCTGGATTATAAATTTGCTTGATATATGCACTTTCCTTGTCATCAGCAGTAGATGAATCCATTAACTGATGGGTTGTATCCATCTATCAACAGGTGGAGATAGAGCACACTGAATAACCATAGTACCTCTAGGATGGCTAGCCCCAACTGCCTTCACTATTTCTCTATCTCCCAGCAGGTGTGGACGTAGCTTGACCAGCTCCTGGATTTCAGACTGCCTGGGGTGGCTCCTGTGCTTTGCCAGTTGAGCAGGGGTGTTGTGGCTGGTGATGCCCGCTTTAAAGGCATATAGGTTCGCCCTTTCTCTGCCTTACCCATTACCCCCGCCTCCCGGAGTCCCTCTGTTGCTGCCTGCCTCCAACTTTCCTCACAGCATAAAAAAAAAGAAGCGCGCTTTTACTGTGTGGCTGTTTTGAGGCTTTTTCCAGTGATTCTGGTTTTGCGCTGCTCCCGTTGTGGTAAATGCAGATCATCAGGGCTGTGTAAAACGTGTTCCTTAGATGCTCATGCTAGTATGGGCATGCTGAGCAATGTTTCTTCCTGCTTGATGGAGCTGGCAGCGTGCGCATTTTGGAAGCGCCGCATGCCTCGACCCTCCCGTTTGCGGAGGAGTCTGAGTGCAGGGGGACATCTCGTTTAGAGACTGCCAGAGGAGCTCCTACATCTATTTCTCTTAATTCGGAGGCGGAGGGTCAGGGTGAGTGTTTCTCCCCTGAGTTTGTGTTTTTAATGCATAAGGCTTTCATACTGAAAAGAGCTCTGCCGCAGGTGTCTGACACTGCGTTGCGTCCTGGCTTCCCTCCGGGGTTTGATGCCCCAGGGATGGCTTCAGAGTTTATTTCCTTCTCCGAGTGTTGGAAACACGCTAAACATAGACGGGTAAATTCCCCGTCGGAGAGTGGCACATATCCCCCCCCCCCCCCCCCCCCCCCCCCCCCTTGGTCGTGCTGTGGAGAGTCTGAGGGATCTGGCAGGCCCTCAGGGACGGATGATCCAGAGGAGGGTGCCTGTTTGCCACTGGATTTGGATGATCCCAATGCGATCTGGATTTTCCACAGTGTCGAGTTGCCAGCTCTCATTACTGACGCCTTGCAGGCCCTCTCGATTGATGATCTGGCTGAAGACGAGGCCTCCTCTGTTAATCTTAGGATGGCGAGTACTAAGAAGCCTACTCGGGCCTTTCAAGTGCATGACTCCATCCAAGAGCTTATTTCTGCTCTGGTCTGACCCCGATGGGCCTTTGAAAGTGGCCAGGGCTATGGGTCAGCTTTACCCTCTGCGTGAGGAGCACTTGGCCCCTTTGGGGATGCCTAAAGTGGATGCATTGGTCACGGCGGTGACAAAAAACCCCACTCTCCCAATAGAGGGAGGGTTCACTTTGAAAGACATGCAGGACTGGCGGCTGGAGTCCGCGCTGAAGCGGTCCTTTGAAATTGGGAGCTTTGCCTTGAGGGCGTCTATTTGCAGTTCCTATGCAGCCCGGGCATGTCTTTCCTGGCTACAGCAGGCGGTGGAACAGCCCGCCGATGGTGCGGACCACCTTTCTGAGGTTGCCCCGCCGATGGAGTCAGCCCTGTCATTTTTGGCTGACGCCCTATATGATCTGGTCAGAGCTTCGGCTAAACAGATGTCTGTGGCGGTGTCCGCCCGCCGCCTTCTTTGGCTGTGGCATTGGGTGGCTGACATGGCTTCTAAGCAAAGGCTGGTGAGGCTACCCTTTCAGGGCCTCCTGTTATTTGGAGAGGAAGAAGATTGTGAAAGACCTGGGGGAATCGAAACCCCAGCGGTTACCTGAGGATAGGCTGAGGCCTTCTTCCAAGGGTTCTGTGTTTCTCTCCTCTTCCAGACCTCGCTTCCGTGAAACTTGCAGGTATTGCCCGGGGCGCTCTGCTGGGTTTTCTCAAAGTGCCCGTTTTCAGCAGAGGAACTCCTTTCGCTCGGACAAACTTTCCGCAGGGGCCGGTTCAAGGCCAGGAGTTCAGGGGCGTTCTCCACAATGATGGGACACCGGTCCACACCTCCTTGCCTGCATTAGAAGGACGTCTTTCCCTCTTTCTAGAGGAGTGGACCAAGATTACCTCAGATCAGTGGGTCCTGGACCTGATCAGAGAAGTTTACAGACTGGAATTCGGTGCCCTGGTGAGAGACATGTTTGTGGAGTCCAGATGCGGCACAGCCATAAAACGGGCGGCGGTAGAGGAGACCTTACAAGTCTTGCTGCACCTCGGAGCGGTGATCCCGGTGCCTCCTGCCGAACGTGGCTGCGATTCCATTAATTTTGTCGTGCCTCGAAAAGGTGGGTCTTTCAGGCTGATCCTCAACTTACGAAGAGTAAATGAGGCTCTCAGAGTACGACATTTTCGCATGGAAGCCCTGCGCTCTGTCATTGTGGCAGTACAGCCAGGAGAGTTTCACATGTCTCTGGACCTAAAAGAAGCTTATTTGCACATTCCTATCTGGCCTCCACACCAGCAGTTCCTCCGCTTTGCAATGTTGGGAAAGCATTTCCAGTTTCAGGCCTTGCCTTTCGGCCTAGCCACAGCTCCCCGTACCTTTTCCAAGGTAATGGTGCTAGTAGCTGCCTGTCTCAGGCGAGAGGGTATAGAGTTCACCCTTATCTCGACGACTGGCTCATCAGAGCGGATTCGGCAACCGAGAGTCGTCTTGCCACAGCCAGAGTGGTGGCGGTCCTGCAGGCACTAGGCTGAGTGGTCAATATACCCAAAAGCCACCTGACCCCCTCTGTCTCTCGAGTATTTGGGGGTCCAGTTCGACACGGCTTTGGGGTTTGTCTTTCTCCCCGACCAAAGGCGGTGCAAGCTTCAGAATCAGGTCCGTCTGCTCCTGCGGATGCCTCGCCCGCGAGCTTGGGACTTTGTCCAGCTGCTGGGGTCGATGACAGCCACCTTGGATGTGGTTCCCTGGACGAGAGTGCATATGAGGCCTCAGCAGATTGCCCTGCTTCAACAATGGTCTCCAATGTCCCAGGAATATCAACACAGACTAACGTTGCTCCCAGCGGCCTGGCTCAGTATGGAGTGGTGGCTCTCCGACAGGATGCTGCGCCAAGGAATGCCTCTTGTGCTTCCTTCTTGCTTGGTGCCTGGTGATAACAGATGCCAGCCTTTTGGGCTGGGGAGCGCATTGCCAGGGAAGCTATGCTCAGGGTCTGTGGACACCCGTGGAAGCGGGGTGGTCCATCAATCGCTTGGAACTGAGAGCGATATTCCAGGCTCTTATGGCCTTTCAAAAGACTCTGAAGGGGCTTGCTGTGCGGGTTCTGTCAGACAACACGACAGCGGTGGCCTACATAAATCGTCAGGGAGGCACTCAGTGCAGGGCCCTGGTCGTGGAGGCCGTCCAGATTTGCCACTGGGCCAAGCTACACCTGCAGCTTCGGTCAGAGCAACGTGCAAGCTGATTTTCTCAGCAGGCATCAAATCGACCCGGCGGGATGGGAACTGGCAGAAGAAGTTTTTTTTTTCTTCAGATTTGTGCCAAATGAGGGACTCCCGGAATGGATCTAATGGTGTCAAGTGCAAACGCCAAGGCACCTCACTTTTTCAGCAGAAGGAGAGATCCTCACTCGGCAGGGTTGGATGCTCTGGCTCAACCCTGGCCCTTGGAGCTCCTGTATGTGTTCCCTCCTTGGCCCCTGATTGGGCGAGTCCTACTGCGGATTCGACAGCATCGAGGTCTGGTGATTCTCATCGCTCCAGATTGGCCAAGGTGTCAGTGGTATGCAGATTTCCGCCGGATGTTGATGGACGCTCTGGTGCCTTTGCCCCTGGTGCCGAACCTGTTGGTTCAGGGTCTGGTGTTTGTGGAGGATCCCTGCCGATTTGGTCTTACGGCCTGGCTATTGAGAGGGCGCAATTGAGAGACGAGCTACTCTAACAAGGTCATCTCCACTCTTTTGCAGGCCCGCAAGCGGTCCACCTCCGCAGCTTATGCTCAGATCTGGCGCAAATTTGAGGCGTGGGGTGTTTCAAAGGCGATCACACCCATGCGGGCTACAGTCTCGACAGTGCTGGACTTTTTGCAGGAGGGCTTACAAAAAGGCCTGACTTACAATTCCCTGCAGGTGCAAGTGGCAGCATTATCATGCTATCGAGGGAAAGTCGCTGGCTTGTCCCTTGCTGGTCATCCGGACATTGCCCGATTTCTCAGAGGGGTGCTTTAGGCTCCATCGCCCCGTCCGGTTGCCCTGTCCGGCCTGGAACCTAGGGCTGGTGTTGAAGGCTCTTCAGTGTTCACCCTTCGAGCCGCTTAAGCGAGCTTCGGAGAAGGATGTGACTCAAGACAGTCCTTTTGATGGCCATGACATTGGCTAGACGTGTGTCTGAGCTGCAGGCGCTGTCCTGTCGGGACCATTTTCTGCAATTCTCGGAGTCTGGAGTAACGGTATGTTCTGTGCCTTCCTTCCTGCCTAAGGTGGTTTCAGTGTTTCACCTGAACCAGTCCATTTTTCTTCCTTCCTTTTCTAGGGAAGAGTTCCCGGACTCCTTTAGGCAGTTACATCTTCTGGTTGTCCTCAGGGCACTGTTGCAGTATCTATAGATGTCAAATGGCTTCAGGATTTCTGATCACCTTTTTGTCTTGTTGTCGGGTCCACGACATGGAGGCCCGGCGTCTAAGGCCACTATAGCCCGTTGGCTCAAGGAAGTAATTTTTGCTCTGTATCTGCTTTCAGGTCAGTCTCCGCCTGAAGCGTTTAAGGCGCATTCCATGAGAACTATTTCTTCCTCGTGGGCTGAAACGGGTGCGCTCTCTCTTCAAGAGATCTGTAGTGCGGCTACTTGGGCTTCTCAGATCTCTTTTTTCCCGGCATTACAGGCTGGATGTTGCAGCAAAGCAGGACGCTGTTTTTGGCGCTCAAGTATTGGCTCGTGGTGTGGCTTGTTCCCACCCTAAGTAGGGTTTGCTTTTGTACATCCCATCAGTTAATGGATTCATCTGCTGCTGATGACAAGGAAGGGAAAATTAGTTTCTTACCTTGGCAATTTTCTTTCCTTTAGTCACAGCAGATGAATCCATGATCCCTCCCTGTCTGACTTTGTTTTTTGTTCAGATCTTTCATGCAGGTATAAATCTCATTGGGAGAAGTTGGAAAACAGTTATCAGAATTTCTACATGATGTTCTACTACAGGAGGTTGAGATTGTTCCTCCTTTGATGCTCCTGTTCTGGGGCGATTGTTCGCTGTGAGGAAAGTTTGTTATTATACCTTTATAGTTCACTCTGCTTTGGAAATCTCAAATACTGAAGGGCAGTTGGGGCTAGCCGTCCTAGAGGCACTATGGTTTTTCAGTGTTCTCTATCTTCACCTGCTGGTAGGTGGGTACAACTCATCAGTTAATGGATTCATCTGCTGTGACTAAAGGAAAGAAAATTACCAAGGTAAGAACCTAATTTTCCCTTCTTGGATTGAAATTGTATAGTTTGTTTTGCTTTGTGTTCGTTTGTTATTAGATAATTATTTTGAATAAATGGTGTGCTTTTTTATTTTTTTATTTTTTTTTATTTATTTAAGCTTCTTTTCTTGCTTTGTAGCTCTTTTGGTTTGAATTGCTATCTAATATTGTTTCCTTTTTAGTTCTGCTACTGAATTGGGTTGCTTGTATCTGCTTTGTGGGAGATGCAACTATATTTGCTTGAAACAGAGGAGTAGCCTAATAGTGCATTGGGCTTAGATCCTGGTGACCTGGGTTCGATTCCCACTGCAACTCCCTGTGACCTTGGGCAAGTCTTTTAACCCTCGATTGCTCCATTATATCAACTTAGATTGTGAGCTCTCTAGGTACAGAGAGAGTACCTGCATATAATGTGTACAGTGCTACGTACGTCTAGTAGAGCTATAGAATTATTAGTAGTAGGTATGGATACATGTGTATTTTCCAAAGTCCATGCATATCTTTTTCAAATTGGTCACCGAGAATGCCTAAACATATACTATACAAATATGCATCTTGTCTGCATACACACGAGCATTTTTCACCTGGCCAATTCTGGAATTTTACACACACAAAATGTTTGATAGACTCATGTACAGGTAAAACACATCAAGGTGTATGTAAGTTTTTCAAATCAAGCTGATGGCACTGAACACAGCTGAGATTGTAACTTTCTGCCACATCTTTGTTTGCCTTCATCTCTAGTTACTTGATGAAGTTTATCTGTAAGAAGATTCAGAATGCATACTTTTATTAAAGATTTGAGGTAATGCTTTTGAAAAATCTGGATATAAATATAATAGGCTATTCTTTTTCTCCAGAGTTAAAGAAAATATCCAGCAGTCATGGCTCATTCTAAGTCAAAAGCAAATGATGGAAAAATTGCATACCCTCCAGGAGTCAAGGAAATCTCAGATAAAATATCCAAAGAAGAGATGGTCAGGCGATTAAAGGTTAGTGAACAGATTTAATTTAGAAATTGTATCTGCTTGGAAGAATGAAATGTTAATGCTTTTACCTAGTAGATGTCATGCATGATCTACCTTTATGTAATCTTCATTTTCTACATGTGTTATCTGCTAAATAAAACCACATCTGAAAGAATCAAGCTTTTGGATACAGAAACATGTTTACAGCAGTGTGAAAAAGCACTACAGATTTTCCCCTATTTCTTAGCATCTAGCTACACTGTTTTGAACAGATGGAGGTAGAGAAACAACTGAGTTTTGTCACTGACCTCGCTGTATTGATTTTGCATTTTCAATTTTTTTGCTAAGATCTTTTGTTTTATAAGATACTTTTTTAAAAATTGGACTAACTTATTACACTTTTTGGTTAGCTTTTGAAGGTAATACCACTGCCTTCAGATCAGAAATGACAAATGTTGGCAAATGTCTGAATGTATGTGAGGAAGGGATAATCCACCTAGGTGGATGAACAATAACTCCCACGAAAACACACCAGTCAAAAGAAAGTGGGAAGTGGACCAATGACTCCAGGGGAAATGGGATACTAGTGTAAAAGATAGTACTGTGTTTCGTCAAAAAAAAAAAAAAAAACTTTTGTGCATGTTTTAGATTACTTTATATGTATTTGATTTAAACACTATTTTTTAATAATTTGTTTTTAGACTCCTGAGGCAGGCCTGTGGCCGAAACACAGTACTGTGTCAAGTCTGTGAATAAAGTACTTTCCATTTCATCAAGCAGATCAATCCATAGACTGGTGGGTTGTATCCATCTACCAGCAGGTGGAGATAGAGAGCAATCTTTTGCCTCCCTATATGTGGTCATGTGCTGCCGGAAACTCCTCAGTATGTTCTCTATCTCAGCAGGTGTGTGGTCACACAGCAGCAGCTCTGGCTAGGTCTCCAAGCCTAATTGTTTAGGTTTTGTTGAGTACCTGGGGTTGAGGGCTTTTCTTGAGCAAGTGAAACCTGGTGGTTCCAGGTCCCTCCTTTTCGCCCCCCCTCCCGCTGGCTCCGTTTTCAAAACAAAACAAAAAAACGAAACAGAAAAATAGACGTCTTTGAGAGAAAAACGTCTTTGGTTGCAGCTGCTCACTGGGACTCCAAATCGTTGCAGCTCGGAACGAGAAGCAGGTAATTTTACCTTTTACTAGCGGTCAGGGGGTTCCCTGAACGGTCTCCACGTGGCTATGGCGTTGGATGGCAAGGGCGCAAAAAGACGCTCCCCGGACCGCGTCTAGCGGGGAAGCGGGGGGGGTTCAAGGGCAGAGACGCCTTTTTTGGGCGCCTTTTCGGAGTCGGGAGAGTTCCCTGGGTTTTCCTGCGGTGCGGCGATTTTTCCCGCCTTAGGCGCCGGCCTTGCTGCTCGGACGGCTTCTTCTTGGGCCGCCCTTGAGGTGGGAGACGTTAATAGTATCTTCGCCCTTGACTCGGGCGACAGTAAAAAGTCGGCGAAATTAAAGCGCCATTCTTCCCACGGGCCTCCCTCGTGGAGTGTTGTGGCGGACGCCATTTTGGATGTGCAGCGTGCCTCTCCCCTGCTCTTGGGAGCGCAGGTTGAGTGTGCCTCTAGGGCCGTGGCCCAGGCTGCAAAAGTGCACAGACTGGGGGGTTTCTCCCCTGAGTTCATCTTGCTGCTGCATCAGGCTTTTCTTATGCAAAACGCTGCCCCTACTCCCCTGTCTGATAAGGGTGATGAGGCCTCCATGATCAAGCGCCCTCGGGTGGATCTCCAAGCCCTAGGGGACTCTGATGTGGATGAGGGCAGTGTATCTGAGTTCTCCCAAAGGTCCTTAGGGGATTATTTGGAGGAGACTGATCCTCGCTCGGATGGAGCGGATGATCCCTCTGCAGCGCGGCTTTTTCGCTCAGAGGATTTGCCCAACCTGTTAGTGCAGGCCATGAGCATTTTAAAAATTTCCTCTCCGGGGGAAGGCCCTCTCTCAGCCTCAGCTGGCTCAGCCATCATGCTGGGAACTAAGCGCCCGCCTAGAACCTTCTACGTTCATGAAGCCATGCAGACTTTAATTTTGGCTCAATGGGATTCCCCTGAAGCAAGCCTTTAAAGTAGCCAGGGCTATGTCTCATCTGTATCCCCTGCCTGAGGGGGAACGGGAAGCCTTTCTCTGCCCTACAGTGGATTCTTTAATCACTGCGGTGACTAAGAAAACGGCTCTGCTGGTGGAAGGTGGCACTGCCCTGAAGGACGCTCAGGACAGGAGATTGGAGGCCGCCTTAAAGTTGGCCTTTGAGGCGGCCGCCCTGAGTTTGCAAGCCTCTGTTTGCTTCTCCTATGTGGCCAGGGCGTGCCTGACTGTTTTGCAGCGGGCTTCCCCCTCGGATTCTTCCTTGAGGGCGGACTGGCCGGCCCTGGAGTTGGGCTTGGCCTACTTGGCAGACTTGCTGTGTGATTTCTTGAGAGCCTCAGCTAAAGGTATGGCTCAGACAGTCTCTGCCTGGCGGTGGCTCTGGCTTAAGCACTGGTTGGCTGACCATGCCTCAAAATCTCGCCTAGCCGAGTTGTCTTTTAAAGGCAAGCTGCTGTTTGGGGACGAACTGGACAAGATTGTGACGGAGCTCGGCACGTCTAAGGGCAAGAGATTGCCGGAGGTCAGGGCACGGGCCGGCAGTGCTCGCCCTGGTTCCTCCGAGGGCCGATTTCAGGAAGCCCGTCGGTATCGCCCAGGAAAGTCGACCTCCTCTTCCTCCTCTTTCTTCAAGCGGAACTTCTCCCCCAAGCAGCATTCCTTTCGCAGGGACCGCCGTCCCGGAGGTTTGTCCTCCGGCCCTCCCCCAGGGTCTCGTACCCAATGACGGGGCCCTGGTCCATGGCCCAGAGCAGATAGGAGGACGGCTATCCTCGTTTCTGGGAGAGTGGACCAGGGTAACTTCAGACGCTTGGGTTCTGGAAGTCATCAGAGACGGCTACAAATTGGAGTTCTGCCGGCCCTTGAGAGACGGCTTTGTGAACTCTCCCTGCAAGTCTCCAGTCAAAGCAGCGGCAGTGCAGCAGACTTTGGACAACCTGATCTGCCTGGGTGCGGTGGTCCCAGAGCCAGTAGATCACAAGGGACGTTACTCCATTTACTTTGTGGTGCCAAAGAAGGGAGGTTCTGTTCGGCCTATTCTCGACCTCAAGGGAGTCAATCGGGCCTTGAAAATACGGCACTTCCGGATGGAGACTCTCCGCTCCATAATAGCTGCGGTGAAAAAAGGAGAATTCTTGGCATCCTTGGACATCAAGAAAGCTTACTTAGATATTCCCATCTGGCCGCCTCATCAGCGCTTCCTGCGCTTTGCAGTCCTGGGCCGCCATTTCCAGTTCAGAGCCCTCCCGTTCGGGTTGGCTACTGCTCCGCGGACCTTCTCCAAGGTAATGGTGGTCATCGCAGCTTACCTCCGCAAGGAAGGAGTGCAGGTCCATCCCTATCTGGACGACTGGCTGATCCAAGCCCCCTCTTATGCAGAGTGTGGGAGAGCTACGGACAGGGTTATTGCTCTTTTGAGCTCCCTGGGATGGATCGTCAACTGGGAGAAAAGTCAGCTGCACCCGACTCAGTTCTGCAAGAGGGTTTGGAGAAGGGCCTGTCGCTCAGTTCACTGAAAGTCCAGGTGGCGGCTCTAGCTTGCTTCAGGAGCCGTTCGAAGGGTGCTTCCCTGGTTTCGCAGCCAGATATGGTGCGCTTCCTCAAAGGAGTTAATTACCTGCGCCCTCCTCTGCACTCGATAGTGCCTACATGGAATCTCAATCTGGTGCTACGGGCCTTGCAGAAGCCGCCCTTTGAGCCCTTGTCGATGGTATCGCTGAACGACCTGACGTTGAAAGCGGTCTTTTTGGTGGCTATTACTTCAGCCAGAAGAGTTTCCGAGCTCCAGGCACTCTCGTGTCGAGAGCCGTTCCTGCGGTTCACTGAGGCAGGAGTATCGATTCGCCCAGTGTCTTCCTTTCTGCCCAAGATTGTTTCTCGCTTCCATGTGAATCAGCAGCTTTGTCTACCCTCCTTTCATAGGGAGGATTACCCAGAGGAGTACCCTGCTCTCAAATGTCTGGATGTCAGACAAGTCATCAGATACTTGGAAGTGACCAATGACTTCTGGAAGTTGGATCACCTGTTCGTGCTGTTCGCAGGCCCTCGTAAGGGTCTGCAGGCATCTAAGCCTACTGTGGCACGTTGGGTCAAGGAGACGATTGCGGCAGCTTATGTGGCTGCAGGGAAGCTTCCGCCTATTCAGCTGAAGGCGCACTCTACTAGAGCACAGGCGGCCTCGATGCCAGAGTCCAGATCCGTCTCCTTGGAAGAGATTTGTAGAGCGGCAACTTGGGCGTCGGCTCTTACCTTCTCACGGCATTACCGCTTGGATGTGGCTGCTCGGGCCGAGGTCCAGTTTGGAGCTTCAGTGTTGCGTTCAGGGATTTCCATGTCCCACCCTGGGTGAGTACTGCTTCGGTACATCCCACCAGTCTATGGATTGATCTGCTTGATGAAATGGAAGGTAAAATTATGTATCATACTTGATAATTTTCTTTCCATTAATCATAGCAGATCAATCCATAACCCCGCCCAGACATCTGTATTGTTTTTGTTCTGGTTATATTTCAGGTTCAAGTTTAATCTTCAGTTTCTGTTCAGGAGGACTTCGTGTTCAAGTTTTTCCAATTGGATTTTCCTTGAGTTGAAACGATTTTGTGTTACAGTGAGCCGCTGCTTCCTCTTCCCCCGTTTCGGCGGTGGCTGGATTGATAACTAAATTATGCCGGCGCTCCCTCCCGCTTCGTGCGGTAGTAGGGTAGCTTTGTGTCCCTCCCGCTTCGGCGGTGTTTGGGTAAGCCAGCTTCTCCTGCGGTTGTGGTAGCAGGATAAGCCAGATCCCCCCGCATCAGTGGGTGTGGTGTCCCTCCCCCGCTTCGCGGGGATGAGCTGGACAGATTCCCCTCCCCCGCTTCGGCGGTGGTGAGCTGGGCAGAGTGTCCCTTTGTGGGTGTAATTCTCCTAAGTGCTGAGTCCTGCAGATGGAGCTTTGATATCGACATACTGAGGAGTTTCCGGCAGCACATGACCACATATAGGGAGGCAAAAGATTGCTCTCTATCTCCACCTGCTGGTAGATGGACACAACCCACCAGTCTATGGATTGATCTGCTATGATTAATGGAAAGAAAATTATCAGGTGTGATACATAATTGTACTATCTTTTACACTAGTATCCCATTTCCCTGGAGTCATTGGTCCACTTCCCACTTTCTTTTGACTGAATATATGTGAAACACAAAAGCAACCATAAAATTATACATCTTTGTCACCTGATCACTCATTAATCTTTCCCTATTTCTCACCTCCAACTTAATAATACATACCTCCAACGTTCTAACCTGCCTGGGACCGTGGCTCCCTCGGAGGTGGTCTAGGCAGGCTAGAACGCACTGACGTCAGAGACGTCAGTGACAGCTGATTCGAAAGCAAGGGGAGGAGGTGCGTTTCCCTACTTCTCCCCCTGCCTGGGAATCGGCTGTCAGTGCGCCGCTCCCTGCCACTTCGGAGCAAGTGGCAGGGAGCGGGGCTACACAGACACCCCCCCCGACGAACATCAACACCCCGGCCAGGCGTGTTTCCCTACTCCTCTCCCTGCCTACGAAACAGCTCTCGGTGCCCCCATAACCCCCCCCCCCCCCCCCCGGCCACACCAACCCCCTCGCCACCCGCAGCCGCCAATACTAACACTGTCTAGCCACTGCTGCTTCTGTTGAGCAGCAGCGGCCTGGACAAAAAGAAAAAAGCAAAAAAACAGTGCTCCATAGACAGCCAGCTGGCATTGGCTGTGGTCTCTGCAGCCGCTCCTCCTCTCCCCTCCCTGTTCTATTAGAAGTTGTTCTATTAAAGTGGTTACTGTAACCACTTTAATAGAACAACTTCTAATAGAACAGGGAGGAAAAGACCTCGAATGTCCAGAGCTAATCAAAATATGTTGTTCCATGACGTCCCACAGATCAATCCAGAGACTTGTGGGTTGTGTCCCTCTACCAGCAGGTGGAGATAGAGAGAACTTCAGAGGTCTGCTATATGTGGACTTGTGCAGCCAACTGAACCTCAATATTCTCTCTAACAGGTGGAGGGACATCTCTGCGCAGCTCTGGTTTGATCTGGCTACTGGTGTCCTTTGGGCCTAGTTTAGCACACCCACTACACACTGACTGATAGGATGTGGAAAAATCTATTAAAAAATTCTATTAACAATATACTATCTTTTCCACTGAAGTGAAAATGGTATAAAAAGGTAGTATTTCCTCTAACCCACCAAATGAAAAAGGAGGAAAAAAGAGCCTCACATAGCTCCTAGGCAGAAAACTGCCTATCGGAGCTAAAACGGACGCTAAGCTGTCCTCTGTTCATCATAGGCTCAAAAAACCTCCAAAAATCTTTATTCAAGGGCTCCTTATGTTCAAACGCCACTACTATACTGTCGTGCACTGTAAACCTCACCCAGCAGAAATACCGAAAGAACACATCTTTCACGCTCGGAGGCTTAGACCTCGTTCTTTTCTGCCATACCAAGCCAACGATGGCCAGCGTTTCGAAAAACTGCTTCAGGGTCTTGGTGGCGCAAAATCATCTGGTGATAGAAAAGAAAAAATTCATTAATCATACAGTTAGTTCTGGCAATCCACTATTCAAAATCATCAAAGCCCCATACTTGAAGTGGTCTGTATCAGGTTTTCAGTGCTCAGCGGTAAGGCAGTAACAAAATGGCTCTGGTATATATATAACATGACGTCAGATGCCTCCAAAAAAATCAGCCAATCGTGTCACAATGCCGCTAATCTTTGGCCAAGGATGTTTCCGTGGCGGTGACGGGCGGCTGATACGACTTCAAAGTCTAGCCTGGCTCACTTGCCGTTTCGCGGTATGCTGCTTTTCAAGGAGGACCTGGACAAGATGGTCAAGGGTTTGGGTGAGTCTAAGGGCTACGTTTGCCCAAGGACAAACCCTGCTTCAAGGAGGCTAAATGCTACCATTTCAGAGGCCCCGGTTTCAGCCAAAAGAGGCTATTTGGGAAGATTGGTGTTCTGGAGTCTCTGCCTCTAGAGCCGTCCCTGACCCATCCCCCATTGGTCGTAGTAGGACAGCTGTCCCACTTTCTGGGGGAATGGGCCGGGGTTACGTTCAATGAATGGGTCTTGGAGGTGATCCTGGATGAATACCAACTGGAGTTCGCAAGGCATCTCTCTGACTTTTTTTATGGAATCTCCCTGCAAGGCTCCTGCAAAGGTGGCAACTGTCATTGATGCTATCTGTCTTGGTTCGTTTGTGGGCGTTTTTTCCGATACCACCAGCAGAGCGGGATACCGGTCGGTACCCAGGAAGGGAAGTTGCATTCAACCCGTGCTGGAGCTCAAATTGGTAAATGTGGCACTTCAAGTTCGTCATTTTCGGATGGAGACCGTGCATTCCATAGTCACGGTGGTAATAACTGGGGGAGTTCCTTATCTACCTGGAAGCAGAGAGTAGGGTTGAATGGTAATTATTCTCGATGGAGAAGGGTAGTTAGTGGGGTCCCTCAGGGGTCTATGCTGGGACAGCTGCTTTTTAACATATTTATAGATGACCTTGAGATGGGAGTAACTAGTGAGGTAATAATTTTGCAGATGACACAAAGTTATCCAGGGTCGTCTCGTCGCAGGAGGAGTGTGAAAGATTAAAAGAAGACCTCATGAGACTGGGGGATTGGGCGTCCAAATGGCAGATGAAGTTCAATGTTGACAAGTGCAAAGTTTTTCTTTACTCAGCGTGTAGTTAGACTCTGGAACTCATTGCCGGAGAAAGTAGTAATGGCAGCTGGCCTTGCTGAGTTTAAAGGGGATCTGGATAGATTCCTGAAGGAAAAGTCCATTGATCGTTATTAAATTTTGGGTTTTTGCCAGGTTCTTGGGGCCTGGATTGGCCACTGTCGGAGACAGAGTGCTGGGCTTGATGGACCTTTTGGTCTTTTCCCAGCGTGGTGGTGCTTATGTGCTTATGATCTCAACAAGGCTTACCCATTTGGCCTCTGCATCAGCAGTTCCTCCGATTTGTGGTTCTGGGTCAGCACTTCAAGTTTCAGGCAATGCCCTTTGGTCTGGCGACGGCGCACTGAACTTTCTCCAAAGTCATGGTAGTTGCAGTCATTCTCCGTCAGGAGGGGATCTAAGTTCACCCTTATCTGGATGACTGATTTGGATGCTGTCGTATGAGGAAAGTCTGCGGGCGATGGGGTGGTTAGTCTTCCGTGCACTCTTGGGGTGTTAAATTTACCAAAGAGCAACTTGTCTCCCTTGCAGGGTCTGGAGTTTCTGGGTGTGGTGTGCCCCCCCCCCCCCCGGCGTGGGATTACCTGCAGATGTTGGGTCCTATGACAGTCACACTGGATATGATTCCCTGGGTGTGTGATAGTCACCTGAGAGGGAGGGCCAACTGGAGTGGGTGCATATGGGACCTGGGGTCCCATATGCATCCCCTCGGCCCTTCTCAGTCATTGGTCCCCCTCTCTTGGGTGACTATCATTCGCAACTCCCGCGGGTGGCTGAAGCCTGGTTTACCATTTGCTGGTGGCTCTGCCCTGCTCATTTGGAGCAGGGGATGCCCTTTTCGCCAGCTTGGGTGGTGGTTACCACCGATGCCAGCCTGGCGGGCTGGGGTGCCTATTGCTGGGGCAAACAGCGCAGGAAACTTGGTCTCCGGTGGAGGCGTCCTGGCCGATCAACCTCTTAGAGTTACGGACGATTCGCTTGCCCTTCTGCACTTCTCGTCTCTTTTTGGTGGTGTGACAATGTCATGGCTGTGGCTTATGTCAACAGGGAGGGATGAAGAGTGCTCCTATTGCGAGGGAGGCAGCTCTTCTGTGCCTCTGGGCAGAAAAGAACCTGACTCTGCTTTCAGCGGCACACATTGCAGGATCTCTGAATGTCCAGATGGACTTTCTCAGTCAAACATGGCTGAACACGGGAGAGTGGGACCTCTCTGGCCCGGCTCATCATGGAGCACTGGAGGTTCCAGTGGTAGATCTCGTGGCTTGGTAGACCAACGTGAATGTGACCTTGTTCTTCAGCAGAGGCAGAGAGGTGGTTCGGAAGAATCGATGTGCTGCTATAGGAATGGCCCCACTCTCGGCTGCTCTACGTGTTCCCGCCGTGGCTGATGCTGGGGTGGGTTGTGGGGCACATTGCAAGGCATGTGGGACCGCCGCTGCCTTGATTTTCTCTCCTCGCATGCTATTCTTGACCCACTACAATCTGGTTTTCGCCCTCTCCACTCAACCGAAACTGTGCTTACTAAAGTCTCCAATGACCTATTACTGGCTAAATCCATAGGTCTCTATTCCATCCTCATTCTTCCTGATCTTTCCGCTGCTTTTGACACTGTCGATCACAGCATACTCCTCGATACCCTGTCCTCACTTGGATTCCAGGGCTCTGTCCTTTCCTGGTTCTCTTCCTACCTCTCCCTCCGCACCTTCAGTGTTCACTCTGGTGGATCCTCTTCTACTTCTATCCCTCTGCCTGTCGGCGTACCTCAGGGTTCTGTTCTTGGTCCCCTCCTCTTTTCTATCTACACTTCTTCCCTTGGTTCATTAATCTCATCCCATGGCTTTTCCTACCATCTCTATGCTGATGACTCCCAAATCTACCTTTCTACCCCTGATATCTCACCTTGCATCCAAACCAAAGTTTCAGCGTGCTTGTCTGACATTGCTATCTGGATGTCTCAATGCCACCTGAAATTAAACATGACCAAAACCGAGCTTCTCATTTCCCCCCAAACCCACCTCCTCACTCACCCGTTTTCTATTTCTGTTGATGGCTCTCTCATTCTCCCTGTCTCCTCAGCTCGAAACCTTGGGGTCATCTTTGACTCTTCTCTCTCCTTCTCTGCTCATATCCAGCAGATCGCCAAGACCTGTCGTTTCTTTCTTTACAACATCCGTAAAATCCGCCCCTTTCTTTCCGAGCACTCTACCAAAACCCTCATCCACACCCTTGTCACCTCTCATTTAGACTACTGCAATCTGCTTCTTGCTGGCCTCCCACTTAGTCACCTCTCCCCTCTCCAATCGGTTCAAAACTCTGCTGCCAGTCTCGTCTTCTGCCAGGGTCACTTTACTCATACTACCCCTCTCCTCAAGTCGCTTCACTGGCTCCCTATCCGTTTTCGCATCCTGTTCAAACTTCTTCTACTAACCTATAAATGTACTCACTCTGCTGCTCCCCAGTATCTCTCCACACTTGTCCTTCCCTACACCCCTTCCCGTGCACTTCGCTCCATGGATAAATCCTTCTTACCTGTTCCCTTCTCCACTACTGCCAACTCCAGACTTCGCGCCTTCTGTCTCGCTGCACTCTACGCCTGGAATAAACTTCCTGAGCTCCTACGTCTTGCCCCATCCTTGGCCACCTTTAAATCTAGACTGAAAGCCCACCTCATTAACATTGCTTTTGACTCGTAACCACTCTCCTCCACCTACCCTCCTCTCCTCCTTCCTGTACACATTAATTGATTTGATTTGCTTACTTTATTTTTTGTCTATTAGATTGTAAGCTCTTTGAGCAGGGACTGTCTTCTATGTTTGTGCAGCGCTGCGTCAGCCTTGTAGTGCTATAGAAATGCTAAATAGTAGTAGTAGTAGTAGTAGTGATCCTGGTAGCTCTGAATTGTCCCAGGCGACCGTGGTATGCGGACCTGGTCCAACTGCTGATGGACAGATCCCCTGCGATTACTGCAGGAGTGCGGCTTGCTGATCCCCTCCCCCTTTGGTCTTATGGCTTGACTCTTGAGAGGGCATGGTTGAGGAAGAAGGGTTACCCTGACAAGGTCATTACCACTATGATGCAGCTGTTTGGCCTACTGTTGGTCATGGTGGACCTTTGAGTCCCGGTGTTCGCGGCAGGCCTGTCTGTGACTTCAAACTCCATGGTGTCCATTCTGGTCTTTTTCTTTTTGTACGACGGACTGGACAAGTGCCTGTCCCTGAGTTCTTTAAAGGTCCATGTGTGGATCTAATCTCTTTCTGGGTTCGATTGCAAGGCTGTTCCTTGGCAGCTCACCCGGATATTGTCCATTTTCTCAGGGGAGTTAATCGTTTGAGCCCTCCTCGTCAGGTCGTTCATCAGGTCTTTCTTCATTCTTGGAACCTGTGTGCGATATGGCGTCTTCCTTTTGAGCATTTGGATTGTCTGTCTGAAAGATCTCACTCTGAAGGCACGCAACTGACAGAACTAGAAGGCAGAAACTCCCAAGACAACAATTGAGAGCAGACGAGTGGGCATCTGGATTGATCTGTTGGGACTAATGGAAATAAAATTAACTGATAAGGACTAAATTTACCTTCCAGACACTTGTGGGATGTACCAAAGCAGTACTGAAGTGGGGCAGAATACTATGACTCCAGCGGCCAAACAGAAGCCCTGAACGCTTGCTGTCCTATTAGAAATAGCCATAATACCTGAAAGTGTCATAGTGCCTGCTATCCACCGTCACTTTCACTTGTTAGGGAAAGGGTCAGTAACCACTGGGAAATTGAGGTTTCATGCCTTTGTTCCTCCAGTGCCTTCATCTGCTCAATCAGGGCACTTTTTTGTACCCTGGATGTGATTTGAAATGGGTCTAGATAAAAAGTTCTTCTTTTTTGCCTTGGACATTTCTTCCCATTCCTTCATTGCCCTTGTCCCGTGCAAAACATGCTCCCTTGCTGTTTAGACAAACTGCAGTGTAGTGTCCAAATTCTGCCTTTCAAGAATTGTGGTTTGTACTTTTTTTTAAATCTAGACCTGTTTGTCATGTCTGGGTTGCAAAGGTGTCCTGATCGAGCAGCTGACCACTGGAGGGGTGAAAACAGATGGGCCATTTTGACAACCATCATCTTTGAAAATGAGTGCTATATTGAATTATATTGCTCTAGTTTTTTTTTTCTAGTTATTTTAGAAGAACTTTCAGGTAAATTTCTGCTGTTAAAGCTGGACAGCTTCGTGAATGTTGGGTATGCATGTTTTAATCTTACTGTATAGTGTTATTTTATTGTAAGCAGCTTTGATATGTGTGTTCAAGGTAGTAAATTGAATAAATTCTTACATTAATTTTAAATATTTTTTTTATTTTCAGATGGTTGTAAAAACCTTTATGGATATGGACCAAGACTCTGAAGAAGAAAAGGAGCTGTACCTAAATCTTGCTTTACACCTTGCTTCAGATTTTTTTCTTAAGCATCCTGATAAAGATGTACGCTTATTGGTAGCATGTTGTCTAGCAGATATTTTCAGAATATATGCACCTGAAGCTCCGTACACTTCACCTGATAAATTGAAGGTAGTTTTAATAATTTAAAATGTATATGTGTGTGAATGGCACTGCTTTGGGTGCAGGGCTGGCACAAGTGTATCTGACACCCTAGGTGAACCATCAGGCATGGCTTCCCTACCCTCGGTGGCTCAGAGCCCTGCTACCTGTCTGCCTCCCCACAGGCAGCTCAAGAACTTGTAGTCCAGTATCTCCCTTTCTTTATCCCCCTCCCCAAGATGTGTATAGCATTTATTTATTACATTTGTACCCCGCGCTTTCCTACACATGGCATACTCAGTGCGGCTTACATAGCAACAATTTCCTTCTCATCAAGCAGATGAATCCATTACGAGTGGGTTGTGTCCATCAACCAGCAGGGGGAGGTAGAGAGCACTGAAAAACCATAGTGCCTCATGGCCAGCTAGCTCCATCTGCCTCTTCAGTATTCTCTATCTCCCCAGCAGGGTGGTTGCAGCTTGTTCAAGCTCCTTCAGAAAATCTGCCTGGGGTGGCTCCTGTGCTTTTGCCAGTTGTAGCAGGGGTGTTGTGGCGGCTGGTGCCCACTTTAAAGGCAAATAGGTTAGCCCTTTCCCTGCTTACCTGGTCCCTGATGTGGAAGTAGACAAATAGGCAAGCCCTGTCCTTGTCTTTGCCCACGCTGTGCATGCAGGCACATAGGTTCGCCCTTTCCCTGCCTTTCCCACACTACTGATCCTCCGGAGTTGGAAATTTGCCTCTCTTGCTGTTGCCTCAAACTTTCCTCACAGCGTTAAAAAAAAAAAGTCACATCGCGCTTTGGCGCTGCGATCTCAGAAAAGGTTTTCTTCTGATTGTGCAGCATGACCGGAGCTCGGAGACTCGGTCTGGTGAGGTAAGAGCATTTTGTAGCTCCTCCGGGGAGGGCCCGCGTTCGGGACGACTTTGGCGCAAATCCGCCATTTTGAATTTCCGCCGCTTTCGGCGATGGCTGCTGAGAAAGTAAAGCGCTGTTCAGTTTGTGGCAAGTGCAAATCTGCAGCAGGGCTCTGTAAGGCGTGCTTTTCAGACAGTAGAGCTGGCCCGAGCATGGCGAGCGATGTTCCTTCCCGCTCCGTGGAGTTGGCAGCGGGTGCCATTTTGCGACAGCATGGCGCAACACCCGCTGAGGCGGAAGGGTTTGAGCCTGGAGGGGCGCCTCGTGTAGAGGCTTTTTTTTTTTTAATCATTTATAATTTTTTCATTTTACAAGGATCACTTGCAAAACAGTAAAACAAAGATGATTGTTTTCTTCTAATATTGTTTTAATGTACAATCTCAACAAGATGGATTTTATACAATCTTTCTCTTAGACCACAAAATAAATAGGGAGAGTGAAACAAGACAAGGAGATCAATTTAAGCAACAACAAACAAAGAAAACGTGGTATTAACCCGATTATCCCCAGTTATTATTTATCTAAATCATTATTCTACATTGATCATCTGGTTGGTTTCTTCAAGACCATAACGGTGCATAGTCCATCAATTTCATTGGAAACATACTTATTGTCCAATATTAGTGAAAGTAATACACCTGATTTCATTTTTTTTTCCCTTTTAAAACCAGAAATTGTTTAACAATAAAAACCCTTGAATCTCCAATCCAATTCCTGCTGATTAAAGTAATCCTAATCCCAGTTTCACAGGCTTCACTCCTTTTGAATTAAAATATTAAGAGGAATCATTTCAGAGGAAAAAAAACATTAGGAGTCATACCCGGAACTCTGGGAAAACAACAATCTCGATATTAATCATCTACAACAATATTCATTTTGTTCAAATATTTTCTGGTCTTTTATCATTTTCAAATCTTAACCATTTCCTACATCAGTAGAACTTCATTTGCTGTATATTCTCAAAGGATTCAATTAGATTATCCATGTGGCTCATTAACAAGACTATATCTGAAGCAAAGTCATTCTCTACCACCGTCAGGTCCTGGAGCACCCTCCAGATGACATTCAATGCAACCTCCACGGGAGCCAAAAACTCCAAGCTGATAACTCTTAAGGGTTTAGGAGTAGCACCGCCACACGGGTTCAGCTGTAAACGACTTCCGTTTCAGCATACACTCCTGACTCACTCCTCCACTCCTTTGGGCATGGTGGTTAAATGATTTTTGAGCGATGAAGTTGTTTCCAGGTCCAAGAGCATCGACGCTCCTTCGGCGCTAATCAAAGGACTCATCAACCCAGTCATCTATGGGCAGCTCGTCATACAGCGGTCCCATACTTGCTGCACAAGGGACAAAACGCTGGTCATCGGCGGCTGACCCCCTTCATCTGTTAAGGCAACTGCAATGCAGAGAGGAAATTTCAAGTGAACAAAAACTGAACTTCAGAGGACAGCTGGGCCGTTGAGTGTACGAGCTTCAGGTCACCATCTTTCCCCTCTCCCTAATTTGGGACACTCTGTCTGGTTTCTCCTCAGAGGCCTGTCTGATATGGGTAACCCTTCAGCATAGCCCTCTGAGTCATTGAAACACGGAAGCCCCTCCACCACTTACAAGGTGGCCTCCCTTTGGAGGGGTCATGTAGAGGCTAATAAAAGAGCTGTTTCCCCCCGGTCTGGAACTGGGAGGCCAGGGTGAGCCATTTTCCCCTGAATTTGTTTTATT
Organism: Microcaecilia unicolor; assembly: GCF_901765095.1. Taxonomy (NCBI): domain Eukaryota; kingdom Metazoa; phylum Chordata; class Amphibia; order Gymnophiona; family Siphonopidae; genus Microcaecilia; species Microcaecilia unicolor. Next base: position 78,222,915 of record NC_044034.1, read on the forward strand.
GCTGCATAATGCATACATGTTAAAAAGAGCTCTTCCGCAGGGGTCCTCTGCGGCCCTGCTTACTGTATCCCCTCCAGTGGAGTATGGCCTTGGATTACCGTCAGGCCCCTGACATGGCTGCAAGACAAGCGCAGAAGGGTGGATTCCCCTTCAGAGTGGCGCGCACCCCCCCCCCCCCCCCCGTGGTCGGGATATGAGGACTCCTGAGGGGTCTGGCATCCTTCGTGGTCTGGAGAGCCAGAAGAAGGTGCAGGATTGCCACCGGATCCAGATGATCCTTCCATGGTGAGGATTTTCCACCGCGATGAGCTGCCAGCGCTTATTACTGATGCCTTGTAGGTCCTCTCTATAGAAGACCCTGGGAGTACGGAAACCTCCTCCGGTAATCCGAGGATGGCAAGTACTAAGAAGCCTGCTCGAGCCTTTCCTTTGCATGACTCCATCCAAGAGCTTATCACGGCTCAATGGGCCAAAAGTCACCTGACCCCCTCTCAATCTCTAGAATATTTGGGGGTCCGGTTCGACACAGCCTCGGGATGGTCTTCCTACCTGAGCAAAGGCTGTGCAAGCTTCAGAACCAGGTCCGTCTGCTTCTGAGGATGCCTCGCCCGCGAGCTTGGGACATCGTCCAGCTGTTGGGGGTCGATGACGGCTACTTTGGAAATGGTGCCTTGGGCGAGAGCGCACCTGAGACCTCTGCAGTGCTTCCTGCTTCAACGGTAGTCTCCAATATCTCAGGATTATCAATGCAGACTCGCGTGGCTCCTTGCGGCCCTGCTCAGTATGTAGTTGTTGCTGTCCGACAGCATGCTGTGGCTAGGAATGCCACTGGCCCTTCCCTTTTGGTGCCTGGTGATAACCGATGCCAGCCTTTTGGGCTGGGGAGCACATTGCAAGGGAAGCTATGCCAGGGCGTGTGGACACCCGCGGAATCGGAGTGGTCCATCAGTCGCTTGGAACTGAGAGCGATATGGCTCTTCTGGCCTTTCACAAGTCTCTGGAGGGGCTGGCTGGCTGTCAGAGTTCTGTCAGACAATATGACAGCTGTGGCCTACATAAATCGACAGGGCGGCATTCAGTGCAGAGCACTGGTCGCGGATGCCGCTCAGATTTGCCAGTGGGCTGAGCTACATCTGCAGCTTCTGTCAGCAGCTCACACAGCAGGTTACAGCAACGTGCAAGCCGATTTTCTAAGCAGGCATCAAATCGACCCGGCGGAGTGGGAACTGACAGACGAAGTGATTCTTCAGATCTGTGCCAAATGGGGAACGTCCGTAGCGGATCTAATGGCGTCAAGAGCAAATGCCAAAGTCTCGTGCTTTTTCAGCAGACGGAGAGATCCTCACTCGGCGGGGTTGGATGCCTTGACTCAACCCTGGCCTCCGGGCCTCCTGTATGTGTTCCCTCCTTGGCCCTTGATATGGCGAGTCCTGCGAATTCTGCTACATCATGGAGTGGTGATTCTCATTGCCCCGGATTGGCCCAGGCGGTCGTGGCACGCGGACCTCTGGCGGATGCTGGTGTAGGCCCCTCTTCCTTTGCCTCTGGCACCGAACCTGTTGATGCAGGGGCCGGTGACCATGGAGGATCCCTGCCGCTTTGGTCTTATGGCATGGTTCTTGAGAGGGCGAAATTGAGAGACAAAGGCTAATCTAACAAGGTCATCTCCACTCTCCTGCAGGCCCGCAAGCGGTCCATTTCCGTTGCGTATGCTCTGATCTGGTGCCAGTTTGAGTTGTGGTGTGTTTCAAAGGCAATCACACCCACGAGGGCTACAGTCTTGCCGATACTGGAGTTTTTGCAGGATGGTTTACAAAAAGGCTTGGCCTACAATTCCCTGCGAGTTCAAGTGACAGCTTTGGCATGCTTTCGAGGGAAGGTCTCGGGCCTTTCCCTGGCCGCTCATCCGGACGTTGCCCGATTTCGGCTCCGCCCGCCAGTGCGGCTGCCGTGTCCGACTTGGAACCTGGGGCTGGTGTTGAAGGCTCTCCAGTGTTCGTCCTTCGAGCCTCTGAGACGAGCTTCAGAGAAGGATGGGACTCTCAAGACAGTCTTTTTGGTGGCCATAACCTCGGTGAGACGTGTGTCTGAGCTCCAGGCTCTGTCCTGTCGAGACCCCTTTCTGCAATTCTCAGAGTCCGGAGTTACGGTGCGTACTGTGCCTTCCTTCCTGCCTAAGGTGGTTTCAGCGTTTCACCGAAACCAGCCCATTTATCTGCCCTCCTTTACTAGGGAGGAGTTTCTGGAATCTTTTGGGCAGTTACATCTTCTGGATGTTCGCAGGGCTCTCTTGCAGTATCTGCAAATGTCAAATGACTTCAGGACCTCTGATCACCTTTTTGTCTTGTCAGGTCCTCGAAGAGGGTCTCCGGCGTCTAAGGCCATTATAGCCCGTTGGCTCAAGGAAGTCACGCTTCGTATCTGCTGTCAGGTCGGTCTCCGCCTGACGCACTTAAAGCGCATTCCACAAGAGCGATTTCCTCTTCGTGGGCCGTCACAGGAGCACTCTCTCTTCAGGAGATCTGTAGTGCGGCTTCTTGGGCTTCTAAGCTCTCCTTTGTCGGGCATTACAGGCTGGATGTTGCAGCGAAGCGGGACGCGGTTTGGAGCGCAAGTGCTTGCTCGGAGAGTGACTGATTCCCGCCCTAACTAGGGAGTGCTTTTATACATCCCAATCAGTTAATAGATTCATCTGCTGCTGATGACAAGGAAGGGAAAATTAGGTTCTTATCTTGGTAATTTTCTTTCTTTTAGTCAAAGCAGATGAATTCATGATCCCTCCCTGTCTATTTGTTCAGTTGTTTCCTGCAGACATGTTCCCTCATTGGGAGAAGTTGGAAAACGGTCTTCAGGATTTCTGTTCTGTTACAGGAGGTTGAGTTCGTCCCTCCTTTGTGTGATTATTATTGCTCCTGTTCTGGGGCATTTGTTCACTGTGAGGAAAGTTCATGTTATTCTACTTTGAGGATACACTCTGCTTTGGAAGTTTCGAATACTGAAGGCAGATGGAGCTAGCCGTCCATAGAGCACTATGGTTTTTCAGTGTTCTCTATCTCCACCTGCTGGTAGGCGGACTTAACCATCAGTTAATGGATTCATCTGCTGTGACTAAAGGAAAGAAAATTACCAAGGTAAGAACCTTATTTGCCTTTCCTGCCAGTTGTGCTAGCCCAAGAGGCTAGTGTATGGTGGTAGGTCTGGTACTGCTTGGATTTGTAGGTTACATTTCAGGATTTAAGAAAGGTATAAATGATTTTGGTTTTAGGCTGTCCTTAAATATTTCTTGATCTGGCAGTTTCTTTTTATCCTTTGACTTTTCACTTAAGTTGGAACTTGCTGTAATTGGGACTGAGGTATCATGAGTTTTCTTGTTTAGAACAATCTGTGGTTCTTACTTCCCTTTTCATTCAACCTAGCAACTGCAGTGAAAAATCCTATGACCTAGATGCTCTTATTAGAACCCAACACATATATACACTGGCACCAATTTATTAGGTATTGTTTGATAGTTTGAACTTTGTACGATGTAGATTTGATTTAAAGCAGCAATATAAATTGCTGTGTAAGAACTTAAGAATAGCCATACTGGGTCAGACCAGTGGTCCATATAGCCCAGTATCCTGCTTACAGCAGTAGCCAATCCATGTCACGAGTACCTGGCAGAAACCAATTAGTAGCAACATTCCTTTCTACCAATCCCAGGGCAAGCAGTGGCTTCCCCATGTCTGTCTCAACAGCAGACTGGACGTATCCAAACCTTTTGTAAACCCAGGTACGCTAACCATTGCTACCACATCTTCCGACAAAGAGTTCATTCTTTGAGTGAAAAATGATTTCCTCCTATTTGTTTTAAATGTATTTCCATGTACAGTAGTCTATATTATTCAACCTAAATTGGATAATTGAAAAACTGGATAATATGGGGAACAATGGTAACCTGTCAAACAATGCAGAAACAAAGGCAATAAATGCAGGGTCCAGGCTCACATTAGTGGTAAAAGTAGGGTTCTGAGTTCGGAAAACGGAAAGAGAAGCTGGGGTCTGTTGGATATGCCAGATGGTCAGAGAAGTGGAGGTTGGATAATTGAGACTCGACTGTAAAGTTGAGTATTGTCTGGCCTTTGTACTTTTTGATAGTTAAAAAAATCAATTTACTTCTATCCGTTCTGCACCACTCAGGATTTTGTAAACCTCAGTCATACCCACCTCTCTCTTCTAAACTGAAGAGCTCTAACTTCCTTAGTGTTTCCTCATATGGGAGGAGTTCCATCCCTTTTATTTTGGTGCTTTTCTTTGAACCTTTTCTAATTCTATATCTTTTTTGATACCTTGAGTACTGCATTGAATTCTGGTCATTGTGAGGTCACACCATGTAGTGATACAGTGGCATTATAATATTCACTCTTATTTACCATCTCTTTCCTAATAATTCTTAGCATCCTGTTTGCTTTTTTGGTCGCCGCCGCACAATGGGTATTGTCTACAATGACACCTAGATCTTTTCTTGAATGCTGACTCCTAAAGTGGAACCTAGCATCTGGTAACTGAGTTGATTTGTTCCCAATGCACCTCACTTTGCATTTGTCCACATTAAATTTCATCTACCATTTGGATGCCTAGTCTTCCAATTTTCTAAGGTCTTGTCTAACTGCAGTTTTTCACAATCCACATACGTTTTAACAACCTTGAGTAGTTTCTGCCATCTGCAAATTGAATCATTCTTCTTTCTTATTTCCAGTTCATTTATAAATGTTGAATATCACCGGTCACAGTATTGATCCCTTTAACACTCCACCCTCCTCCATTGAGAAAAATGGCCATTTAACCCTACCCTCTGTTTTCTGTCCAATAACCAATTCCTAATTCACCCCAATACTCTGGGGTGTAGAAAACCCTTTTTTCCTCCTATACATCCTGCTAGACAAATCCACACCAATGTGTTATTGCCCCTTTTTACCAGCAGATAGTGGTAGAAATTTTGAATTGTTCCAGTGACCTCATTGGTATAAAGGCTGGTGCAAAGTAGAAATTTTCAGTATTCTCTTCATCTAGCAGATGGTGAGATTGGACTGGTGCTTTTGGTATTGGTAGGTTAGGCCTGATTCCTAAGGGTGCAGTTTATGGCCTGCATCCACTGAGGTTGAGTTCTAGGCCCAGAAGCTCCTGGGGTTATGGCCCATGGTCTTGCCCTGAGAGAGCCTGGAGGGTTTTTAGATCTCCTTGCCCTGATCATTAGCCTGTGCCCCTCCCCCCTTACAAACCATAAAAAAGTTGGTTCTCTTATGGCTCCTTTATTAATTTTTTTTCTTCCCCCCCCCCCCCCCCGATATTTTCAAAACACTTCATCGAAAATACATCCATTAGAATCTGAAGATCAACAGCTGTAGAAGACATCCACAAAACCCCCTGTCCCACCCCCAAATATCACAATAGGGTCTCTCTCCTAAGACAAAAGCACTCGGTCTCCATGTATTGCTCCAGGGGATATAGTTCAAGTAAGCAGGGTTTGTCATCTTTGGTTCTGTGGGTTGTACCTCCACATTTGATAGCAGTCCCAGATATTATGAAATTTTGTAAGCTCAGCCATTCTTAATCGCTGTTAACTTAGATATTAAGCAAAGATAATCCAATTCTATGTAGATATAGTAAGTGATCTGGTATTATTGAACTCTTCCAGGCCACTGCCAAAGCTAGGCATGCTGCTGTGAACAGATGAATCACCAAACTGTGCTCTGAGGGCTGTACCCTGAAAGGTCTTATGATGCAACAAGCAGTGTTCTGCCTTCAAGGGATAAGAGCCCCTAAAAGCTGCTGCAGCAAAGATTGAACATTTTTCCAATATGGTTCTACAAAGGGACAAGTCCACCAGATATGGTACATATCCCCTGGCAGTCTGCCGTTTTGCCAATAAAGTCGCAATAAGCGCTGTGGTGTAAAACACCAACTGTACACATTTTGTGTCCAGAGACTTGTGGGTTGTGACCATTTCCTGTTTCTTCCTCTCATATGTGATCCCTAGGTCTTGTGCCCAATGATGAATATAAGGATCTGAAGGTGAATAAGCCAAGAGCAGGGTCTTTTCCTTAGCATCAGCAGCAGATCAATCCAGAGACTTGTGGGTTGTGCCCATCTACCAGCAGGTGGAGATAGAGCTCTGAACTGCAGTGTCTTATATGATGGAATGCTCCTTGGTCAGTTAATATTCTCTATCTCCAGCAGGCGGATGGATGGTCTCTCACAAGCTCCTGGTCTCATCTGATGATGGCTCCTGTTCTGCGTCTCTCAGTTCAGTAGCGCTTTGGGGTGTGCAGCTGATCTGTACTGACTTTAGGGGGTACACCTGGTCACCCAATTTCCCTTCTCCCCTCTCCAGCCCTTCCTCCATTCTCCTTCCTCAGTGAAAAAAATTGGGGCATAATTCTTTAAGGCCACAGCCTTTGCTGTAGGAGAGATACTTTTTGGGCCAGTATAAAGGGCTTAGTGATGGAGAGGAGGTGAGTGCGCTTCCACCAGCACAGGCAGGAATCCTGATGGCTGTCTCTCACAGTGTGAGTGTATCTACATTTTCTTTCACCTTTGGGTCAGTTGTGGTTTTACCTTTGTTTTCTTTACAATGGCTGCTGAAGTTGTTAAAAGCTGCTCCCACTGTGGGAAGCAGAGAGCAGCATTTGAGGCAGTGTCAGGGTGGGTATGCAGGCTCTCCTCTGGCAGAGGGGGCTGTGTTCAGGGAGGCCTTGTTAGTTTCCTGTGAGGGAGAAAGATATGGGCTCATTCTCTTTAATGGGCTGAAAGTGATCTGTAAGACATTTTTACAGCAGTGCAATTCGGGAGCAGCGCTGTCGGCGTCGTCTTTACCTGGCACTGCTTCAGGGGTCCTTATACATATCTCAGCCACTCTGGGGGTTTCTCCAGGGGTGGGGTCTTAAGACTTTTTTTTTTTTTTGTCCCAGAGTTTATTCTGCTGTTCCATAATGCCTATATGTTGAAGTCTGGTAGGGGAACTGATAGTTCCTTCTTAGCTCAGCCTTTAGAGATTTCTGGTTTGTTCCCTGCCTCAGTCTCCACCGATGGACCCTTCCCCGAAGAGGAGACATTTGCACTCCAGCTGAGAAGTAGGGTCTATTGTTCCCCTTTCTCTCTCTCATTCTGAGGGAGTCATTTCAGGGCAGTCCCTTTCTACACAGATGCATGAGGAATTGGAGGAGGGGGAGCTATTTACAGAGGAATCTTGATGATCCCACCGCAGTGTGGGTGTTTCATAAGCAGAAGTTGCCTTTCTTTATAGGTTCTTAATCTATCTGCTAATCTTAAAATGGCGAGCACTAGAAGGACCACTTCATTCTTTTCACTGTATGAGGCTATGCTGGGAGTTATTTCTGCTCAGTGGGTCACCCCAGACATTGCCCTAAAAGTGACAGCAGCTATGTCACATCTTTACCCTATTTCCATACCTGAGCTAGAAAAGTTATGCTGTTCCTGGACTGGGAGCCAGTGAACAGCATCAGGGCAGTGCACCATGTGTGTTAGGTTCTCTGAAACAGCCTATTTAGTGTTCTCATATTCTTAGATACCGTTCCAAAAATAGCGAAAGACCTTCCGTTTTAACTGCTGGAAAAAGGTCTTGGGTACTTGGAGGGGCAAAGCCATAAACAGAGCACCTTTGGCAGGAGCATCATCTTAACTATATTTATTCTTACCAGCCAGGAAATATTAAGGCCCTCCCACCTGTCTAGGTCTCCAAACAGTTCTTCCATCTTAACAGGGAGATTAATAGCATAAAGAGCAAGTACATTAGAAGTCAGATCAATACCCAAATAGTGTATATGATGGGGAGCCCAATGGTACAGAAATCTTCCCTGTAATGAGAACACCAGTGCCCTATTCAGGGTAACATTTAAAATTTAACACTGTCATATTTACTTTAAAAGCAGATAAGATTTTATAGCATCGCAACTCCCCATCCAAACGTAGTTCAGGGTAATCAGCAATAAATTGTAGTTTATATTCCTCCTCTCCCAGTGAAGCCCAGCTATTTTGGGATGATGTCAGATAGCGCTAAAGGTTCAATTACCATAGCAAACAGTGGGGATAACACATAGCCCTGTTGGGTCCTCCTGTGTAATTAAAAAAAAATATTAAAAAAAGGGAGTCATTCTCCAATATCTCCTATAATGTTCAATGTTATGATGCCTCCACTTGGGAAAAACTGGAATTTAATGGGCTTTAACAAATTCATGTATGCAGGTGATGTCACCATTTACATACCTTTTAACCATAGTATCACAGAAATATTGGACAAGGTCAGAAAAGGCCTGGACCTTATGGAAAACTGGACCACAATTTTCAAGTTAAAAGGAGACAAAACCAAATTCCTGGTTTTATCTCGTCCACACAACCCCACATCTCGCCAAAAATGTCAACCATCAAACATACCGAATCGAAACACAACTAAAAACATTGGGAATTATTCTTGATAAACATCTATTTCTGGACAGTCAAGTATCAGCAGTCACATCAAAATGCTTCAGAACACTATGGAAACTGAGAAGGATTAGAGACTATTTTCCTAGACACTCATTCCGGATAATAGTGCAATATATTTTCACAACTGGACTATTGAAATGCAGCATACGTACGATGTAAAGAAAACACGCTAAAATCACTGCAAACTATCCAAAACATGGCAACAAGACTGATATTTAAAAAGTTGAAATATGAAAGAGCAATTCCACTGCTTGAAATGCTACATTGGTTGCCCATCAATGCACGTCTATTTTTCAAAATTAGCACCCTCATTTTCAAAATGCTATTTGGAATGTCTCCTGTATATATGTTAGATCTAATTAAACTATTCTCAAGAAATGCAAGTCCAGAAATCAGAGTTTAACTACTCCTTCACCTACCCAACTGCGGAAATATAACTTACAAAACCATCTACATGGCTAGATTAGTTATAGTCTCCAAGTGGTGGAACTCAATACCCAAGGCCACAAGAAGCATTATCTACTTGAACTGAAGATCTACCTTTTCAAAATATTCTATAGTTAACTACATAAGATACCGATGTTCTTCACCACGGTCTAACTGTAAAACAACTGTAACTTTGCCTAACTGTATATTGTAAGCAACATTGAACCAAAACTTGTTTTTGGATAATAGTGGGATACAAGAATGCATACATAAATAAAAATAAGTACCACTTATTTTGATGCAAGCTTCTGGCTGAGCATAAATCTGGGTAAGCAGGTAAGAAAAGGGCCAGCAATCCCATTCTAATCAACATGAAAACAAAGGCCAGTGAACCCTGCAAATGCCTTTTTGATATCTAATGACAGGAGCAGCATTAGAATCTGAGCCATGTGTGCCTTCTGAATAAGATGGATTGCTCTGAAAATATCATAAGTCTGCTGTCCGACCACAAACCCCAATTGATCTAAGTGAATCGGAGAGGATAACAAGAACTGGACCCTCCATATGAGTATTTTGGTAAAAATTTTATAGCCTGTATTTAATAGGGAGATAGGTCTATATGAGATACAAAGCAGGGAATCTTTTCCCAGTTTCGGAAGTATGGTTATAGCCGCCAGTCTCCATGAGTCTGGCAAGTGCTCCCCTGATTCAAAAAATTTAAAGCATGATGAAGTAGTCACCGGGATCTGTTGGATATGCTCACCTCCAGCCTTCCCTTCCCTCTGTGTCCCTCCCGTGCGGAAACAAGAAATACATCAGGAGGGCGGGACACTGAGAGAGAAGGGAAGGCTGGAGGTGAGCCGAGCCTACTACTTTCAGTGCCAGCGCCGCGATTCGAGGTAAAATAAAATAGTTAAAGGCAGGGCGGCGGCAGGAAGGAAAGGAGAGCTATCGGGGAGCTGAGGGCGGGCAGGTGAGTGGGGGCTCGAACTAGAACTCGTTTTTGGGGCTGAAAAGGGGGCAGGTGGAGGCTGGGGCGAGCCACTGTGCATGGATGGGAGGGGAGGATAGGGGGCAAAGAAGAATCACTGGACATGGAGGGGAGAGAGGAGAAATCGCTGGACATGGATGGGAGAAGAGGGCAGAGGAGAATTGCTGGACATGGATGGTAGAAGAGGGCAAGGGAGAGGAGAATCGTTGGACATGGATGGGAGAAAGAGGGCAAGGGAGAGAGGAGAATCGTTGGACATGGATGGGAGAAAGAGGGCAAGGGAGAGAGGAGAATCGTTGGACATGGATGGGAGAAGAGGCCAAGGGAGAGAGGAGAATCGTTGGACATGGATGGGAGAAGAGGGCAAGGGAGAGAGGAGAATCGTTGGACATGGATGGGCGAAGAGGGCAAGAGAGGAGGAGAATCATTGGACATGGATGGGGAAGAGGGCAAGGGAGAAAGGAGAATCGTTGGACATGGATGGGGGAAGAGGGCGAGGGAGGAGAATCGTTGGACATGGATGGGGGAAGAGGGCGAGGGAGGAGAATCGTTGGACAAGGATGGGGGAAGAGGGCAAGGGAGAGAGGAGAATCACTGGACATGGATGGGAGAAGAGGGCAGAGGAGAGTTGCTGTACATGGATGGAGAGGAGGGCAGGAGAAATGCTGAACCTGGGAGGAGGGGAGAGAAGACAGGAAGGAGATGCACATGAGGGGAGGGGAGAGAGGGGAAATGCTGGACATGGATGGAGTGGAGGGAAGGGAAGAGAAAAGAAATGTTGGAGGGGAGGAAAGACAGAGGAAGGAGATGCACACGGATAGAGGGGAAGACAGAGGAGAAATGCTGGACATTTATTTATTTATCAATGTATTTATACCCTACATTATCCCCTCAAACATGCAGGCTCAATGTGGCTTACAAAACCAGAGAGAGAGATCTCTGGGTGATATCAGATACAAATTAGAATTGAAGTGCAAATGTGCAAGAAAGAAGACACTTTACATAGAACATTACAAAAGAATGGGTCCAACCAGAATCCACGTTTGCATGCATGTAGGGGTTATAGTCCTACATAGGTCCTGTAGAAAATGTTTGTGCAAACAGATGCGTTTGGATGGAGGGGAGGGAGGGAAGACAGAGGAAGTAGAAAGGTTGGACATGAATGGAGAGGAGGGAAGACAGGAGGAGATGCACATGGATTTAGGGGAGAGGAGAAATTCTGGACATGGATGGAGGGGAGGGAAGAGAGGAAGTGAGATGAACATGGATGGAGGGGAGAGGAGAAATGCTGGACATGGATCATGGAGGGGGGAGAGGAAAATAGCTGGACTTGTATGGATGAGATGGAGGAGAGAGAAGAAAGAGGAAGGCGATATCTTGCGAGGCTGCCCTTGTAGTTCTCGGCAACCATTTTAAAGAAGGTGCGGCAGGAGGAGGGTCAGCACCGGCAGTGGGCAGGAAAGACTGGGGATCTTTCCTGCCCCGAAGAATCCATTAGACCACCAGGGACGCGGCCTTCAGGTATGCGCTGGGAGTGGGACCCTTTGGCTCTGGGGATCGGAGAGGTCTGTAATAGGTAGGTGAGGAGGGGAGGGGAGGATACTGTTTAAAAAAAAAAAAAGGTTTGTAAAATGCTGCCATCTTGTGTATAGGGATGTACACAGAGGAAGTATAATAAGGGAATAACTTTTCATTGGTAGAGTAGTAATTTGTTATAAAAAGTAATCGGTGTGTCATTTGGAGGGGCTGGTTATAGGGACACCTAACCATGTTGTTGTTGCAGAAATTTTTTTAAAATTCTGGTAAAGGGCTTCTAAAACAGACATCAGGTGCTCAAAGTTCAGAGTTTCTATCTATTTATTTACTTATGGCATTTTATCCCACATGAATTAGCTTGGAGCCTTGGCGCATTAAAAAATTTTTTTTTTTCCCGGAGAGAGTAATGCATTGCCCTCCCCCCCATGCTCTCTCCCTGGGTATAGCCAGCTCTGCAATGTAGATGGGGGGGAGGGGCGCAGAGGTGGACCGGGTAGAGAGCCTGTTAAATTTACCAGCACACCACTGATTAGAGGAGTGTGGTAGCTATATATGTGTGCGGGTGAGTTGGACCAGAGAGAATGCAGTTGTTTGCACTTGAGGGAAAGGGGAGACAGACAAAACAGTAACTATTGAAGAATGGTGTTTGGAGGAAGATAGTGGCAGCTGTATGGGTGAGAGGAAAAAGCTGTTGAAGCTCTAGGCAGGTACAAAATAGGAGACGGGAGAGGTTCCACAACTAGGACCATTTGCCTCAGTTGTGCTACAAGAGACTGGTTTTCTCAGCAGTTGTGGAATGATAGACAACTGGGATCTCTGTTGCAATCTGCTAGGGTTATAAAAATGTCCACTTTTAACACAAAACAAAAAACAAACCTTAAACACACTGAACATTGGCTAAACTTAAGGCTGTGGAAACATGCAAACTCCATATATTCTTGATAGAACCCTCAAATATCATGTAGAGGAGGGTTAGTGATGGAATTAGATGGCAATTGTGTTTTGTTCCTTGTAAACAATATAATTTTCCTGTATTCCATGGGTCAGTTTTCCAATCTTGGGTGTTTAAAAGCAGCCAATTTGTTTTATAGGTTTTGGAGATTGTGATTTCTTTTGTATTTTATAATATTTAAAAACGTTTTCACAAGGATTGATAAATCAATAAAACTAAGAGCATGCAAAAAATTTTCATTTCAAAACTAAACTAAAATGTACAATTTACTTCAACAGTTCTTGTTAATTGTGGACTGTAATTTAATTTAAAAGATCCTTAACTAGCACCCCCTTGTCTATAAAGCTGTTCTAGCGGCTGCTGACAGTCCATTCAAAGTGAATGGGCTGTGTTGACATTACCGCATAGGCAATGGTAAATCTGCATACTTTTGTTGAATATTACTCTTTTTTTCTTGTGGTGTTTTTATGGTATTTGAGCAACTAGAATCCACCATATCTCCTGCTGTTTTCTTTTTGAGCTGCTACCAATAAAATCTACATTTTACATGTATGGATATTTCCCTAAACAAAGGATTTCAGTTCAACTTTGATGTAAATATGTCAGCTTGTTCAGTGGCTGTTCAGAAGTGCTTTAACAGGTATTATTCTTCAGATTGTTTGTAGACTAGTGCAACAGTGATGAGCTTTTTAAAAACATATATTTTCTGTTCTTATTTTATAGGATATATTTATGTTTATAACAAGGCAACTAAAGGGACTTGAAGATACAAAAAGCCCTCAGTTCAATAGGTATTTTTATTTACTTGAGGTAAGTTATTATTTACTAATGTCTTTCCCTCTTCAACTTGTGTATTTCTTGCATAGCAAATGTGAATAAACATTTTTCTAAAACTCAATAATGGTTTTCCCTTTTCCTCTTCCATTCTAGAATATTGCTTGGGTCAAATCCTATAACATATGTTTTGAGTTGGAAGACAGCAATGAAATTTTTACACAGTTATACAGAACACTATTTTCAGTAATAAAGTAAGTATACTAGGAATATTTTCCCAACAGTTTGTGATTTTTCAGACTCTCTTCAGTTTATTGGAATTGGAGATCTCAGACTTTTTTAGTTTGTCAGGTATACTTCTTGTGTGTTCATTTTTTTTTCTTATCCTTAGACGTACACAGGTGTAATTCTAGGAAATGGCATGAAGGAAAGCCTGCACTTCTGGGCAATTCATTTTTATGCAAAAGCAGGGTCAAATACATTATAAAATCTCACTAGCATGGTTTTCCAACCATGCCTTTTTGGTACCTACACAAATGGTTTACTTGAGCCAGTGAAAACTTTGAGGAGTCAATTGTGTGTTGCCAGTATGTAAACAGAAAATAAATGTAAGGTAAAGTGATTAAGAATAAAATTCATTGACTAGAGAGCTATATTATTTTTGCTTTTACCCTTACGAAATATGTATATAGTTCTTGTAATCAAATGTCCATACCAAAGAACTAAAAAAAGAAAAAAAGACAGAAGATAAAGGTGATTTGAGCCGCTTTTCTGCGTTTCTTAAATGTTAGAGACCTGAAAATTAACCCAGAAGTTGGAATACTATTGATAATGAAGGGATAAATTGTGACATAATGCCAATATGAGGCTGTCTTTCTGCTTTTAGGGCTTGTCATAACACTTTATACAAAGGCAGTACTAATATACTGTAGTAGCCTTGATTCGTTAAGATGGCACACCATCTATTTACTTGCCACATTGGAGTTTATAGTTAGTCATTTTGTTGTGCTCATAATAGAGCATGAGTGCTTCATGATTTCAGAGTATTTTTCTTTTACAGAAATGTATATTATTTTAAGTTTCTCTTGGAAACAAGTGAAGTACATTTGCTGCATAAATAACATGTTCATTGAGTCCAACAGCTTTCTTTAAGATAAGCAATAGATGGTAAGAAAATATTGCATCTGTAGTTTTTTTTTTGCAATGAAATGAAATGAAAATCTTACAAATATAAATATGACCATTGTTGAATCCATTGGATAAATCCCAGATGTGCCCCCAGTCCTGTCAACAGTTCCTACTGGCTCACAGGAGATTTTCTGTAGTCTTCAAGGGATTAGGTACCACCTATAATGCACTTTATCATTCTTTAAAACTCTAGTGTGTATAGTGACTTTGCTTGTATTAGTTTATTTATTTGTTACATTTGCATCCCACATGTTCCCACCTATTTGTAGGCTCAATGTGGCTTACATAGTACTGGAGAGGCAGTTGCAGGCTCCGGTGTGAACAAATACAGGGTGATGTGGTAGATCAAGTTCATGTGGCACAGCCACATTAGGGAATCGGAGAACGGAAGAGTTGTGTTATGTCCATTATGTGCTTTAGTTTGGTTGTGTTGCAGAGATTAGGCATTTAAGTTGGATCGGTAGGGTATGCCTTTTTAAACAGGTTGATTTTTAGTGATTTCCGGAAGTTTAGGTGGTCGTATGTTTTCAAGGCTTTTGGTAATGCGTTCCACAGTTGCGTGCTTATGTAGGAAAAACTAGATGTGTAAGTTGTTTTGTATTTAATTCCTGTGCAGATTTAGATAAGATCGTGTTGTTTCGGATGTATTTCTAATTGGTAAGTCTGTCATGTAACTTGGGCTTCTCTGTAGCTGATTTTGTGAACTAGGGTGCAGATTTTGAAGGCGATGCATTCTTTGATTGGGAGCCAGTGTAGTTTTTCGTGGAGGGGTTTTGCGCTTTCAAATCGCGTTTTACCAAATATAAGCCTAGCTGCTGTGTTTTGAGCGGTCTGAAGTTTCTTTAAGGTTTGTTATTTACATCCCGCATAAATTCCATTACAGTAATCTAAGTGGCTTAGTACCATTGATTGTATCAGGTTATGAAATGTTTCCTTCGGGAAGAATTGCTTCATGTGTTTGAGTTCCACATTGGAACATTTTCTTTGTTATGGATGCCACTTGGCTCTCTAGTGTTATGTTACGGTCCATTGTAATGCTGAGGATTTTCAAGTCTGAGATAGGAAGGGTGTGATCTGGGGTGTTGATACTTGTGGGGATGTCCACGCTGTGTTGGAATGAGAGGATGAGGCAGTGAGTTTTTTCTTTATTGAGTTTTCGTTGAAATGCATTTGAATCCAGGATCAGGCCGAGCTTGATTTTGTTGGTGATTTCTGTCAGTTTGGTTTTGTAAGGAATGTATATTGTGACATCGTCTGTATATATGAAAGGGTTAAGGCCATGGTTGGATAAGGGTTCGGCAAGTATGGTCATCATTAAGTTGAATAGGATCGGTGATAGCGGTGATCCTTGCAGTACTCCACAGTCTGCTTTCCACGGTGATGATATGTTTGAATTTGACTTTACTTGGTATGTTCTTGTGGTTAGGAAGCCCTTGATCCAGTTAAGTACGTTTCCACCAATCCCGAACTTATCTAGTAATCTTATTAATATATTATGGTTTACCATGTCGAATGCACTAGACATGTCGAATTGGAGGAGAAGGATGTTTTTGTCTATTGCTATTTCCTGCTTGAATTTGGCTAGAAGAGTGAGTAATACTGTTTCCGTGCTGTGGAGGGAGCGAAAGCCTGACTGTGATTCGTGTAATATTGAGAATTTGTTTATGTAATCTGTAAGTTGTTTGGTTACCATGCTTTCCATCAGTTTGACCACCAACGGGATAGATGCTACTGGATGTTAATGATTTCGTTTGTTTTTTTTCTTGGTGTCTTTTGGTATTGGAGTGAGTAGGATATTGCCATTTTCCTTAGGGAAGAGGCCTTGCTGAAGCATGTAATTTAGGTGGGATGTGACATCTGCTATGAAGCGGTCAGGGGCGGATTTCATTAGGTAGCTGGGACAGGTATCTAGTTTACAGTGAGTGTTGGAAAACCTACTAATCGCCTGGGTAACTGTTTCGACGGTAAGGAGGGCGAAGTTTAACTAGGTCCGATCTGCTGGGTGTTCTCCAATGGTTGGGTCCAATTCATTAAGGGAGTTTTCAGTGTCGGTGGTGTTCTGAGGTAGCGTGTTGCGTAGGTTTACAATTTTTTCATTGAAGTACTTTGCAAGTTTATCTGCAGATGGGGATGTCTGTATTCGTGGTAGTGACCAAGTTGGTGTCTAGGAGTTTGTTCACGAGTTGGTATAATTTCTTCATGTCTTTGTTTTTATAGTATGATCTTTTGGCCTGTCTTATTGCGTATTTGTATTTTCTTTGTATTTGTTTCCATATGTTGAGTGTATGTTCATCTTTTGTTTTATTCCATGCTCGTTCGAGTTTCCTGGTTTGTGTTTTTAACTTTTTCAGTTCATCATTGAACCATGGTGTCTAGTTACACTTGTGTGGGGTTCTTCGTAAGGGCGCAATTTCATCTAGTATGCTTTTGCATCTTTTGTCCCATTCTATGAGGTAGTATATGGAGTCCGTTTGTGTTGCCCATTCGTTATTGTATATTAGTTGCCAGAATGTTTTCGTGTCTACTTGACCTCTTGTGCTGTAGGATGTGTGTTCTAGTATTCGTTGTATACCCTTCTTCCGCCAATGTAGGGACAAGTTTAGTTTGTAGTGGTCGGTCCAGGATGTCTCTGTCCATTTCGTATTTGTTATTGTTAGGTTCTGGTCTGTTGAGAGTTTGTGTGAGATGAGGTTGAGTGTGTACCCTTTGACGTGGGTTGCTTGCATTTGTGGCCATTTGAGATCACATAAACAGAGAAACTCCTTACATTCTTGTGCGTTGATAGAGTTTGGGTCTTCTAAGTGGCGGTTGATGTCTCCTAGTACTAGTGTATTGGAGTTGGTTGGTTACATGTGTTTGAAGTGAAATCCATGAAGTTGGTCTGGCCTTCGTTCCAATTACCTGGAGGTCTGTAAAACAGGACACAATTCAAATGATCGTGTAGGGTTTTGTTGTGGATTGTGATTGAGGCAATTTCAAGTTGAGGTGTTATGGACTCGGCAGTGGTTTCTGTGGTAAAGTGGAACCGATAGGTTAGTGCTATGCCTCCGCTTCTCTTTTCTTTTTTGGTCCAGTGTGTGATTTTGTATCCTGGAGGGCACAGGTCTAGGATTATAGGGTCCTTTTGGTCATGGATCCAAATTTCAGTGAGGAAGAGTAGGTCGAGGTTTTCTGACATGATCCAGTCTGTTAGTATTGCTTTTTTATTTACAGCGGATCTGGCGTTGACGTAGCCCACTTGGATTGTTTGGAATGGGTTTTCTGTGTTTGGTGTTAAGTGGACTTTTGTTGTTTCTTTGTTGAGGTGAGTTTGTTTGGGCCCTTCTTTCCCTTCTGTTTTGGTTGTTCGCACGTAAGTGTTCTTCCTTTGTTTAGGTTGTCAGTTTGGTGAGGTGTGGTGTATTTGATCAATCTATGATGATTATGTAGTATGGGTATGATGATGTTTTCTGCAAGTGGTGTGGTTAGTGTTAAGGAGTAGATTATTAGGAGTAGTTTGAGGGTATTATGGTATATATTTCCTGTGGTTACTATTAAGACCGTGTTGCCCCAATCTGCTCTCCTCACAAGCCTGCCTTCTCCGATTGATCAAATGCAGTGCAAAAGGCTCCTTCTCAGGCACGCCCGTCCTGCTGAAGGTGTCTTCAGTTCACTAGCAATTATTTGGTTTTTACTGTCAGGACTTTCAAGCCTTGTCAGTTGTAAAGTCTCAATATCTTGAAATATAATAAGCACTTTACTCACGGTCTGGTGATCGGACGCGTTGCCCAGGGCACAGAGACTCCGCAACCCTGGGAGCTATGTCTATGCTGGAGATAGACACCAGAGGGGGGGGGGGGGGGGGGGTGGCAGCAGCCTCAGGCTGCTTCTACTGCTTTGCTCTGAGCCCCTCGGAGCCTGTCTCTGGGGGCCTCCGCCATGTTGCCCCTTTTCCTCTTGTCACTGCTGCTGCACTCTAGGTGAAGTTGACTGAGCCCTCTGTGGTTCCTGGCGAGAGCATCCTCACGCCTCCATAACTCCCATACTCCTGGGGCAGCTCCACCGGACAGTGCTCCCCTTTCCTGCTGCCATCTGAGAAACCGGCGGGCGAGGAGGCAGAGCCGGGCGCACGACCGCTTCCACACAGCCCTTGCGGTCCCCCATGGGAGAGGCTCGATCGTCTCTTCTTGCTCTGGGTGGGCGAGGAGGCAGAGTCGGGCGCGCGGTTGCTGTCCCGCGAGCCTCATGCGGTCCCCTGTGGGGAGAGGTTCGGCTGCCTCTCCCTGCTTCGAGGGCAACAGCGGTGCCGTTCGCTGGACCTGCATGGGCTCCCTGAGTGCCGTCTGCTGCCTCGTGCGGTCCCCCGTGGGGGACAATTCAGACTGGTGCCTGATTAACTCAGCACAAGTTAGGGCAGCTGTTTTGCTTAACTTTATGCAATTGCTTAGATGGTAAGTGCAGGGTTGGAATTACTGCAGGCAGTGGAGAGGGGAAGAGGTTCAGGAATTTGTAAGACATAGGCGTCATTGACCATAACCATACCTTGGGAATGTAGCCAGGGGAAATGCTTGGTAATTTTTTTTTTTTTAAACAATTTTTATTGATGACATCTAAACACAGTACAGCAGATAATGTGTCATTCTCATTTTGTAAACCATAAAGCAAACATCACAACAAGAAATGTCATCAGGTTTATAATTTTTCTCCACTCTACCCCCCCCTACTGGTTCTGTTAACAGTTCAATATCCTGCTTCTCGCAACAGGTGTCAGGGTGTCCCAGAATGGTAGCCAGACTTTACAAAACTGGTCTCCTCTTTTCGAGGCCAGGTCTCCCACTTTTTTCTTTTCCAACATGCAACATTGCATCATGGCTTCTCGCCATTGTGGTACTCCAGGTGGTTCTGATTGTAGCCACAGTTGTAATATAGTACGTTTTCCCATCAAGACCACTCTTTTCAAAAACGCTTTAAATCCCTCCGGTGACTTGCCACGTACATTATAAACGTCAAAATGTTGTCCTGGCACTGGTTGCCAATGCACTTTCCACATTTGTGAGGTTTGTTGTCCCAACTTTATCCAAAAGGGAGTCACTTTTGTACAGTACCAGAACATGTGTCCTAGAGATGCTCCCACAATTCCACATTTTGGACAGTCATCTGTTGTCCTCAGGGTCGCTTTATAAGCCCTATGTGGCGATATATAGAGCCTCATAATAAATTTGTAGTGCATTTCCTGCCATGTCACGTCTTCTGTCACCTGATACACACTCATCAAGCACAGTTTGATTTGTTCTGGGTCCGGTTTCCACTTCAACTCTTGATGCCATTGTTGTAATAGTTGTGTAAAGTCCAGGGTCCTCTGTAAGTCTCTAAGGTGGTGGTGGAAGTACTTAAGCGGTACTTTTAATTGCGCTTCCAGACCCAGCATATCGCTCATGGATTCCCAAACTTGCTGAGTGAGATCTGATGTGGGCAATGTTTGTATCTAATGCTTAAGTTGCATGTATTGGAAATAGTCTTTCTGTCCTAGCCCAAATTCTGCACACAGGGCCTGGAATGTTTTGATGGTCCCTGTCTCAGATACTACCTGAAATAAATATTTAATACCACAAATTTCCTATTTCTTAAACAAGCGGAATTCCCCCCTCTGGGAATGTTAGATTACCTTTAATGGGTAATAGAGGGGTCACTGCACTGTTCCAATTATATTTCCTGCTCAACCATTTCCATGCTTTACATAAAGGATTCAGGAGAAACCCATATGGTCCCAGTGTTGGTAGTTCTTCAGATGGGGCATGGAGCCAATAAGCAAATCCCATTGGGGCCATCAGCGAGGTTTCCACTCTAGTACAGGAGAAAAACTCCCTCGAGCGAAACCAATCTGATAGGTGTCGCAAGCTGCATGCTGTTGTTATAAGTTTTAAGTCAAGCAGCCCCAGCCCCCCTTTTTGACAGGGTCTCATGAGTATTTAATCCAACACGTGCTCGCTTTCCCTGCCACAAAAACACTGTGAGTTTTGTGTAGCCACTTCTCCTCTTTATACCCCAGTGTAGCAGGGATCATCTGGAAAACATATGTCCATCTGGGGAAGATGAACATGTTGTACATAGCAATTTTTCCCCTCAGAGACAGGGGTAAGCCCTGCCATCCCTGCAAAGCCTCCTTTGTGTGTTTCTTCAAGGGGTCCATATTTTCTTTATACAAATTCGTTAGATCCCTCAGAATATAGACCCCTAAGTATTTAAGTGTCCCCACAGCCCATTGAAAGGGGAACGGGCCTTCCCACTCCCTCTGCACTGCTTCTTGTATCGGGAGGGCCAGTGACTTCTGTAAGTTTAACTGCAAGCCCGAATAAAATCCGAATTCGTCTATGACTTCTAGTAAGCGTTGGATTGAAGTCTTCGGTTGGGTAAGGGTGAGAAACATATTGTCAGCAAAGGCCAGCGTTTTTATTAAATTCCCATATAGTGTGACTCCCTGTATATCTGGGTCCAGCATCATTGTGCGCAAAAGCGGTTCTAAATATAGGAGGAACAGCAGGGGGGACAATGGGCAGCCCTGCCTAGTGTCGCGCTCTACTCAAAATGGCATAGATCTGGTGCCGTTTATCAGTATTTGTGCTGAGGTATTCTTGTATAATGCCGTGTAGCCTCTAAAAACCATCCCGCCCAAATCCAGTGTATTCAAGCACCTGAAACAATAGTCCCAATTAACTTTGTCAAAGGCCTTGGCTGCGTCTAAACTGACCAATAGGAGGGGTTCTCCCGTAGCTTGACCATACGCTGCTGCCAAGAGGGCTTTCCGTACCTGCTTTAACTGCCTGTCGACCCTTAACAAATCCTACCTGGTGTTCTCCAATCAACTCTGGTATATAGGGCATCAATCTATTTACTAGTACTCGAGACAGGATCTTAACGTCGACATTAATTAGGGAGATAGGTCTGTAAGATTCTACTTGGTCTTTGGGTTTACCCGGCTTGGGAATTAATGTAATCAACGCCTCGTTCTCTCTGGGTGAAAAAAATCCCCTCGCCACTACTGTGTCTAAATAATCCACCAGGGCTCCGCACAGCTGTGGTGTCAGCAGTTTGTAGTATTCATTGGAGAAGCCGTCTAATCCTGGTGCCGAGCCTAATTGTAAGGCTTTTATTACTTTAAGTACTTCCTGTGTCTGTAGTGGTGCGGACAATATTTGGCGGGCCTCCTCTGACAATTGTGGCATTTTTGCGTCCTCCAAATAATCTTTAGTCAGAGGGCCCTTAGCCCTTTCTCTGGGGGTATACATCTGCATAAAGTGCTCATAAAATGTGTCTACTGTATCTTGTAGTTGGGTAAGCTTGTCCCCCCTGGAGTTCTCAATTACTGGGATAAACCGTTGTGCTGTAGTTGCCTTTGCCACTTTTGCCAACAGTTTCCCAGATTTATTCCCAAATCGCTGAAAATTTAAACGCCGCGCCACTAGTTGTCTCATGGCTTGTTCATGTATAAGGGAGTTTAATGCTACTAAAGCTGCTGACATTGAGTCTCTATTAATTATTGTAGGGTCATTTAAATATTTCCTCTTTGCTTTCACGTATGTCATCTCTAATTGCAGTATCCCAGCTGCTAGTCGCTTTTTCCTAGCACACTGGAACGCTGTCACTTCCCCCCTCATAACCGCCTTGGAAGCTTCCCAATATGTCATGGGTGAGTCACACGATGCCAAGTTCATATCTTCATATAATTGCCACTTCTCTTGCAAGTGAGTTAATAGTTGTTTATCATGGTACAGATATGTGGGAAATCTCCATTGGCAACCCCCTGCACCACCCCTTCCTACGTCAAGTTCCACCCCAGATCACATTGTGGTCCGAAATCTCCATGGGACCGATAACGGCCCTCTGGACTTTAAAAAACCAGGATTGTGATATTAATATGTAATCAATTCTGGACCAGGAGTGGTGGACTTTAGATTGGTGCGTGTAATCCTTTGTGGTAGGGTGGAGGGTACGCCACGGATCAATTAGTTGGAGATGTTTGCAGAGTGCTGATATCCCTTTCCCTTTACCCGCCCCTGGGATGGCTGTGGGTGAGGATCTATCCAAACTCGGGTTTTATACCTGGTTAAAATCTCCCGCCCATACGCAGGGAGCATCAGTATATTGCAGCCCTAATGCTATGAGGGCCTGAAAAAAACTAGGACTATAAGAGTTTGGGGCATATATTGCGCAGATATAAAACTTCTGCCCTTGGTAATTTATCTGTAAGAGCACAATTCGTCCTTCAGTGTCTTTGTAGACTAATTTGGTTATGCAAGGTAGTCCCTTATGGATAAGTATTACGACCCCACTTTTTCTGTTACCCGGAGGAGAAGTGGCTTTCGCCCACCCATTGCTGGCAGAGTTTCCCATGTTCTATGTCAGACAATTTTGTTTCCTGCAGGCAATATCTCTACCCTGTTGCTTTATCTGGGTCAGGATTTTATAGCGCTTTACGGGTGATGTGATGCCCGATACATTCCATGATAAGATCTTTATTTCAGATCTACTAATCTCTTCTCTGTCTCATTGGTACTATTGCAAATATCATCAGAGTGACCCCCTGGGAGCCCAGCCCCTCCGAGAGGGTATATGGTATTATATGTGGAAGAACATAGTTCGCCCCTGACACTCCCTGTGCGACAACAGATATCTTTATGAACCTTCCCTCTACTCCGCTACCTATCCCCACTCCTATCTCCCCCCTCCCATCCTCCCCCACCCCTCTTCCCCCTTCCCTTGTGCCCAAAAATGCCTCAAGAGGAAATTCCCCATCTAGGCGGAGTCACAGCGTGCCGGTCCCCTGCTCCCCCCCCAGGCCCCTCTTCATTACAATTAAACTTTATAAATTATAACCTCAATATACAACATCTTTGCAATATTGTTTAGCTCGTCAGGATAGTCCTGTCCGTCACAAGTTTTGCTCACCACAATACGTCCGAAACCAGATCAGGGCGGTGCTTCTTGTTCGCGATTGATATATTGCGATGCTGAGTGTTCTGATGTAAAGGAAACCCATTTCCCGTCTTTCATGATTTTTAATGTGGCAGGATAAAGTAGCATAAATCTAACATTTTTTCCATTCAAAGTTGTACAGATCGTGTGGAATTTCCGTCTTCTCTCTTGCACACTGGCTGAATAATCTTGAAATATACAGATCTGGGCACCCGCATAGGTTAGAGAATCTCTTTTCTGGCGGAACCCCTGTGGGATCTCCTCTTTATGAATATAATTGTGGACCTTGATAATTACCACTCTGAGTCTTGATCCATTCTGTTGTGGCTTCCTCAGCCTGTGTGCCCTTTCAATTTATAAGGGGCCCCTGCTATCCGATATAGCAAATTCTTTAGAAAGCCATTCTTCAAGCAGAGTGCCCAGGTTTTTATCAGGGATTGTTTCAGGCAGGCCCACCAGTCTGAGGTTACAACGTCTAGCTCTGTTCTCCAATTCATCTATCTTCTCTGCTTGGGCAGTCGGTTGTTTTTTTGAGGGCGGGGAGTTCAGGCTCATGCTGTTGCCAGGCCTCTTCCAGCTCAGAGACCCTATTTTCAACCTCCGTGGTTCTGCTTGTAATCTCTGCCAGCCGGCCATCTAGCTTCTCCAGCCGCCCCTCCAATGCGATAAATCGGGGTTCTAATGCGGTGCCCACTGCCACTACTAACTGTGCAAGTTGTCGGGCGGTAAATTCAGCTTCACTTCGCGGCGACGCGGCCGCCATCTTGGATTCGCCACTCACCGCGGGGAGCTTTTCTTTTTCATTTTTGGAGCTCTTCCTTGTGCTTCCGAGCAGCATAGGAACGAGATATTCCATGCACCTTCTGCAACACTCCAATGGGACCGGGTCAGTATTTTTGAGGTAAAATCAAATCATAAGAGCACCAGGAGCGAGCAGGGTTCGCGGAGCAGCACAAAAGTGTTGTTAGTGCCCCAACTGCATCACGTGACCCCGGTAATTTGGTTTTTAAAGTCCAGTATCTAATATTTAACAGGCACTTCTGTTCATTGAAGACATGCAGCAGATGGATGTGTTTCACTCTTGTGAAATTATGTGGAAGTTTTAATGCTGAGGAAGCTTCAGCAAGATAACAGAGCTTTAGAGGTAATATAAGTTATAGATATGAACATTAACTCAAAAGTTGTGGTGGTTTTAGTTAGCAGTTTCTGATCTTGGTGTCCTTTGTTCCAATTGATGCAGATCTCTGGAGGTTTTTCACTTTTAAATCCAGCTTATTTCATAAGCAAAGAGAGTCAAAGATCAAAGTTAGAATCTCTTGGTTTTGATCTGATTGCAACTCTAGATTTCAATGCCGTAATTTAATGAAGCTTTGCTAGGAATCATCCATCACTGGTTGTATGTGCAAGATGCTATCCTCCCTTTTATAGAGCACCTTCAAGCAGCGCATTTCAAATGTGGAAGGAGGAGGGAAGTGACTTCTCTTAAGTCCCGTGTAAACAACTAATTTGAGAAAGTATATTCATTTAAGTTGAGTGAATCCATCCAGCTCAAGAGATATGGAGCCCTTCCAGGACCTCAAGCTCCTTTATGATTTTCCACAGGAGAGGTTATAATTAGTCTCAGATTAGTTGTTTACTGCTAGTTGATTGAACTCCCAAATAACAGTTCCCAGCTTATCTGAAGGGGAAGGTTGGTCTGTAACAAGTGGAGCTGCTGCAGAGAAACTGATTAAGATTCCATCTTAAAATAGTTTAACCTTGACGTCTTTCCATATTAATCGATCTCCCTACAGTAGGGAGAGAAGAAGGTGATAGCTGGGCCAATAGGACGTCAGCCACAAATAAGCTGATTTGTTGTAGTTGTCCTTTCCCCTTAGGCCCTTGATATTTTTATTCTTACTCACTCACCCTTTCTGCAAAAGGTTCCCTTTCCAAAGCAGAGGACAAGTGATAATGGGCACCTATGATATTTACCTTAACCCAATTGAAAAAAATAGGGAAATGCTCAAATCATTCCACATGACTGTTGTTTTGTATAGTACAGTGATCCAATTGTTCGAATTATGGCCTAGTCCTCTCTCAGTTGTTACCATGAATTTGCCACTTTACCCTATTGAACTACTTCCTATTAAGAATTAAGAAGCAGCATGGTTTTGTTTTTACACTAGATTGTCTACGTGTTTTTCTTTATCTGGTCCCTCCCTACAGCTGACAATCAAGGAAGGCAATACTCAGCCAGTCTTCCTGTGAGAATTCCCAGTAAACCATTTAAGTTGAGAGAATTTGATCTGTATGAGTTACATGGGGTGGAGCTCATGCCCTCCTTCAGAATCATGACAACCAGCACTTGGTACAATGATTTCCTCCCTATGTCATACATTTTGAGTTCAAAATGCTTCTAACCCACCAGTCACTAAATTTCTGTGTGGGTAACCATGAACGTTGTTTAACATATAGGCAACACAGAAATAAAAATACATTCATTTATGGTGTATCATTAAAAGCTGAAGAAAACACCTTCAGTGTCTTGTGGAAATGAGACAGATCCAACTCTGTCCTTCACCATTTAGTCATCCCTAAATGTTACAATGTTCTATCAATTAAAAGCATAAGTCCACGTGTGCCAACCCATTAAGTATCTAATGTTCTGTTGTCCTGTGAATTAAGCTATTGTTGCTGTTCATAAAATGTCATTGTAGCCCCAAGTATAAATGAAACCCCTAAAAACAAAATTTTAAGTGCTAATGTTAACACCTTAAATTTTAAATTCCACCTTATGGGTAACTAATGGAGAAAAAAAAATTCATTCTTACAAGTCCCAATCCTCTCTACTGATAAGTACAGGATAATTTTGAATGCATCAGTTCTAGAGACAGTTAAACCCAAATAATAATAATCAACCTATGACGAAACTAAGTAATATAGTGTGTTTTGAAATCAGAAACAGAATTAAATTGTTGGAGTTGTTGCAACAAACGCAATTCATTTTATAAACTGCAAACAATTTGGCCTGCTTGCTGGTTTAAAAAATAAGATCTGCATCAAAACTCCAAAGTAGTCTGTTTTGAGAAATCATAACAGAAAATGCATCCTCCTCAATGATGAGAAACTGATGCAGGTCTATCAAGATCACTATCTTTTTTTCCATTATTTAATTCGAGCCCATTCTAGGTCAACCATTTAGTCACAACTTGACTGGTAAACACTATATGATCCTTTGATCAAGAATAAACCAAAATGGAAAGTAAAAAGCGCAAAGCTCCACACTACTATTTTTGCTTAAGAAGCCCTGTGGGGCGCTATCATATGTGTATACAAATATATTTATATTAAAAAATGAAGCCTAAACAGCCTAGGGAGAAGTCAAAACCTTTTTTTTTTTTTTTTTTTTTAATAGTAATATATTTTATTAAGAGAATACAACGTGGCAAGGATACAAACACAAACAAAATGCATTCTTAAAGGAGAACATAACAATACAACCATATTTTATTTACATTTTATTCCCCCCACCCAAAAAAGAGGAAGGCATGGACTCTTATTGCCCCCTCACCCAACCCACCCACGTTAAAAATCCAGTAAGAACTGCGACTAGTGGATGGTACCCCCACTCAAAGAACATCATGTAGGTGGTAAGTGTAATTTATTCAAAACCACACTGCGAACTCTGGTACTGAGTGATTGTACATAAGCCATTGCCAGTGAATGGGGACCCTCTGCAGAAACCTACTGTTAAAAGTATACACATCTTCACCACCAAAGCTGCCTTATGCAAAAACAGCTGTTGGCCCTTATCCCAAACCCCCAGGTCTCCCTCGCAATATAAGATCCAAGTTGCAAATGACGGTATCAACTGAGAGTTCAATATACCCTCCAGATAACTTACCATTTTCTCCCAAAAGGAAGAAATAGATGGGCAAGCCCAAAACACATGGGACAAGGTGCCCTCCTCTGTGCCATACTTTGCACAAGCTGAGGAGTCTAGAATATGGGCCTTAAAAGCTCTCTGGGAGGGAAAATACCCCCGGTGGATTACCTGGAACAAACACTCCTGATAGCACTATACACTATCAAAGAAATAGCTTTCACAGGAAAATTAAGCAATCCCAAGGGGTCGGTCTCCTCTCTCTCCCATGCCTGCTGTAACAGCCCATAATCACAAATCATATCGAAGGATTGCAAAGCTTTATGCAGCCCTGAAATAGTCACTGTCAGCAGCAGTCCCAGCGAAGTCCCTGAATTTTTCCCCATACTTTACAGCAACCTGAAAAAAATCCAAAGAGTGAATGTAATGAGACCATTGTCAGTATGCAAAGGACACTCCACTAGTTGCTGTCAAGGGGTGGGAGAAGGGAAGGCTGCAAAAGCTAAAAAGGTACTTTCCTTGATCAGGAATTTTTCAATCAAAATTCCTCTCGCTCCCAAAATCTATAGCTGGTTTTCCCTCCCAGGAGCAAAATCCCCATTACCCAACCACAGTTAAGTGTCGTACAAGTAGCGCAATCTTCCCCAGCTCCTAAAAAAGTCCTCCAAAGGTCTTTCAACGGTAGCAAAAGACAGCTCTGTCAAGATCGTCAGGCAAAAGCCTGTAGGGGGTGTGAAGATCATAGACTTTTAAATTAACCCTCATATAAGCTCTATTATCATTGGTTTCTACTCTAGATCAAAAAAGAGTAGCAGAAGACAACTCTACAGAGGGGCCCTTGTTCGGGAGGAAGAACCTGTGCAATGTATTACCTGTTTTGAAGATTTTGTGGAAATATATGTGAAGAAGTTGCCCACCCGTGCAAATAAGTGGTTGAGGTTTTCTTTATTTTCTGCGAGTGCACAGTACTGTGGAAACTTTTTTTTTTTCTGTTTTTTTTTTTGTGTGTGATGTAAAAGTAATGGCTCGAATTGTGGACCTGTGATGTCACTAGGTATTAATGATTCCATATCATCATGCTGATCAATCCATAGACTGGTGGGTTGTGTCCATCTACAGCAGGTGGAGATAGAGAGCAATCCTTTTGCCTCCCTATATGTGGTCATGTGCTGCCGGAAACTCCCCAGTATGTTCTCTATCTCAGCAGGTGGTGGTCACACACAGCAGCAGCTCTGGCTCGGTCTCCAAGCCTAATTTTTAGGTTTTGTTGAGTACCTGGGGTTGAGGGCTCTTCTTGAGCAAGTGCAAACCTGGTGGTGCCAGGTCCCTCCTTTTCTCCCCCCTCCCGCTGGCTCCGTTAAAAAAAAAAAAAAAATTTGGACGTCCTTAAGGGCGTTTATTTCGACGTTTATTTAACCGTTTATTGCAGCTACTCACTGGGACACCAGGTCGTTACAGCTCAGAGCGAGAAGCAGGTAATTTTTACCTTTTTATAGCGGGCAGGGGGTTCCCCGATCGATCTCCACGTGGCCTATGGCGTCGGAGGGCGAGGGCGCGAAGAATCGCTCCCCGGACCGCGTGTGCGCTGTTAGCGGGGATGCCGGGGGTCTTAAAGTCTGATTCGCCCTTGTTGGGTGTCAGTTCGGAGGCCGGTCAGTGTCCCGGGTCTTCCTCCGGTGCGGCGGTTTTTCCCGCCATAAACGCCCATCCCCCGCTGCTCGCCTCCGCCATCTTGGCCGGCCACTCTGCTCGGACGGCTTCTTCTTGGGCCGCCCTTGAGCTGGGAGACGTTAATGCCATGGCCGCCCTTGATTTGGGCGACGACAAAAAAACGGCTAAAGTTAAGCGACGTTCTTCCTGCGCGGCTCCTTCACGGAGTGTCGCGCCGGACGCCATCATGGATGCGCAGCATGTTTCTCCCCCGCTCTTGCGAGCGCCGGTTGAGGGTGCGTCTAGGGCTGTGGCCAGGCTGCTGAAGTGCACAGTCTGGGGGGTTTCTCCCCGAGTTTATTTTGCTGCTGCATCAGGCCTTTCTTATGCAAAACGCTGCCCCTTCTCCCTTGTCCGATAAAGGGGTTGAGGCCCCCGGAAGTAAACGCCCTCGGGTAGATTCCCAGGCCTTAGAGGACTCTGTTTCCTCTGATGTAGATGAGGGCAGCGTATCTGAGTTCTCCCAACGGTCCTTTGGGAATTCCTTGGAGGAGACGGATTCCCGCTCGGATGGAGCGGATGACCCCTCTGCAGCACGGATCTTTCGCTCAGAGGATTTGCCCAACCTGTTAGTGCAGGCCATGAGCATTTTGAAGATTTCCTCTCCAGAGGACGTCTCTCCCTCAGCCCCTGTTGGCTCCGCCATTATGCTGGGGACGAAGCGCCCGCCTAGAACCTTCCACGTGCATGATGCCATGCACACCTTAATTTCGGCTCAATGGGATGTCCCGGAAGCGAGCCTTAAAGTGGCTAGGGCTATGTCCCGCCTCTATCCTTTGCCTGAAAGTGAACGGGAGGCCTTTCTTTGGCCTACCGTGGATTCTTTAATCACTGCGGTGACTAAGAAAACGGCGTTGCCGGTGGAAGGTGGCACGGCCCTAAAGGACGCCCAAGACAGAAGATTGGAGGCGGCCTTAAGGTCGTCCTTCGAGGCGGCTGCCTTAAGTTTGCAGGCCTCAGTTTGCGGCTCCTAAGTGGCCAGGGCATGCCTGACGATTGTGCAGCAGGCTTCCCCCTCGGATCCTTCCTTGAGGGCTGATTGGCCGGCCCTGGAATCGGGCTTGGCTTATTTGGCAGACTTACTGTATGATGTCTTGAGAGCCTCGGCTAAAGGTATGGCTCAGACAGTCTCTGCGCGGCGGTGGCTTTGGCTGAAACATTGGTCTGCGGACCACGCCTCTTAGTCCCGCCTGGCTAAGTTGCCTTTTAAAGGCAAGCTGCTCTTTGGGGTCGAGCTGGACAAAATTGTGACCGATCTCGGCATGTCTAAGGGCAAGAGGTTACCAGAGGTCAGGGCTCGGGCTAGTGCTCGCCCCGGTAACTCCAGAGGACGGTTTCAAGAAGCCCGTCGGTACCGCCCGGGCAAGTCGGACTCCTCTGCCCCCTCTTCCTTCAAGAGGAACTTCTCCCCCAAGCAGCATTCCTTTCGCAGAGACCGCCGTCCCGGAGGTGCGCCCTCCGGTCCTCCCCCAGGGTCTCGTACCCAATGACGGGGTCCTGGTCCATGGCCCAGTGCAGATTGGAGGACGCCTGTTCTTGTTTCTGGGCGAGTGGACCAGGGTAACTTCAGACGCTTGGGTGCTGGAAGTCATCAGAGACGGCTACAAGCTAGAGTTCTGCCGACCCTTAAGAGACGGGTTTGTACTCTCTCCCTGCAAGTCTCCTGTCAAAGCTGTGGCAGTGCAGCAGACCTTGGACAATCTGATCCGCCTGGGCGCGGTCGTTCCGGTGCCAGAAAATCAGCTTGGCAAGGGACGTTACTCCATTTACTTTGTGGTACCAAAGAAAGGAGGTTCTGTACGGCCTATCCTCGACCTCAAAGGGGTCAATCGGGCCTTGAAAGTTCGGCACTTTCGCATGGAGACTCCGCTCTGTTATAGCCGGCAGTGAAGGCAGGGAAGGTTCCTGGCATCCTTGGACATCAGGAAGCGTACTTGAAATTCCCATGGCCTCACCTCATTCAACGCTTTCTGCGTTTTTGCAGTCCTGGGACGGCACTTCCAGTTCAGAGCCCTCCCGTGCGGTGTGGCTACTGCTCCGCGGACCTTCTCCAAAGTAATGGTGGTCATCGCGGCCTTCCTACGAAAGGAAGGAGTACAAGTCCATCACTTATCTGGATGACTGGTTGATCCAAGCCCCCTCTTATGCAGAGT
The DNA here is from genome assembly GCF_901765095.1 of Microcaecilia unicolor. NCBI lineage: Eukaryota > Metazoa > Chordata > Amphibia > Gymnophiona > Siphonopidae > Microcaecilia > Microcaecilia unicolor. Next base: position 78,253,946 of record NC_044034.1, read on the forward strand.
GCGGCAAAGCTGTTGGACCGGGTGATGCTCTTTTTGAGCTCCCTGGGGTGGATCATCAATGGGAAGAAAAGCCAGCTGCGCCCGACTCAGTCCCTGGGTATTGGGAGTTCGATTTCGACCCCAAGTGGGCAGAGTGTTCCTGCCGGACAATCGGATTGTCAAACTTCAGGCTCAGGTGGACCAGTTTCCTAGTAGCCTCTCCGCTTCAGGCTTGGGACTATGTGCAGCTGTTGGGCTCTATGACGACCACAATGGAAGTAGTGCCCTGGGCCAGGGCTCATATGAGACCACTACAACACTCTCTGCTGCAGCGCTGGACTCCGGTGTCGGAGGATATACTGTGCGCTTCCCTTGGACCCAGCAGTGCGCAAGGCGCTGAGCTGGTGGATGAAGACAGACAAGTTGTCCTGCAGGGATGTCTCTTGTGACCCCGGAGTGGATTGTCGTCACGACGGACGCCTCTTTGACGGGCTGGGGAGCCCACTGCTTGGGAAGGACAGCGCAGGGGCTCTGGTCTCCTGCAGAGGCAAAGTGGTCTATCAACCTCCTGGAACTCAGAGCCATTCGGTTGGCGCTTTTGGAGTTCCTCCCGGTACTGGCGTGTGAAGCCAGTACGGGTCCTGTCGGACAATGCCACGGCTGTGGCCTATGTCAACCGCCAGGGAGGTACCAAGAGCGCCCCTCTAGCCAAGGAAGCCATGAATCTATGCCAGTGGGCGGAAGCGAGCCTGGAACAACTGTCAGCGGCCCACATTGCCGGAGTCATGAATGTCAAGGCGGACTTTCTCAGTCGCCATACCTTGGATCCCGGAGAGTGGCAGTTATCGGCTCAGGCGTTCTTGGACATCACGAAGCGCTGGGGCCAGCCGAGCCTAGATCTGATGGCGTCATCGGCCAATTGCCAAGTGCCGCGCTTTTTCAGCAGAGGACGGGACCCTCGATCTCTGGGAGTAGATGCTCTTTTCCAACAGTGGCCGACACAAGAGCTTCTCTATGTGTTCCCGCCCTGGCCCATGTTGGGCAGGGTACTAGACCGGGTGGCAAAGCATCCGGGCCGGATAATCCTGGTGGGTCCGGACTGGCCCAGACGTCCCTGGTATGCGGACTTGATCAGGCTCTCAGTGGACGACCCTCTGCGACTGCCAGTGGAGCAGGGCCTGTTGCATCAGGGTCCCGTGGTGATGGAGGATCCCTCCCTCTTTGGTCTTACGGGACTGGCTATTGAGCGGCAGCGTCTGAGGAAGAAGGGCTTCTCAGACAAGGTCATCGCCACTATGCTGAGAGCGAGGAAGCGCTCTACTTCTACTGCTTACGCCAGGGTTTGGCGTACCTTTGCAGCGTGGTGTGAAGCAGGCTCACTTTCTCCCTTCACTGCTCCGATTTCTTCAGTGCTGGCGTTCCTGCAAGAAGGTCTGGAGAAAGGCCTGTCGCTCAGTTCCCTTAAAGTCCAGGTAGCGGCTCTGACTTACTTCAGGGGCCGCCGGAAGGGTGCTTCCCTGGCTTCGCAGCCAGATGTGGTACGTTTTCTCAAGGGAGTTAATCACCTGCGCCCTCCTCTGCGCTCAGTGGTGCCTGCGTGGAATCTCAACCTGGTGCTAAGAGCCTTGCAGAAGCTGCCTTTTGAACCCTTGTCGAGGGCATCTCTGAAAGACCTGACGTTGAAAGCAGTCTTTTTGGTGGCTATCACTTCAGCCAGAAGAGTTTCCGAGCTCCAGGCACTCTCATGTCCGAGAGCCTTTTCTGCAGTTCACTGAGGCAGGAGTGATCTATTCGCACAGTGCCTTCCTCTGCCCAAGATTGTTTTCTCGCTTCCATGTGAATCAGCAGCTCTGTTTCCCTTCCTTTCGTAGGGACGACTACCCAGAGGAATACTCTGCTCTCAAATATCTGGATGTGAGACGAGTCATCATCAGATACTTGGAAGTGACCAATGATTTCCGGAAATCGGCATCATCTGTTTGAACTGTTTGCCGGTCTCGTAAGGGTCTGCAGGCTGCTAAGCCTACAGTGCAGATGGGCAAGGAAGCCATTGCAAGCGGTTATGTGGCCCGCGGGGAAGGTGCCGCATAATTCAGCTGAAGGCTCACTCCCACTAGAGCTCAGGCTGGCCTCGATGGCAGAGGCGACGGGTCCGTCTCCTTGGCAGAGATTTGCAATGCGGCAACTGGCATCGCCCATACCTTCTCCAGACATTACCGCTTGACTGTGGCTGCTCGGGCGGAGGCCCGGTTTGGAGCTTCAGTGTTGCGGTCAGGGATTTCAATGTCCCGCCCTGGGTGAGTACTGCTTCGGTACATCCCACCAGTCTATGGATTGATCAGCATGATGATATGGAAGGTAAAATTATGTATCATACCTGATAATTTTCTTTCCATTAATCATAGCTGATCAATCCATAGCCCCTCCCAGATATCTGTACTGTTTATATTCTGGTTGCATTTCAGATTCAAGTTTAGTCTTCAGTTCCTGTTCAGGAGGACTTCGTGTTCAAGTTTTTTCAATTGGATTCTTCAAGAGTTGAGACGAGTTTGTGTTACAGTGAGCTGCTGCATTCCTCTCCCCTCCGTTTTACGGGGCTGGATTGAGACATAAATTCTGCCGGCGCTCCCTTCCGCTTCGTGCGGCTGTATGGCAGCTTTGTACCCCTCCCGCTTCGGCGGTGTTAGGGTCAGTCAGCTCCTCCCGCGGTTGCGGTTGCAGGATAAGCCAGATCCCCCCGCATTGGCGGGGTGGTGTCCCTCCCCCGCTTCACAGGGATGAGCTGGACGGATTCCCCTCCCCCACTTGTGTAGGGATGCTGGGTTAATTCCCCTCCCCCGTTTTGGCGGTGGTGAGCTGGGCAGAGTGTCCCTTTGTGGGTGTAATTCTCTAAGTGCTGAGTCCTGCGGTTGGAGCTTGGATATCGACATACTGAGGAGTTTCCGGCAGCACATGACCACATATAGGGAGGCAAAAGGATTGCTCTCTATCTCCACCTGCTGGTAGATGGACACAACCCACCAGTCTATGGATTGATCAGCTATGATTAATGGAAAGAAAATTATCAGGTATGATACATAATTTTACCTTTGACCTTTTATTTTGGCGGAGTACTTTTTCTCTGTTTAGGGTTGTTTTCTATTACTTTTTCAGTCTAGAGTAGAAATCAATGATGGAGCCGATTTGAGGGTTTGTTTAAAAGTCTGACTTCTCCCTAGGCCATTGAGGTTTCAAATTTTTTTTTTTTAAATATATATATATATTTTTTTTTGTTACATTTGTACCCCGCGCTTTCCCACTCATGCAGGCTCAATGCGGCTTACATGGGGCAATGGAGGGTTAAGTGACTTGCCTAGAGTCACAAGGAGCTGCTGTGCCTGAGTGGGAATCGAACTCAGTTCCTCAGTTCTCCAGGACCAAAGTCCACCACCCTAACACTAGGCCACTCTCCACTCGACAAGAAAGTAGGGCCATAAATATATTTGTATGAAGTGATACGATAGCTCCCTATAGGGCTTCTTAAGCAAAAGTTAGTAGTGTGGAGATTTGAGCTTTTTACTTTCCATTTTGGTTTATTCTTGGCAAAGAAGTATTTGGATAATTATGGCCCAAGTTTGGCAGAGTAGTTTGAGAATTTCCGCCGATCAACGGAGGTAAAATATACAGGCACCAGCGCTTTCTCAGTTTTCTTCAGAATTGTCTGTCAATGTGAAAGGATTGACCTTTTGGATGAATATTTATTTTTGTTACATTTGTACCCCGTGCTTTCCCACTCATGGCAGGCTCAATGCGTGGGCAATGGAGGGTTAGTGACTTGCCCAGAGTCACAAGGAGCTGCCTGTGCCGGGAATCTGAACTCAGTTCTTCAGTTCCCAGAACCAAAGTCCACCACCCTACCACTAGGCCACTCCCCGTATAGGAACTTAATTCGATGGGAGTGCATAGTGCTATGCCTAGTTGAGTATTAAAAGATTGAAACTATTCCTAGGGGGTCTTCATATGCAGCCTGGTCCCAGATTGTTTCCTGATGATGATTTTTAACAAAGTGAACAATATTTTAAATCATATTCTTTGGACTTGAGCTTTTGTTAATTCAGACCTGCAAGTTAAAATTGATAATGTGAAACCTAACTTTAGAAGAGCAAAAAGTGAAATTACAAATGACAAAAGACTATGATAAATCTTTGTCTGACTTTAACACCAAATTAGACAAATTTCATAAAGAATTGAGGAGGATGAAGCATTAAAAGGATTACAGTGAAGGCTATGTATAGAAGACTGGGCATCCAAATGGCAGATGATATTTAAGGTGATGCACATTGGAAAGAATAATCCGAATCATAGTTACCAGATGCTAGGGCCCACCTTAGGGGTCAGAACTCAAGAAAAAGATCTAGGTGTCGTAGATAATATGCTGCCCAGCGGCAGCCAAAAAAGCAAACAGGATGCTAGGAATTATTAGGAAAAGGATGGTGAATAAGACCAGAAATACTATAATGCCTCTGTATCGCTCCATGGTGCGACCTCAAATTGAGCATTGCGTTCAATTCTGGTTGCCGTATCTCAAAAAAGATATAGAGGAATTAGAAAAGGTTCAAAGAAGAGCGACCAAAATGATAGAGGGGATGAAACACTTCTCGTATGAGGGAAGGTTAAAGAAATTAGGACTCTTCAGCTTGGAAAAGAGACGGATGAGGGGAGATATGATTTGAGGTCTATAAAATCCCGAGTGGTGTAGAACGGCCTGGTTGAAAAGTGAGGTGAAGGAAGCTATTAGGGCTAAAAGAAACTCCTTCAGAAAATGGAAGAAGGAACCGTCTGAAAATATTATCTGAAAATAACAAAAAGCAGCATATGGAGTGTCAAAGCAAATGCAAGGCATAGATAAAGAAGGCCAAGAGGGATTACGAAAAAAAGATAGCATTAGAGGCAAAAAAACATAGTAAAAAATTTTCGGTATATTAAAAGCAGGAAGCCGGCAAAAGAATCGGTTGGGCCGCTGGATGACCGAGGGGTAAAAGGGGCGATCAAGGAAGACAAAGACGTAGCGGAGAGACTGAATGAATTCTTTGCTTCGGTCTTCACCGAGGAAGATTTGGGTGGGATACCGTTGTCGGAAATGGTATTTCAAGCGGACGAGTTGGGGAAACTTACTGACTTCACGGTAAACCTGGAGGACGTAATGGGGCAGTTCTGCAAACTGAAGAGTAGCAAATCTCCTGGACCGGATGGTATTCATCCTAGAGTACTGATAGAACTGAAAAATGAGCTTGTGGAGCTACTGCTAGTGATATGCAACTTATCCTTAAAATCGAGCGTTGTACCGGAAGATTGGAGGGTGGCCAATGTAACGCCCATTTTTAAAAAAGGCTCCAGGGGAGATCCGGGAAATTATAGACCGGTGAGTCTGACGTCGGTGCCGGGGAAAATGGTAGAGGCTATTATTAAAAACAAAATTACAGAGCACATCCGAGGACATGGATTACTGAGACCGAGTCAGCACGGCTTTTGTGTGGGGAAATCTTGCCTGACCAATTTACTTCAATTCTTTGAAGGAGTAAACAAACATGTGGACAAAGGGGAGCCGGTTGATATTGTGTATCTGGATTTTCAAAAGGCGTTTGACAAGGTACCTCATGAAAGGGTACAGAGGAAATTGGAGGGTCATGGGATAGGAGGAAATGTCCTATTGTGGATTAAAAACTGGTTGAAGGATAGGAAACAGAGTGGGGTTAAATGGGCAGTATTCACAATGGAGAAGGGTAGTTAGTGGGGCTCCTCAGGGGTCTGTGCTAGAACCGCTGCTTTTTAATATATTTATAAATGATTTAGAGATGGGAGTAACTAGCAAGGTCTTGATGGAGACCTTTTAATTTTGTTGACAAAGTATGTAGCAAAATCGTTGTTTAGTGGGTTTTGTTGTGGGGTTTGCAATAGACTGTTCACTATTTTAAATAGTTGCTTGGTTAAATCTGCAGCTTGTTCAGTTTGTTGAGAAAAATAGCTTTTTTGCGTCTGTTAAGGCCCTGTGGTACATTTGCCATATGTTTATTACAGTTGAGCCTGTCTTCATCTAGGTGAGATTTTCGCCACCACCTTTCAGGTTGGTGTCCTTGATGCTTAAGGACCTGTAGTTCTGTGGAGAACCACGGTGAACGTTTGTGCATAGATCATAGGACCTTCTTTTGAGGGGATTATATTTTCTAATGTCATTGCTAACCGTGTATTCCAGATATCACCCTGTTCTGACAGTTGTCGTCTTTTCATCCACATGGCCATTGGACAAGGCCTCTTGAAAGTTAGATTTCTCATGTCTCAACTTTCCTTCCAAACTTTGGTTGGGTCCATCTGTTTTATGTAGTCCTTAATAGAAAATTTGGTTATGAAATGATCAGTCCGTGATAGGGGTGTTAACTCGATGCCTTCCACCAGCCTTGTTTTTAGAGGTGTCTACCCCTTTGCATATCACCCAAGTCTAGCATATGGCCCTTTTTATTGACTGGAGGTTTGATCACCTCAGTAAATTCTAGTGCTGCTATCATATCAAGGAAGGCAGCAGTGGTGGTGCCTGGAGTTTTGTAAGTTAGTCTCCCATGATCAGTAACCTAGGGTAGCTCAGGGTTACCTCAGTCACCAGATTTAGCAGTTCTTCCACGGATGTCATTGCAAGGTGCTCTGTAGACCACGGGCAGCCACATTTGTTCCTTATTTCCCAGCTGGATTAGGAGACATTCTGACTCAAGGTGGGGGATGGAAGACTGTGCAGTTTGATTGTTTCTTGGATCAGGATTGCTACACCTCCACACAGTTTCCCTTGTGTTGGTACAGGATATTGAATCTTGTGGACATAGTTCAGCCAGTGGTACTCTTCTGCTTTCATCCAGCCAGGTGCCATTCCCAAGATGTCTAGGTGGTATTCCCTGATGACATCATGAATTGTTGGAAATTTTTATTGACCTGGCATTTTCTAGGCCTGAGTTTCCAAGTAGTTGTCTGTTGAGGTTGTAGGTTTAGGGTTTACTTGATGGTGGTAGGCAGGTATTTGTGTGGGTATAGCTAGATAAGTGTTTTGCCTCTTGTTTGTGTTCTCTAGGTGGATGGGAGAGTTTTCTTTGTCAGATTACTGGGATGTATGAAGATCTTTGGTTTACTAAAGTAGGTAAGATTACAGAGCTCTCTAGCTATTCAGTATAACAAAAATCAGTTTGTCTTTCGCAGCAGTTAACAGTAGAGTGTTAATTACGCAGACAGTTCTTGATGAGTCTGAGTCCCTTTGAAATATCTGCTTTCTAGAAAGCTGATAGAGATATGCAGTCAGTCAGCCTTGTAGAACTGCTAATTTACTTATATTTTTGCTAATCTTAAAACAAAGTAAAAAAGTCTAATATCTAACAGGCACTTCTGTTCACTAGAGAGATAAATCAAATTGCTGTATTTTACTCCTGTGAAATTATTTGGAAGTTACAATGCAGTGGAAGACTTGGCAGGATATCAGAAATTTAGAGGTAAAATAAGTTAAATATGAGTTTCAATTCAGATTATGCAGTTTCTGATACTGATGTACTTTGATCCAATTGATGCAGGTCACTGGAGGCTTTTTTGTTGTAGATCCAGCTTAGACCACAAGCAGTGCGAGAGAGTGATTGCTTGAAAAGTGCGGGGAGGCAGAACATTGCCTTTATCCAAACAAAGCAAATGAAATAAACTGAAGTAAAGAACTAAGACTTGGGACTAGAACCCCAACATAGACTGAGCAGAAGTATGTAAAAATTTTGAGCAGTAAATAATCAAATAGTGCTTTTATTTAACCTGAATTTTAGGCATCCGATATTAACACAGCCTCTGCCTTCCCTAGCCTCTCAATTCTCCTCCTTTCTCTCTTTTTTTGTTTTTTGTTTTTTACTTTCCTCTGGTTTCCTGTTATCTCCCATTTCCTCAAAATACCAGTGCTGCATTATCTGCTGTCACAGATGCAATGTCTGTTTTTGAGTTCCCAAGCCATTGATGAAAATCATTTCAAATTTTATAGGTACCTTTTGCTCTGCAGCTTGCGATTGTGCATCGAAGCAGTCCTATTTTAAAGAGAACTTTGTTTATCAATAGGTTAAATATAATTAATTCTGAATCTGAAGTGATTCTTAATATTGTCAGTGATAATTCAAAATTAAATCTGAGGCAATAGGGTGCTAAACAAATAGGATTCATGTCTTTATTCTGGCTGACCAGAGAGTTGGATCAAGGGCATGATCCAGCTTGTTCCAGTCCGCCTGATCCAGCTTGTTCCAGCTTGCTCCACTCCCTCAACCAACCAACCCAGGCCACCTCCTCCGCTTTTCCTGATATCACCGAGGAGGAAACCGCCCACCTTCTTTCCTTCTCGAAATGCACCACCTGTTCCTCTGATCCCATTCCCACCAACTTACTAAACACCATCTCTCCTACTGTCACCCCCCCCCCATCTGTCATATCCTCAACCTCTTTCTCCACTGTAACTGTCCCTGACACCTTCAAGCATTCTGTTGTCACACCACTTCTCAAAAAAAAAATCACTAGACCCTACCTGTCCTTCCAACTACCGCCCCCATCTCCCTCCTACCCTTTCTCTCCAAGATACTTGAGCGCCGTTCACAGCTGCTGCCTTGATGTTCTCTCCTCTAATGCCATCCTCGATCCGCTTCAATCCGGTTTTCGCCCTCTACACTCGACAGAAACGGCACTCACTAAAGTCTGTAATGACCTGTTCTTTGCCAAATCCAAAGGTCACTACTCCATCCTCATCCTCCTCGACCTATCCGCCGCTTTTGACTCTGTTAATCATAATTTACTTCTTGCTGCACTATCCTCATTTGGGTTCCAGGCCTCTGTCCTCTCCTGGTTTTCCTCTTATCTCTCCCACCATACCTTCAGAGTACATTCTCATGGATCTTCCTCCACCCCCATCCCACTCTCTGTTGGAGTTCCTCAGGGATCTGTCCTTGGACCCCTTCTTTTTTCAATCTACACCTCCTCCCTGGGCTCGCTGATCTCATCTCATGGTTTCCAATATCATTTTTATGCTGACAACACCCAGCTTTATCTCTCTACACCAGACATCACTGTGGAAACCCAGGCCAAAGTATCGTCCTGCTTATCCGACATTGCTGCCTGGATGTCCAACCGCCACCTGAAACTGAACATGGCCAAGACCGAGCTCATTGTCTTTCCACCCAAACCCACATCTCCTCTCCCTCCACTCTCTATTTCAGTCGATAACACCCTCATCTTCCCCGTCTCATCTGCCCGCAACCTCGGAGTCATCTTTGACTCCTCCCTCTCCTCCTCTGCCCATATCCAGCAAACAGCCAAGACCTGTCGCTTCTTTCTCTATAACATCAGCAAAATTCACCCCTTCCTCTCCGAGCACACCACCCGAACTCTCATCCACTCTCTCATCACCTCTCGCCTTGACTACTGCAACCTACTCCTCACTGGCTTCCCACTTAACCATCTACCCCCCCTTCAGAACTCTGCTGCCTGTCTTAACTTCCGCCTAGACCGATATGCTCATATCACCCCTCTCCTCAAGTCACTTCATTGGCTTCCGATCAGGTACCACATACAGTTCAAGCTTCTCCTTCTAACCTACAAGTGCACTCAATCTGCAGCCCCTCATTACCTCTCTACCCTCATGCTCCTACCCGTAACCTCCGCTCACAGGACAAATCTCTCCTCTCAGTACCCTTCTCCACCACCGCCAACTCCAGGCTCCGCCCTTTCTGCCTCGCCTCACCCTATGCTTGGAATAAACTCCCTGAGCCCATACGCCAAGCCCCCTCCCTGCCCATCTTCAAATCCTTGCTCAAAGCCCACCTCTTCAATGTCGCTTTCGGCACCTAACCATTGTACCTCTATCCAGGAAATCTAGACTGCCCACAATTTGATTGACTGCACTTTTTGTCCTTTAGATTGTAAGCTCCTTTGAGCAGGGACTGACCTTTGTTAAATTGTACAGCGCTGAGTAACCCTGGTAGCGCTTTAGAAATGTTAAATAGTAGTAGTAGTGGTAATGATGGGGTGGTGGTAAATGGAATTTGCTTGGAAGAAAGTGAGGTGAGTAATGGAGTGCTTCAAGGACTGCTGCTGAGAGCAGTTATTGTCAATATATTTGTTACGTACATTGCTGAAAGATTAGAAGGAAAAGTTTACCTTTTTGTATCTGATGCATAGATTTGCAACAGTATGGACACCCCAGAGAAGTGATATACCAAAATTGGAAGAATAGTTTAAGGTTTCACAGTTCAAATTTAACATGAAGAATTGCAGAGTGATGCACTAAGAGTAGAAATCCAAAGGAGAGCTGTATGTGCTAGGTGTCAGGCTGATATGCATGGGTTGGGAGAAGGACCTTGGAGTGAATGTTTTGCTGCCTTGAGATCCTCAGACACTGTGACAAGTTGGTGGCCATAGGCATAAAGATGCTATGTTGCATAGATACAGAAATGATACCAGCATAAAAAGGTGTTAATACCCCTGTAAAAGGCATTGGTGGGGGCCCACTAGGAGTGTTGTGCTCTGTTTTGGAGGTGGTATCTCACAAAGGACCTAGACTATATGTAGTTCAGAGGAAGGTGACAGAAATAGTATGGGGTTTGCATCAAAAGGTGTATGAGCAGAGATTTGAAGATCTGGATATGTATACACTAAAGCAGGAGTCCTTAAATCACGTCCTCGGTCTACACTCTAGCTGGGTTTTCTAGATTTCCACAATGAATATGTATAAGATTTATTTGCATGTAATGGAAACAGTGAATGCAAATAGATCATATACATATTCGTTGTGGATAGCCTGAAAACCAGGTTGGGTTATGAACCTGGGACTGGATTTGAGAACCCCTGCCATAGCGGAAAGGAGGAATAAGGGAGATATAAGATGCACTGTGTACGTCTAGTAGCGCTATAGAAATTAGTAGTACAGTGCAGTCCGCTTAAGTGCAAGAGTCTGGGACCAAAGAAATACATGCAGTTAACCGGAGCGTGCACTTAACCATTGTGACCCAAAGAAGCTTGACATCTGATAAACATATGTACAGTACTGTTATATGTACAGTATACAGTCTCCGTTAACTGACGTTAAACAGTCTCTGTTAACTGACAGGCTTACTTGAAGTAATTAGTCATAGTCCTCTGTACATTCTTGTGTCTATGAGTTCCATAGACTACGTCTGCCAGACGGTAAAAACTGTCATAGTACTGACATCCAGTGGCCTCCAGATAGGCCCGCACAGTGTTGAGACTGTCCAGCGGTCTTGCAAAAGTGATAGGAGGTTGTTGAATATCGTCAGCATGTGCCTCGCTGGTCATTTCATCATCTGTTTAATCATCAGCCGTTGTTGCCTGCGTGTAGGTGCATAATCTCAACATCAGTGCTGTCATCAACTGTTTGTAGATTGTAACCGACAACTACGTAGTGATGAAACTCCTCTTCAGTAACATCGGCTGGGATATCAATAACCTGTTATCTGATGGTCCTCTCCACATCTTAACAAAGCATGCCCGCTTCTAGCAGTTCACAATGGTTGCCTGTGTAACATGATTCCAGGCTTCTTCTGCATATGTAGGGAATCCAAACAGTGATAGATTACGAGCAGTTCAACAGCACGTTATCCTTGCAGTCTGGTCATCCATAACGGCTCATCAGATGACATGGCACAAGAGCCCGATAATGTTGTTTGAAATGCCTATTATGCCCTGATCCATAGGTTGGATCAGAGAGGCAGGGAAAGACCACCTTGACGTTAGACAGCCTGACATCATCCCTGTGTGCAGCACAATGATACAAAGTAACAAATTTGATGCTTTTGTGCCGCATTCTAGTGTCTAACTTCTTTAGCCACTGCTTCCAAATTCCCCAGTCATCCATGAATTTGCGTTAGCCTCGTATGACACAGGAAGTCGCTTAACCTTCTTGAAGCAATGGGGCTGTTTGCTCTTTCCAATGACGAGGGTTCTAAACTTCTCACTCCATCCATATTGCAGCAAAGGGAGGATCGTCAGTCGGTCCTTCGATGTTTTACCTCCGGTAGTTTTGGCTTGTTTGAATTCAAGTGTTCCATCAGGAATCGCTCGCCAGTAGAGACCGTTTTCATCAGCATTGAAAATGTCACGAGGTACAAACTTGTTCAAGATGGTAGGAAGAACTGAAACAACCCAATTTTCAGCACCAAAGTCGTCAGTGTCTTGTTTTTCACCATGCTGTTTCTTGAATTTTATGTTGTTCCTCATTCTTTCCAGCCATCCAATAGTGGCTTTGAATTCAGTTAGTACAAGACTTGCAGCTAGCTGATTAGCTTTCTCCGTAAGCAGTGGACCACTGACAGGAAACTGTCTGCTCCTGACTTGAAAAAACCACCGAAGAAGAGCATCTTCTACCTCAGCTTTTCTCGCCCGTTTTCGTTTCCGCTGTGGATTTGTATTGTTTTGCCAGTCTTCCAGAAGCTGGTCTTTCTGCTTCAAGATACGTGAAGTTTGACTGGATGACACCATATTCTTTAGCAATAGATGCTTGATTTTGTTTTCTAATTTTTAAAAGAATTTCTATTTGTTCAGCCAGTGTTAGTGTTAATGTTGCGTGACGACGACTCCAGTGTATAGTCTAACAACATTCTTTTGCTTATTCTGCCCGTGGCAGTTAAAGGGGTGGGTAAATTTGAAATTCATTGGTTATCACGCGCCAATTGGCTTCCATATTCCATGCGTGCGCTTATGCAGCTTCTTTTCCTGCAGAGGAGCAGTCTTAACCCATGCATATAAGCGAATCTTGCACTTATTAGTGGTGTGCCTAAACCGAAGTTTGTCCCCATAGAAATTGATGGCACCAAAAATGGGACCGAAGTACGGCATGCAGTTTTAAACAGAGCATGCGCTTATCCGATGTGCACTTAAATGGAGTGCACTGTAGTTAATACTTGAAGGTTATGCCTTTTGAAGATGTTTTTTCAGAGATGGCCAAGTGGCAGAACCAGAGGAACATTGTAGAAGTGTCATCTCTGGAAATGTATATTTGGAGTGGCAACGAGGGCAAGCTAGGTATTTGTGTGTGTGGGGAGGGGCAAGTCAAGGTCAAGGTGACAGTTCTGCACATACATACCCCTCCCTCCCCCCCCCAAGTTTTGAATTAGCATTATAATTGATAGCATTCAACAAACAAATTCTTCTGTATGGGAAGTGAAGTCTGGATTTCTGTACAGGATTGGTCAGAAAACCCTGAAGTTTTATATCCAAACTTCATAGTCTCCAACCATGGAGCTCTTCTCCTTACAAGTCATCGTATAAAAACAGATTGTGATTATCACTTCAGGAATATCACATGCTCCTTCCACTTCCATACACTTTGTTTATGTTTTAACAATTTTTATTGATGATTTGGTAGAGCCATCATGCATAACATTCAGCAAATTCAGAATACCACTTTTGTCACTTAATAGAATAAGAGCAATAAAACAGTTCCATCATCAGCGTTTAACATCCCCTCCTCCCTTTCCCTCACCTCCCCAATCCCCTCCTTTAAACCGCGGTGTACCTCAAGGATCCCCTTTATCACCAATTCTCTTCAACCTTATGATGATCCCCCTAGCCAAAGCTCTATTCAAACATGGTCTCAACCCTTTCATTTATGCCGATGACATCACCCTATTCATTTCCTTCAAATCTAACCTAACAGAAATGTCCGACAAAATATCCATGGGCATGAACATCTTAACCTCTTGGGCCAACGCCTTTTTGATGAAAATGAACAAAGAAAAAAACTCAATGCCCAATCCTGTCATCCCAACTCTCCGTGCTCCTCCCAACCAATCTTAATACCTCTGGTATTACAATCCCCATATCCGACAACTGGAAAATCCTGTCATGCAAAATCCTCTATAAAGAAAATGTTCATCATGATGTGGATACTGAAACGCGTTAAACCATTTCTCCCCCTGAAAACTTTCCAGAACTTAGTGCAATCCACGGTACTCACTCACGCCGACTACTGTAATAGTATTTTCTTAGGTTGCAAGGCTCATATCTTGAAAAAACTTCAGACTGCCCAAAATACAGCAGCAAGACTCATTTTTGGCAAGTCACGATTTGAGAGTGCAACACCTCTTCGTGAAAAACTTCACTGGCTTCCTATTAGAGAACGAATCAACTTTAAGATCCACACATTTAATCCACAAGATTATCCACGGTGAATCTCCAGACTATATGCTCAATCTGATTGACCTTCCAACCAGAAACATGTCTGATACTTCGCGAACTTACCTCAACCTGCATTACCCCAACTGCAAAGGACTCAAGTACAAAACCTATTATGGATCCAACTTCTCCTTCTTAGGCAGCCAACTTTGGAATGCTCAACCCAGACCTATTCGATCAGTCAGTGACCATCTACCCTTCCGGAAATCACTAAAAACTCCTATTCAAACAAGCCTGTCCAAACGGCCCAAGCTAACTTTATGAACCCATCTACCCAGCACACATCCAGGAACAATGACAATGACCCAGATTACATCCCCCCACCATATTTCCCTATGCTTATCCCTTGTCTCATTTCTCCTCCCCCTCCACTACCCTTTCTCCTGTGTTCACCTACCCCTTGTTCTTACCTCCCTTCTCCCTTGCCCACCTCTTCCTATCTATCTCTTTCATTATTCTGCTATACTTAACTTATTTTTCTCTATCAATACTCTGTAATCTTACTATGTAAGCCGCATTGAACCTGCTTGGAGTGGGAAAGCGCGGGGTACAAATGTAATAATAATGATATACCAAATGTACAAATTGTTCATTGAAGTTTTGTAGAGAAAACAACCTAGACTGGAATCCACTAATAACACCCATCACCAGCTACTCTCTAATCTGAGAACCCCGAAGAGTAAGAACTATACCAGATTACAATAATGCAACATCATACCTGCTAGGGTGGATCCCATATTTGCTCAACTTTTTAACAGAGCCACCCATCTCTTATTTGCAGAATTCAGATTTCAATTTGATGGATGACTCCTCGTCGTCAACCAAAGGACAAAGTGCAGAAAAAGGGACGCCCAAATGGAGGTCCCAATCTCTCCCCCCAACCCCCATGGCCTAATCTCCATCTTAAACCTCAAACCAACTTCCACTTATCAACCCAAACTCGACAAAAACACCCAACCGACCCTCCCCCCTGCTGATCCCCAAACCCAGCCCTTCCCTGATCTATCTCAAAATAAACACACACTTTGTTTAATGTAGATGGGTTTTTGTTTGTATGGTGACTCTACAGGATATGGAGACCACTAGTCCTGAGTATTGTTATTTTGGGTGACAGGCCAGACACTTTGCAAAATAACTCTCAAAACCTATATAGGAAGACTTAACCAAATCATAATAGCCCTAACCCACAGTGCTACAAAACTTACACAGTATATTATGGAAGAAGATAGCTGGAGAGCGCCCTGAGAAGGAGACCAGCCCAGGCCCGAAGTTGGCGAGTGACTGGAACACAGGTCGGAAATCAAATTGGTGAGACCTAGAGCGGGTGACCTGAACCGACGATTCGGGCAGACGGAGGGTGTGGCGGAAGGAGGGAGAGAGAACGGGACACACAGAGCAGGGAGCAATGCAGCACACAAGTATAGCCTGAGAGTGGACAAGACTTTAATCACCACATTTATTAAGACCATGGTTGCTTCACAAGGAAGATGAACTCTTTAGTGCGGAGTGAAGCAATATGAGTTTGTGGAGGGCCTAAAATAATGCAGAGCCTTGAAACATGCAGTAGGAAGTCTGAGCTTGGCAGTCCCTCAGAAGCAGATCTAAACAGCATTAAACAATACTCGACCACAACTAAGACAAACATTGTCCAATCCACCGAAGCAGATTGATCGCACTAGGGCAGAGACAATATTTGTTATCAGCAGACAAAATTATACTCGCCCCCAGAACTTTTGTATGGCGACCAGAAGCTCCAAGAAAGAGCTGGATAAGAATAAAGAGCGGGGGGTTAAAAATGGCAGGGAAAAATTCTCCACCATCATCATCATCATCGGTGAGCTCTGTCTGGGCCTCAGAAATTGTGGCAGAGGTAAAAAATGGCGGTGGAGGACACCATGAGCCGCAAGCTCCAGCAAAATTATTGATAAGCTTGATGCCATGGATCAAAAATTTACCACTTTTACTAATGAGCTCCAGGAGGTCCAGCAGCGACTGGGGGACGTGGAAAACTCCTCACAAGAGGCCTCAAAATCCATAGAGCATCTCCAAAGAACGGTTTCAACTTTAGAAGATAAAGTGGATGATCTGGAGAATCGTTCACGCAGAAACAATCTTCGGCTGGTAGGAATACCGGAATCAATACAGGAAGCAGAACTGAGAGGCGTTTTGGAGCCCTGGCTTGCTAAGATCTTACCCAATCAGAATACGACGGGGCCGCTGAAGATAGAGCACACCGCCTAGGCCCAAGAAAGGAGACTAACACCCGCCCTAGAGTGGTTATTTGCGACTGCTCAACTACCAACACAAGATGGATGTGTTAACGGCTCTTCGGAAGGGGGAAACGCTGGAGATGGATGGACACAAGATACTGTGTTTTCAAGACTATTCTACTAAAGTCTCCCTCCAACGTAAACAATTTTCGCAAGTATGTGGGCGACTACACAAAATGCAGATAAGATTCAGTTTACTGTACCCGGCTAAACTTAGAATCCAGCATAATGGAACAGTAAGATTTTGTGACACTGTAGAAGCCGCTCAAGCACTGGTGGATCGATTGGAGGAGGACAGGCCGCGAGCATTAAGAAAAACATGAACAATCCCCTGGAAGGACAACTGTGAGATTGATGCCGTTGATAGAAGTGGAGCGGAAGGAGCCAGAAGGCTTGTAAATATAAGTGGTTGAGTTTAACAGTTTTGAAATTGTTACTGCTGTTTAAGGTGGCTGTATGGTTGAAGGGGTGGGAGAAGAGTGAATCAATAGTGTCAATGTGGGTGGGATCCCGGATCGGAGTCACGGAAGTAGTGCACCCTAGGTGCTGGTAAGAGATGGGGAGGAGGAGTAGACAGGGGATGGGTGGAGGAGGGAAAGAGGGGGGGAGGGGGGGAACATGGGAGAGCAGGTATGTCATGGAGAAGGGAGCACAGACAACATATTAGGAACAACACGAGGAGTGTATTTCTGTAGATTTGGGTTCAACTATGGGTGGTGGGGGTATAGGCTGGGATGCCCCCCATATCCACTCAGTGAAGGCATCAAGGTCACATTTTTTGTGGTGCCTGACAATACGTAATGGCCCTTAAAGTGGTAACGTGGAATGTGGGGGGCATTTCTTCGCCGATTAAATGGCAGAAAATACTTCAAGCACTTCATAAACAACAGACGTCAATTGCATTACTTCAAGAAACGTATCTAACCGCCAAAGAGCATGAGAAACTATGTCGATGGTGGGTGGGCTCATATTATGAATCACCAGCGCAAGCAAAAAAAGCAGGGGTTATAATTTTAATTAAGAAAGGGGTTCAAGTCATCACACATACGACTATTGCGGATAAGGAAGGAAGATATGTATTGGCACATTTAACAATAGAGCGCCAACCAGTAGTTATATGTAATGTGTATGCTCCCAATACGTATAATAAGGCATTTTACAAAAAACTGTTACATCATTTAACAAGCTTTGAAGGAACTCCCCTGCTGATAGGAGGGGATTTCAACGAAGTTGGAGACCCTAAACTGGACAGATCTCTGGGAGGCAAAAAAGGATCGGGGGCGGAATCAAGAGGAATAGGTATGCTGAGTGAAGTCTTGGATCTGGTAGATGTGTGGCGCACTTTATATCCATTAGAGCATGATTACACTCATTTGTCTCGTGCACATGCCACCATGTCGTGGATTGATTACATTTTTATTTCTCGATCATTATTTATAAAAATTAGTGCAGCAGAAATAGGTCCCATTAAAATCTCAGATCATGCAATGGTGATGGCTTCATGGGAATCTTCAGAGGGTAGTCCGGGTCAGTTCCAATGGAAATTTCCCACTCGGCTTTATAGAGATCAGGAATTCCGAGAGTACATATTAAATAAATATAAGCAGTTTCAAGATACAAACCAGGCGCACATGGCAACTCCAATACTCTATTGGGATACGGCTAAGGCTGTACTTCGGGGTGAGATTATCGCTTACACAAGTCACCAGAAAAAGACGCGGGAGAGGGACATGCTCAGATTAGAAAAGGAAATAACACGGACACGGCGTGAGTACGGGCGCCAACATAACGTTAAATTAAAAGCCAAGCTTCTAGAACTGCAGCAAAACCCTAAACGAGAGACTTCACCATAAGGCCCAACGGAATTATGCGTACTATAGATATCAATTATACAGATACGCTAATAAAAGCGGAAGGATGATGGCTAGGTTGGCAAATCCTAGGCAAGGCAATTATAAAATAAACACCCTGTATTCTTTAAATGGAACCTTAGAAAATAAAGATGTCCCTATTAATAGAATCATGCAAGAATATTATCAGAAGTTATATGCTATCCCAGATCCACCCCCGATGGATAGTGAGATGTATTTGGCTGGGCAAGAGCTTCCTCACATAGACACAAAAAGCCTAAACATGCTAAATGCTCCCATAACGGTAGATGAGGTATCGTGGGCTATACAGCAAGGACCATTGGGGAAGGCCCCGGGCCCACATGGTTATAGAGGCGGATTTTACAAAATACTGAGGGATGAAGTAGTGGTACCCCTGACTTCAATGTTTAATGTCATAGTGCAGGAAAAGCAAATGCCCATTTCTCTACGAACAGCGCTGATTATAGTGCTCCCCAAACCAGGGCGGGATGCACAGAAACCTGAATCTTATAGGCCAATATCGTTACTTAATTTTGAAGCCAAGCTGTTCGATAAAGTGCTGGCGAACCGTTTGTCTCGAATATTGCCAGATGTTATCGAAGATTCACAGGTGGGATTTGTGCAGGGCAGGACTATTACTAAAAATATGAGGAAGATTTTGGGTAACTTTGGAGGCGGTGTCCACGCAGGCCATGCCATCGGTGTTAGCTTTGATGCCGAAAAGGCGTTTGATAGGGTGGTTTGGGATTTTTTATTTGGAGTTCTAGATGCGTATGGTATACGAGGGTTTTTTCAAGAGGCGATCCGGGCATTATACTATCTTCCACAAGCACAGGTATGGGTAAATGGTATATTGTCACCTCCCTTTCCTATACATAGGGGAACTAGGCAGGGATGCCCCCTATCGCCTTTATTGTTCGTATTAACACTAGACCCACTGATTAGAAACATACAACAGACGCCCGATGTACAAGGAGTCGGGATTGGAACAGAAATGTTTAAAATAGCTTTTGCTGAGGATTTGTTGGCACATGTAACCCATCCTGAAACATCACTGACAGCTCTCTTAGAATGTATGACAGAGTTTGGTGACTTCTCTGGCTTTAAGCTAAACTTGGAGAAGTCTGAAGCTTTGCAGAGGGAGGGAGACCAAGTTGGAGTTTGGAGGGAACAGCTTCCGTTGAAATGGGTGGAGGAATCTTTCAGATATCTAGGAATAAGGCTTGCTATGGACACCACCACACTTTATAAAATCAATATAGAAAAGTTGTTACAGGACACCAAATGCTCTCTTGAGAGATGGTCATTTACCCATATCGCTAATGGGCAGAATCAACTTATTTAAAATGATCATATTCCTGAGATGGCTCTATATTTTACAGGTGTTGCCAATACATATTCTTGGAAAAGATTTACGTAAACTGAACAGGATGAGTCGGAAATTTCTATGGGGGGGGAGGAAGTCAAAATTACGATTTGAATACCTGTATGATGGATGGGCACAGGGAGGGTTGGGATTCCCTTGTATAAAATGATATAATCAGGCATGCCTTCTGAGACATCTTAGGGATTGGCTGCTCAATACACATCAACATATGCCGCTTAGCTGGGAAAGTACATTATTTAGACCATGGCATTTGAACTTTCTCCTGCAGGCCAAAACAAAAAACTTGCCATTGGTCTGTAAGAAAAGTATACTGCTGCAGCCACTGCGACGCACTTGGTAATTCCTTATGAGATCCTGGGGACAAGATCCCAATATTAGTGATCAACTCCCATTGCGAGGGAATGGGGATTTTTCCCCGGGATTAGAGAAAGGGATACTTGATAAATGGTCTGAATTGGGAATTACTTTGCTTGAACATTTGAGGAGTGAAGAGGGGGGATTGTATGGATTTCAGGACCTGCAGCAGAGGCTTTCACTTGCCAATAAAGATTATTACATATATAGACAACTGCATCATTATTGGTTTAGTCTAGACCAGGCAGCTCTGGACATGAGGTTAGGCCATAGGCTGCGTGAATTTTTGAGGGGAGATGCATATGGACAGGTATCGATATCGAGCTTACACAGAGCTTTAATGTCGCTCAGGCCTCCTCGTACATACGAGAAGCTTAAGGACACATGGAGTAAAGATTTGGGGTACGAGTTGAAGGGAATAAATTTTGCTAAATTGATCAAAGATATACCCAAACAAGTGGGTGGAGCGGAGTTGCAGGAGAGTCAGTATAGGATTATCCATCGGGGATACATCACACAATCACAGGCAGCAAGGGCTGGTTGGATATCTGATGCCCAATGCCCTAAATGTCACAGAGAGAGGAATACATTTCTACATGCATTTTGGAGATGTGACAGAATAAAACTATTTTGGAAAGCAGTACAGAAATACCTTGAAAAATTATCAGGGCAAGGGCTGCTCCCCTCCTGGAGAGGAGTACTTTTGAACAAAAGCAATGCATATGGGGTCTCAGATAAAACTTTGGAGTTAATTTTCTGTAAGGCATATGCAGTGGGGAAAAAATGCATACTCAGGCATTGGATGCAGGAGGAACCACCATCCGTTTGGCTCTGGAGGAATAGGCTCCACGAGTTAATGCTCTGGGAGGCCAGGGTGGCCCAGGGTAACCCAAAGAGACGAATTTTATTGATATATGGAACCCTTATCTGCAAAATATTTCTCATAAAGCAAGAAGTGGTGTACTAAACAACTTTAGCAAACCCTAATGTAAAGGGACCCTGGTAAACATATACTCCTTGTACAAGTCAGTAAAGTTTGGTGACAGAATTTTGGAAGAAACAGTGACCATGACATAAGAAGCTCACGGTATAGAGGTTATATTAGGGGGGGGGGGGGGGGGGTAGAAGGGGAGAAAATGTTGTAAAAATTGATGATGCAGTTAAGATGTACATAAATGCATATGATGTGTCGTCATGATTACAGAATGTTTCATAAAGCTGTTTCAAATGTTTGATCATCAATAAAAACCGTTTAAATATAAGTCCTCAATATTGGACCCCAAGGTTGATAACAGGGAGCAAAAGAAATTAGAAAAAAGAAAAATCTTTTAAACCTGCTAAAAAAACATGGAAAGCTTCATCACTTGTTTCAGCAATTTCAAAGCAGATCACTCTCTAGGGATAGCCAGTGTCCTAGCTGAAGCTTGCTTAGTAATAATAAATGCAGAAGGAAGGCTCAAAGAAGATACACACTTCAGCTTGACAATGATTCCTGTAGCTATAAAACTGAAGTGTAACAGTACAAATTGCTTGCTGGAGCCGGAGGCGAGACTGCAGTGCCTTCTTTGTCACTGACACGGAAAGTAAAAGGGTTAAAACGCGGGGGGGGGGGGGGGGGGGAGAAGAGGGAGGGGGGAACAGAGAGGAGGAGGGCTGCCGATCTTGGAGCTGAGAGTGTGAAGGAAGGTGGGACCGTTGGAGAGCTGCATGGCTGCAGCGCTGCGCCAGCCCTGCGTTGGGGGGGGGGGGGGGGGGGGGGAGCAGCCAGAGGAAGGTCATGGTTGGGCTTCCCCAAGCCTCTTATATGGGGCGCCTATGTTCCCAGTGGTATCAAGCTGCGGGGAGTTTAGAGGATGTGATCCAACTGTTCACCGACTTTTAAAATTCCTTGCAGTGGTGGACGATTCAATCCAATTTGATCTTGGGACGTCCATTCCAAATTCCTCAGCCACGAAAAGTGCTGATGACGGATGCACCCCTCATGGGGTGGGGAGCGCATGTAGATAGACTTCGCACTCAAGGAGCTTGGTCCTTTAAGAAAAAAAGGTCTTCAGATCAGTCTCCTGGAATTGCGAGCAATCTGAAACGCTCTAAAGGTTTTCAGAGATCGGCTGTCCAACCAAGTCATATTGATTCAGAGACAATCAGGTTGCCATATATTATTTATTTGTAGCATTTGTATCCCACATTTTCCCACCAATTTGCAGGCTCAATGTGGCTTACATTTGCCGTAATGGCGGTCGCCATTTCCGAGTAACAGTATAACATAAGGTATTACGTTAAGGTGCATACCTATATGGTAACATAGATGGAACATAATATACATGGAACAGTTCATGGTATATATGTATATATGTATGTGTATATATATACCGTGTGCATACATACATGATAAAGAGGAATACATTATGGTATTACATGAAGGTTCCTGAGTGATAATTGAATTATAACATACATTAGGCCATTGACAATGGAGAGACCATATTCGATATAAAGATTGAAGTGATAGTTCACTAATAGCTAAGGGTTTAATCAATCAGGTATGATTAAATAAGATTTTGGTAGTATCTGGTTCGTTTATAGTCTTATTATGTCATATTTAAGATGGTTGTGGTATGCCTTTTTGAATAGGTCTGTTTTCATTAGTCTTCGGAAGATAGTTAGGTCTTGCGTTGTTTTTATGGCCTTCGGTAGTGCGTTCCACAGCTGGGTACATATGTATGAAAAACTGGTCGCTTATGTGGATTTATACTTTACCCTTTGCAGTTAGGGTAGTGGAGATTGAGGAATGTAAGTGCTGATCTTTTTGTGTTTCTAGTAGGCAAGTCTATAAGGTCTGACATGTAGGTTGGGGCTTCCCCGTGAATGCTTTTGTGGACCAAGGTGTAAACTTTAAACGCAATTCGTTCTTTTAGCGGGAGCCAGTGTAATTTTTCTCTTAGGGGTTTGGCACTTTCGTATTTAGCTTTCCCATATATGAGTCTGGCTGCTGTGTTTTGAGCGGTTTGAAGTTTCTTAATGATTTGTTCTTTGCATCCGGCATAGGTGGCATTGCAGTAGTCTAGGTGGCTTAGCACCATGGATTGTACTAGGCTGAGGAATACTTCCCTTGGGAAGAAAGGTTTGATCCTTTTAAGTTTCCACATTGAGTAGAACATTGTCTTTGCTGTGTTTTTCGCATGTTCTTTGAGTGTGAGATTTCGGTCAATTGTGACTCCCAGGATTTTCAAGCTGTCTGAGACCTGAAGAGTGTAGTCTGGGGTATTTATGGTATTGGGTTTGTGTGTATTGTATTGTGAGGATAGGATGAGACATTGTGTGTTTTCTGCGTTTAGCTTTAGTTGGAATGCGTCTGCCCATGAGTTCATTATTTTGAGGCTGTGTGTGATTTCGTTTGTGATTTCAGTTATATCTTGTTTAAACGGGGATGTATATCGTGACATCGTCTGCATAGATGTATGGGTTGAGTCCTTGGTTGGAGAGTGATTTGGCTAATGGTGTCATCATTAAGTTGAAAAGAGTTGGTGAGAGCGGTGATCCTTGTGGAACTCCGCATTCAGGTTTCCATGGGTTTGACTGTTTTGAGTTTGATGTCACTTGGTAGGTTCTTGCTGTTAGGAAGCCTTCGAACCATCTAAGTACGTTTCCTCCAATCCCGAAGTAATCCAGGATGTTCGAGAGTATTTGGTGGCTGACCATGTCGAACGCACTGGACATGTCAAATTGTAGGAGAAGTACATTGTTTCCAGTTGCAATTATTTGTTTAAATTCGGTTTTGAGAGTGGTTAGAACTATTTCAATGGTATGGTTGGATCGGAATCCTGGCTGTGATTTATGTAGTATATTGAATTTGTTTAGGTAGTTGGTAAGTTGTTTGGTTACCATACTTTCCATTAGTTTAACTACCAGGGGGATTGATGCTACTGGTCTATAGTTGGTTGTATCGTTTAATTTTATCTTTAAGTCTTTGGGTATAGGGGTAAGAAGTATATTTCCTTTGTCCTTGGGGAACAGTCCGTGTTGCAACATGTAGTTCATGTGTGATGTAAGGTCTGTTATGAAGCGGGGGGGGGGGGGGGGCGAGCCTTATTAGGTTGCTGGGACAAATATCCAGTTTGGAGTGGGTTTTTCAGAATTTGTTGATTGCTTGGGTGATGGTTTCTTCGGTTAGTAGATCGAAGTTAGTCCAGGTTCGATCTGCTGGGTATTCACCGGGTGTTGGGTCCAAGCATTCCATGAATTTTTCGTGATCAGTGGTGTTAAGTGGTAACGTGGATCGTAGTTTTATAATTTTCTCATTGAAGTATTTGGCAAGGTTGTCTGCCGATGGGATGTCTGTGCTGGTCATGGTCAACGGTGTGGTGTCTATTAACTTGTTCACGAATTGGTAGAGTTTATGTGCGTCTTTGTAGTCTGGTCCTATTTTGGTTTTGTAGTATGTCCGTTTGGTTTGTCTTATTGAGTATTTGTATTTCCTTTGTAGTTGTTTCCATGCATTAAGTGTGTGTTTATCTTTCATTTTTTCCATGCTCGTTCTAATCTCCTAACATGTGTTTTCAGTGATTTTCAGTTCTTCATTGAACCAAGGTATTGAGTTTTGTCTACGTGTAGTTCTTTTTTTGTAATGGTGCAATTATGTCTAACTTGTTCTTACATCTGTCGTCCTAGTTTAGTAGGTAATGTTTGGAGTCTGTGCCATCCAGTCATTACTGTAGATTTGTTGCCAGAATGTTACAGGGTCAATTTGGCCTCTTGTGGTGTAGGTTGTGGGTTCTTGCTTGAGGTGCGTGCCTTTTTTCCTCCATTGTAAGGTGGAGTTTAGTTTATAGTGGTCTGACATGGTATATCTGACCATTTTGTCTCTGTTAGTGTAAGGTTTAGGTCTGAGGATAATTTATGTGTAATGAGGTCAATTGTGTGTCCTTTGACATGAGAGGCTTGTATATTGGGCCAGCTAAGGTCCCATAGTTGGAGGAAGTCCTTGCACTCTCTTGTACTGGTTGCCTTAGGGTCATCGAGGTGTATATTTATGTCTCCAATAATAAGTAGATTGGGGTTTGAAACACAGGTGTTCGATATGAAATCCATGAAGTGTGATTGGCATTCTTGCCATTTTCCTGGTGGTCTGTAAAATAAGACAACGTTTAGGCCGTCAAGCAGGTTAATATGGTTAATTCTGACAGCGATTTCAAGTTCTGGTGTTATGGACTCGGCAGTTGTTACATTGAAGTGGGATCTATAGATTAGTGCTAATCCTCCACTTCTTTTTTCTTTCCTTGTCCAATGAGTGATTTTGTAGTCCGGGGGGCAGAGTTCCAGAATTATAGGGTCCTTGAGGTCATGGATCCATGTTTCACTAGGAGTGGCGCAGTGGCCTAGTGGTTAGGGTGGTGGACTTTGGTCCTGGGGAACTGAGGAACTGAGTACCAACAAGCAGGGGGGCACCGAATCTCGCCCTCTGTGTCAGGAAGCCATCCAGATTTGGCTTTGGGCATGCCGTTTTGGCATGTTTCTCCAAGCCACTTATCTGGCAGGCGTAAACAACAGTCTGGCCGACAGATTGAGCAGTGTAATGCAACCTCACGAGTAGTCTCTGAACAGGGATGTAGTCCGCAAGATCTTCCGAGCGTGTGGCCCCTCCTCGGTGGATCTTTTTGCCACTCAGATCAATCACAAGGTCCCAGGCTTCAGGCCCATGACAGACTAGCGTCAGATGCCTTTCTCCTCCATTGGGGAACAGGCCTTCTGTATGCGTATCTTCCCATACCTCTAATAGGGAACACTTTGCTGAAACTCAAACGAATGCGGAACCATGATTCTGATAGCTGCCTTCTGGCCACATCAGATTTGGTTCCCTCTTCTTCAGGAACCGTGGAGTTTGGAATGTTGTCCAACCTTCATCACTCAGAACGAGGGGTCGCTTCTACATCCCAACTTCCAGTCCCTGGCTCTCATGGCCTGGATGTTGAGAGCTTAGAATTTGCCTCCTTGGGTCTTTCAGAGGGTGTCTCTCGAGTCTTGCTTGTTTCCAGGAAAGATTCCATGAAGAGGTGTTACACTTTCAAATGGAGAAGGTTTGCCATCTGGTGTGACAGCAAGGCCCTAGATCCTCTTTCTTGTCCTACACAGACCCTGCTTGAATACCTTCTACACTTGTCAGAGTCTGGTCTCATGACCAACTCCGTAAGAGTTCATATTAGTGCGATTAGTGTTTTTCATCGCCGTATAGAGGGTAAACCTATTTCTGCACAGCCTTTAGTTGTTCGCTTCATGAGAGGTTTGCTTTTGTCAAAGCCCCCTTTCAAACCTCCACCAGTGTCATGGGTTCTCAACGTCGTTTTCACCCAGCTGATGAAAGCTCCTTTTGAGCCACTGAATACCTGCCATCTGAAGTACTTGTCCTGGAAGGTCATTTTCTTGGTGGCTGTTACTTCAGCTCGTAGGGTCAGTGAGCTTCAGGCCTTGGTGGTGCATGCACCGTATATATAGTTCTATCATAATAGAGTAGTCCTCCACATGCACCCTAAGTTCCTGCCTAAAGTGGTGTTGGAGTTCCATCTGAACCAGTCAATTGTCTTGCCAGCATTCTTTCCCCATCCTCATACCCGCCCTGGTGAAAGCAGTTTACATACCTTGGACTGCAAGAGAGCATTGGCCTTTTATGTGGAGCGGATACAGCCCTTCAGACAGTCTGCCCAGTTGTTTGTTTCTTTCGATCCCAACAGGAGGGAAGTCGCCATCGGGAAAACGCACAATCTCCAGTTGGCTAGCAGATTGCATTTCCTTCACTTATGCCCAAGCTGGGCTGACTCTAGAGGGCCATGTCACGGCTCATAATGTTAGAGCCATGGCTGTGTCAGTGGCCCACTTAAAGTTGGCATCCATTGAAGAGATTTGAAAGGCTGCACCGTGATCATCAGTCCACAGATTCGCATCTCACTACTGCCTTCAGCAGGATACCCGACGCAACAGTCGGTTTGGGCAGTCAGTGCTGCAGAATCTGTTTGGGGTTTAGAATTCAACTCCACCCCCTTAGACCCATTTTTGTTCTGTTCCAGGCTGCACTCTCAGTTAGTTGATTTTGGTTTCAGGTCAATCTTTGTTCTGTTCTCGCCGTTGCGAGGCCCAATTGACCATTGTTTTTTAGTGAGCTTGGTTGCTAGGGATACCCCACATGTGAGAACAAGCAGCCTGCTTGTCCTCGGAGAAAGCGAAGATACCTATAGCAGGTATTCTCCGAAGACAGCAGGCTGATTGTTCTCACAAACCCGCCCTCCTCCCCTTTGGAAGAGTTGTTGTTTTTGTTTCTTGTTTATATGCTTTTTGATTAAACTAAAGAGGCACGCTCGCGCAGCGGGTGGGAAGTCGTTTGCGCATTCGCGGTTCATGCTCTCCGCGCAACTGAACTTTCCCGAAAACTTCCCCGATTCCTGGGCCGCCGTGGATGACGACCCACGTGAGAACAATCAGCCTGCTGTCCTCGGAGAATGCTTGCTACAGGTAAGTATCATCACTTTCTGGGACATGGTGATTATGGAGGTTATTTCAGCTGGAGAGATTCTCCAGATCCTCTATTTTTTCTATAAGTAATTCAGTTCATCCATAGTGTGTTGAGCTTTTCCATAGTTTCACAGAACATATCTGTATGTTGTTCCACGCAATGGCCCAAGTCCTCCATGCAGATCTTCAACCAAAGCCTTGTGTTCAACGGTTCTGTCTGTTTCATCTTTAGTCAATGTTTCCTTTAACTCCATAAGCCTAATTTGTCTTTTTTGTTGACCTTTTTTTTTTTTTTTCATCCTTCTTGGCCTCGGAGTCTGATGGCTAATCTTCACCAACAATTCTGCTCCTAAGCTTGAGATGCCACACGGGCTGCCCTGCTCGTCCTTTTTAGCTACTTGGAAATGATGTTTAATTTCAGTAGTTTTCTTCTGCAACATCGTTGTAGAGAGTGAGGAGCTTGACAAGTTGAATAGCACCTTGAAAGCTTAAAAAAAAAAAAAAAAAAAAAAAACACCTGTCGGGGGAAAGTGCAAATTTCACTGAATAATCAAGGGCAGAGATGGGTAGTATAAAAGTATTGTATTTTGTTACAGTATTTAAGTACAATTGTCAGTACCTTTTACTTGTAATGAGTTGCACTTTTACTTTTTACTTGTAACTTGTTACAAGTAAGCTGTACTTTTGTACTTAAATAACAAAGTATAAATTTGGAGAACGTTTAAAAATGTTTTTTTTTTTTTTTCAAAACCTCTGCTTCTCCCCTGTAAAGGCTTTCCAAGCAATGTCGGTTGTGACTTGCGGATAATTGGGTCCGAACTTCTGTTTAAAAAAAAAAAAAAAAAAGAAGCTTAGCTGGGACCAGAAGTTCGAGCCCAATCAGATGCAAGCCGGGGTCTTTCATCATCTGAAACCCTAGTCCTCACACTCTACACCTGCCCAGAGCAGCTGTTGATTGGCTATTACTTTGTTGTTCTCATGCTCAGCTGCTTCCCCAGCCTGAGCTGCAGCTTCACTGCCTGCCAGGTCCGCTCCCTCTCCCTTTCAATCTACCATGGCCCTGCACACAGACTCCCTCCCTTCCTCCACACCTCTTCTGGGCTTGCACATAAGCTACCACGGGAGTCGCCCGGGACCTGGCGCTTTGCAGCACCGGGCCGATGCCTCTGATGAAAACTTCTGGGACTGGTGCAGGAAGTAGTAGCGGCAGTGCAGAGAGCTGGGTCCTATGTGTCTTCCGTGGCCCGGTGCTAGGGTCTCTAGTGCCCCATGCAAACTATCAGCTGCCCCCCCCCCCCCCCAGTTCAGCATCTCCTTTCTCTCTTTTCTCCCTCCCTCCCTTCTCCCATCCCTCTCCCTTTTTCAGCCCAGTGCCTTAAAAGGTGATGAACAAAATATTTTGTTTGTTTTACCAGACAGCGTTTTAGTTTATTTGAAAACTTCCCATATGTAGATATAAATATCATGAAATAAAATTGAATATCACTAAAACTGTTTTAAGGAAACGGATGTGGTTCTTGATTGCAACCTTTTTTTGCTCGGATATTTGCAATCACAGAAGAACACAAGCAAGAATGACAGCTTAAAGCTGAAGGAGTGGCAGGGAGGGGGGGGAGTAGGATGGCAAAAGCACAGACAGGAGTAAAAATGGCTGAAGATGGCAAAACATTTTTCAGGTATATTGGGGAGAGGAGGAAGGCCACAGGTGGAATTAAAGGTGTTGAGAGATGGTGTGGAAACTGATGCGGGAAAAGTGAAAGTGCTCAACAAGTGCTTGTGATTAGTGTTCATGGAATAAAAATATGGAAAAGCTCCACAGGTGTTTGAACAAAGATAAACATATTGGGATGGTGTAGATGCCATATCCATGCACAGATGATCGTGTTTATGAACAGCTTGCAAAACAAAGTGGGCAAAGGCATGGCACCTGATATACATCTGAGAAAGCTGAGAGAGCTCAGAGAGGTTTTGGCAGCTCTTTTAAATAATGGATTTCATAGATCTTTGAAAATGGTGAAAGTTCTGCAGGATTGGAAAAAGGATGATGTGGCTTCTCTTCACAAAAGCAGTAACAGAAGAGGTGGGAAACTACAGGCTGGTAAGTCTTACCTCGGTGGTGGGAAAGATAATGGGGATGATACTGAAAGAAAGGATAATGAACTTTCAACAGTCCAGTGGGGATGCAGGATGCAAGATCCAAGGCAACATGGTTTCACCAATGGTAGATTTGCTCAAAAGAGAGCTGAATAATGGACTTCCTCAGGGATTATCCTGGGGCTGACTCCGTTCAGTATTTTGAGAGTGATAATGCTGAAGGGTTAGATAGAAAAGCATACTCTCTTGCAGATGATAGGAAGATTAGCACCAGAGTGGACACCTTGGTGGGAGTGGATAGCATGTAAAGCGATGTACAAAAATTAGAAGTGTGGTCTAATGCTTGGCAGTTAAGCTTAAAAGAAATTGGAGTGAAGCATTTGGGCTGCAAAAACCCAAAGGAGCTGTAGGTGATAGGAGATGAGAGCCTAATGTGTATGGACTAGAGTGATTGTGACTTGGGAATTTCAAAGTTGCGAAACAGTGCAATAAAACAGTGGCCAAAGCCAGAAGAATGCTTGGCTGCAGGAGAGAGGAGCATAACTAGTAGAAAGTAGGAGAAAATGCTTCCATACAAGTTATTGGTGAGACCACACTTGGAGTACTTAGTTTTGGTTTTGGAGGCTGTTATTTTGCTAAGCTCATAAAAACTCAAAGCAGTTCTAAGGATAGCAACCAAAATGATATGGTGTCTGTTCCAGAAGATACCTGAGAAGAGTCTTGAAAACTTTAATATGTATACCCTGGAGAGAGGAAGGCTAGGGGATATAGTATAAGACATTTAAATACTTTAAAGATATCCATGAACAAACTAACCTTTTTCCAAAAACAGGAAGGCTATAGAAATAGAGGACATAACATGAAGCTGCAGGGATGGAAACTGAAACGCAACATTATGAAATAGATTTTCATAGAGAGGGTAGTGGATGCCTGGAATGCTCTTCTGCAGGAGATGGTGGGGTTAAAAATGATAATGCAATTCAAAAAGGCGTGGTATAAAGAAAGGATCCTTGTATGGCAAGAGGATGGAATAGAAGTATGAGTATTTTTACTCAGAGCAAAACATAAGTGACACAAATAATGCTAAAAAAGAAAAGAGAGAGAGAGAAAACATAGAGGGGAGGTAGCCTGCATGGGAGCAGCAGGTAGTACTCTAACAACCACGGAGGGTGGTAATGTGCACAGAATGGTAGATGCAGCCCTGGCCACCATTCTGAACAGACTAGATGGACCATGCTTGTCTTTATCTGTTGCCATTTATTATGTTACGAAGTGTGATATGATGGTAAGTTTGTTGTGCTTGACCACCTTCATCTCTGAGTCATGTTCAAAGACAAACTCTTTTAGTTGTCATCTTAATTGGTACTTATGTAGAAGGCAAAGCCATCTGTTTTTATGACAGATTTATTACTGTAATATACTGTATATGGAATGTGGTGCTGATGTATGGAAGAAATTGCAGACGTTACAGAATACAGCAGCAAGGCTTATATTTTCAGTATCCAGATTTGAAAAGGTTGCTCGGCTGTTTATAAGAATGCATTGGGAGAGCAATTTT
Source organism: Microcaecilia unicolor (assembly GCF_901765095.1). Classification (NCBI taxonomy): domain Eukaryota; kingdom Metazoa; phylum Chordata; class Amphibia; order Gymnophiona; family Siphonopidae; genus Microcaecilia; species Microcaecilia unicolor. The sequence goes on from NC_044034.1 coordinate 78,285,176, forward strand.
TAGTTATGTACTTCAATTTTTTCTGTTGTTCATGGGGGAGCACCAGATTATATGACATTTAATTTTGTTGTCTAATTATAATAGATTGGGCATGGCCAGGCGTTACTTAGAATTTAACATATGCTAGGCTAGGATTTGAAGTATAAAACCATCTTTACAAATATATTTCAATTATGGCAGCCAGATGGCGCATTATGAATTATTTCATAAATTGCTTAAATCATTTTTATACACTAAATTTGTAATACCTAATAACTAGATTATTTTGTTTAGAATTTATTTCTGGGTATGCCTAGTCCTATATAATAATTTGCACCTCCGTCTGGATGCCTGGGTTCGTAACACAGTTCCCATTGGTCCGCCCTTGGGATGATGTCAGAGGGCAGACCAGTGGGAAGTGAGAGGGAAGGGAAGCCAGCACCAGCCAGCGGACGTGAGTTCCATGCCCCCTCCCTCCCTCTCCTCCCCTCCCTTCCGAGTTAGAGGCTCCCCTCCTCTTCCAGTTGCAGGACCCCCTCTCCCCTTCAACTTGCAGGATGCCCCACTCCCCTTGAAGTTGCAGGATGCCGCCCTCCCTCCATCTTTCCACTCCCGTCCGAGTTCCACGCCCCCCCCTCAGAGTTCCACGGTCCTACGCCTCCCTCCCCCCCTCTCTCCTCCCCCCTCCGACTGCAACCACGACCTGTCCTCCGGCAGCCCCTCGCCTTCCTGCGTGCCGGCTGTAATTTAAAAATTCTTATCTCGGGGTCCGGCGTCAGCAGTAAAGGCGAGCGGTGCTTCAGACTCCCTTCCCATCTGTCTCAGCTCTGCCTCTGGTCCTGCCCTTCCGCAAACAGGAAATGAGGGCGGGACCAGAGGCAGAGCTGAAACAGAAGGGAAGGCACTTCCGCAAACAAGAAATCAGGGCGGGACCAGAGGCAGAGCTGAAAAAGAAGGGAAGGCCCTTCCGCAAACAAGAAATCAGGGCGGGACCAGAGGCAGAGATGAAAACAGAAGCGAAGGCAGTCTGAAGCGCCGTGCCTGCTCGACTTCACTGTTGCCGGTGGACCATGAGGTAATAAGTTTTAAGTAACAGCCGGCACTTATCTAATTGGGAAGTTTGCATAATATAAAACAATGTAATGGTAGTTGATAACTGCAGTAAGTATTGCTTATTAAAGGAGTGAACTTCACAGTAGCTCTCCTTCATGGTTTTTTTTTTTTTTATTTGTTGAAGACCTTCCTATTTTAAAATGTAAAGGGTTTTGCATTTGATATACCGCCTTTAAAATGTAAAGGGTTTTGCATTTGATATACCGCCTTTCTGTGATACAACCAAAGTGGTTTACATGCATTATAGGCAGTACTTTGACTCTAGTGGGCTCACAATCTAAGGGATTTTTGTACTTAGTTACAAGAATGTTATACTATTGTTTACTTGACCATTTCTCGTTTAAAGTTGTGGCTGGACTGCAAGCCATATCTGATGTAATACAAAATACAACCTCATTCATGTTTCAGGCTTACACATATCACATGAATGTAGCAAGGAGATAGAAAAAGGGAAAAAAAAAGTTGTGTTCATATTAAAAAAAAAAAAAAAAAAAAAAGCGTTTTGTTTTTAATTACAGATGAGCTCTGCAGATCAGATATTTTCCACCAAAATCGCTATGCTCACGTTAGCCCTCTCCTCAAATCACTTCACTGGCTCCCTATCCTTTTCCGCATTCAATTCAAACTTCTCTTACTGACTTATAAGTGTATTCATTCTGCTGCTCCCCAGTACCTCTCCACTCTTGTCTCTCCCTACACCCCCCCTCGGGCACTCCGTTCTGTTGACAAATCACTCTTGTCTGTCCCCTTCTCCTCTACTGCTAATTCTAGACTCCGTTTCTTCTATCTTGCTGCACCACACGCCTGGAATAGACTTCCTGAGCATGTACGTCTAGCCCCATCTTGGCCGTCTTCAAGTGCAAGCTAAAAGCCCTCCTCTTTGATGCTGTTTTTGAGTCCTAACCACTGCTCACTTGCCTGTACCTTTTACCCCTCCTTTTTTAAATTCCCCTTACCTCTTAGTTGTTCTGTCTGTTACCTGTCTTATTTAGATTGTAAGCTCTTTGAGCTGGGACTGTCTTTATGTGTATGGTGTACAGCGCTGCGTATGCCTTGTAGCGCTATAGAAGTGATAAGTAGTAGTAGATATTAGAATAAATTAAGGCAAAAAGGGAAGCGCTTGGACTAGAATGCCAGTACAGTAGAGTTAAGAAATGAATAGCTAAATACTTAAATTTAGCAAGTGCTGCTACTTTAAGATTGAATACACTAATAGTTTGTGTTAAATTTCAGCAATGGGCATAATCAGAAAGTTCACATGCACATGGTGGATCTGATGAGTTCTATTGTTTGTGAAGGAGATACAGTGTCTCAGGAGCTTTTGGATACAGTATTGACAAACCTTGTCCCTGCACATAAGGTAGGCTATAAGGACACATGAATAGAAATGATATGCTAGAGGGTTTTCTGACCAGTCTAACTGATTTTATGGTATCAGATATTGTCACAAATAAGCAGAGTAGAGGCCGAGCAAGACTGGTGGTTTTCATTCGAGCCAAAACATAATCTGCGGCTGAAATCCGTGGCTTGGTTATGCCAAAACAGAAAAGTTGTGCCAGTGCCGCCCTCCTTCTCCCCCCCCCCCCCCCCCCCCGAAGGAGGACAGATCCTTGCGGGCTGCTGCTGCCCTTCAAGCCCCCCTGAGCATCAGTAGGTCCTCCCCAGGTCTACCTTAACAAGCCTTGATGGTCTAGCGGCCTCTTTGGTGGCAGGAAAGAACCCCACTTACCAAAAAAAAAAACCCCAGCCAGAGTAGCAACAGCAAAGAACCCACTGACAAAAAACAACAACAACAAAAAAAACCTAAAGTAGTCACAGCAATGTACCGCACAGCTTACTGACAGAGTGAAACTAAGCTTGGATGCAGCAACACTTTTTTAAAATTATTGTTAAAGGGGTCAAAAAATTGCTATCTTTAAAGAGACGGTGCAGCTTTTTAAATATATGTTGATGGTGGTAACCTTATTTTTGCATGGTATTAGAGCTTATTTAAGAGAGTGATGGTTGTTTTAGCTTGTAATAACTTTTAAATGTTGACTTGAAAAGTACTGCTTGTGGTTTTCAACCTATGGACCCCAGCATAGCGTCTATAATCTTGTTGTATCTATGCTTGGTTTCACTCTGTCAGTAAGCTGTGTGGAACATTGCTGTGACTACTTTGGCTGCAAGTTTTTTTTTTTTGTCAGCAACAAAGGTATATTTTTAATTTTCTCTGTGTATGCTTCAACAGGAATGTTTATTAATCATGTTTTATACATTTTGTATTTGCCAGTTTTGTTCTAGAGGGAAATATTACATTGGTTCCCTCTAGGTAAGCCATATCTGTTTCTTATAGTTTTTATGTCGAGCACAAATTTGTGTGGTACACTATTGCACCGCAATACACTCTGTTGATTCTTAAGATACTGAATTGATCACTGTCACCGTTAAGGCTCACATTACCATAGATTTTCTTTCATAGAAGCACTTTTGTATATACTTTTATTTTTATGATGATTAATAGTTATTTCAGTTTATCTCGTTTAAAAAAATATTATTCGTGTGTTTATTTACATATGATTTGAAACTTTTGAATTTTAACTTGTTTTGTATTTATATATGATTTGAATTCTTTTTGTGATTTGTATTTTGAATTATGTTTGACAGAAGCCCTTAACACAGTCTTATTTTTAGGTGAAACATAGCCTCGTCAGGCATAGTTTTATTTAACCTGTTCTTAATACATTTGCTTCTGATATCATTCCGTATACTTGGTTTGCTCTCTATCTGCATTTCATCAAGATAGTAAAAGCAACTAATCATGCTGATACCTCTAATTCATTAACAGACAATAAGGGGTAGTTATAAAGGTACATTACAGCAATAACCCCTTGTCTCCTTAATGCGTGTTAAAGGGCACTAATGCACATAATACTGTAACACAGTTTTTTTGTTGTCACAAGGGTGCTTTCGGGCCTTGGCCTCGGCTGGGTTCGCTTCCTATTTTTTTTGTGTGCCTTGCCCCTTTTTCAGGCACCATCACTTCCTTTAATTTAGCTGGAAGTTTTGGGGCATCGAGGGATTTGGCATCCGAGAAGTGTTGGTGCCAGGAGGACTGCTGTCCCTCCATAAAGGAGGTACTGATGTGCTTTTATACCAGCAGCCACCAGCCAGCTCCAGTATCGACCCTGATAGATCTGCAACCTGTCTTTCAGCTGGAGCCCTAGCTTTTCCCTATGTTGGCCCTTGATGAGCTAATCCGGGCCTTGCTTTCTGAACGCTTGATGGCATTATGCAACAGTGTGCATTGGCACCGGGGGTGCTTGCGCCTACCCTGCCTTCCGTTGTGGCCACAGTGTCGACTGCCACCCAAACCGGGACCCCTTTGACGTCAGTGGGGGAAGCTTTGCCAGAATCGAGACTGGAACAGACTCCTTGATGCCATTCTTGAGGATATGGTTCCTCTGTTTCGAGGCAGGCTCGGTCTCGACCCTCCCATAGAGAGTTTTTGTCTGACACTGATGAGGAGTTCTCATGGGAGTCAGAGGAAGATCCCAGGTACTTTTCCTTATACGAGTCCTGTGGGATATCCTCTGAACCCTCCCCTTGATCTGAAAGGATAAAATCTTCCCCCGAGAGCCTTTCATTTCCATCTTTTGAAAAGAAAATGACTGATGCCATTCCATTTTGTTTAGAAGTGGAGGACGATCCCAGGGCCAAGATGCTCGAGGTTCTGGACTACACGTTTCCTCCTAGGGAGGCTGTGACTGTCCCTCTCCATGATGTACTCCAGGAAGTACTTGTTACAAATTGGGAGCCTCCTCTGTCGGTCCCAGTACTGCGCAAGAAGATCCATTCCATGTACTGGATCGACAACACACCTGGATTTGATGAGTTTAAGTTGCCTCAGAATTCCATGATGGTAGTCCGCTCTCAAGAGCCAGGAGTTCCAGGGACTATGCCTTGATGCCCCCAGGTAGAGAAGCTAGAACCCTGGATTCTTTCGGGAGAAAGATGTTCCAGACCTCAATGCTCATCTTCTGAGTACAATCCTACCAGTTCTTCACAAGCATCTACTTGTGAAACTTGGTGCGCAAGTTGATGAACCTTACTGAGACGCTCCCTCCAGAGCAGGCCGAGTCACTTCGCCAGTTGACCAAGCAGCAGAAGGCATGTCGAAATACTTGGCCGGGTCACTTAGGGCACTTCTGACTTGACATCCAAGATATCTACTCAGAGTATAGCAATGCTCAGATGCTCATGACAGCTTGTTTATGACTTGGAACATTCTGTTTAGCATTGGTTGGTGGATGCCCCTCGCCGGAGGGATAACCTTTTTAAACTCCCCATCAAATAATTGTCTGAGCTTTCCTCCTATATTCTTCTTTATCCATTGTCCTCCCTTGTCAGCTCTAGTTATAAGGAAGATATCCTTTGCCAAATTGTTGAACACCTTCCTTAAATCCTTTAACACATTCCTCTGATCTCTAACCAAATTTAAATTGTCCGTGTTATTCCGATGTTCTGTAGTGTCTAGATCTCTTAAAAGTAAATTTTGAAATGCCAAAGGTGATGCATCAGGGACCACCGGAGTGTCCATGATGACTGAACCTTATTGTGAAGAGGAAATTCTGAACCAGAATACCATTTTGCTGATTATGAAAAAATATTTTAAGCCTCAAAGACCTAAAATATAGAGTGCTTATCAAATGCTGAAAGAATCATATTGGACTGAATGCACAAAATTCAAGCCTCTTTGTAGCAACTGAATTTCTTGAGGCAATCTACGAGATGAAATATTAATGACATTAACTAATGGTTTGCCTCTTGGGGTATGTTCACCTTCAGAGAATCCCCTAGTGGTGGAACAGTTACCAACAGAGCTACTATGGGTTGGGTCAAATGTAAAAAAAGACTCTGGTAATTGTTTAATTTGATCTTCTAGTCAGCCTTCTTTATCTGCACTTTGAATATCCTGTTTGTTCATCACCTGAAGACTCACAAAAGATTAATGTGAATGCCACTCTTCTGTTTGAATTCTCTTCTCCCCCCCCCCCCCCCCAAATCTATGGGACCAGTGAGATTTATCCATCCAAGGGTAAATATACCCTGTGATTAAATTTATGCCATCTAAATTTATCTACCTTTTTGGGTTCTCTTGTTCTTTAGATAATTTTTAACTAATTTATTATTCTAAAAGGATTTGTTCATATTGAGGTGAACTCTGGACCTTTTACATTAATTCTAACTACTCTTGTGCAGCTCAAGGCATTGTTTAGAGGTGTCTTGTAAAACATCCATAGTTAATAGCCTTAGGTCCAGAGAACATCTCATCTCTGAACATATTCATAATTACCTAAAAACCTAGGTTCCTTATTCAGTCGCAGTCCTTTTGGGACCCTTTGGCTATGACAATATTCAGTTAATTCCGCTGAATGCATCCCTGAGTGAACCAAAGCTTTGTGTAATCTGTAGATATCTGACGAGTCACATATAGTTCCTAAAGAGTTAACACAAATAAACGCTTGCCTGCTATCAAAGATTCCAAATGTTTTGGAATCCCATTTGATAGAAGCTATAATGTCCCTTAAATAAGGGTTATATATCTTCAGATCCAGTTTCAAAATACAAATCAGCAATAAATATTTACTAGACTTGTGTACAAAATCATTTACAAAAATACTTTATTGAAAAACTTTTCTTTAGGTATTTGCACATAATTATACCCATAGCATGTGAAAATATCATCTCCCAAATATCTGTAAATTAAGTCCAGTCTAGAAAATTCTAAAAAGGCTGGTGGAAAATCACTTCAACTGTTGATACCAAGAATAATTCCAAATGTAGTGAACCAAGCAGATAAGTGGGCCCATCTATGATGTCGCTATTGTGTGAACTAAAACAATTTCCATACAAGTTCACGCAAACTTCAATCAAATCAAGTGGTGTTAACTGAAGGATATTATCATACAAAGCACTGGATGAAATACAGTTCTGTATTGAGGACAATCAGTAGTGGAGGTGGCACTAAAAAATTAGGATTTTAAATTTATAAAGCTACAGCGTATGACGGTATTCTTCAGAAGAGCTTTAATGAATTCCTTTTGTCAAATTGGGAGAAGATGGGACTTTGGTTAGTTTTATAATGAAACCCTACCAACTCCAGCACCTAAATGGTTCTTTGTATTGTTTCTTGAGCTTGAGCACCTTCCTTGGTTGTGCTCTTGATCATCTAGTCATCCAAGTAGGGAAACATGTGCATTCCCAGTCTGTATAACACTACAGCTACTGCCACGTTGAGCCTGCAAATAGGTGGGAAAATTTGGGATACAAGTGCAATAAATAAATAAAATTTGGCAAAGGCTCAGGGAGTGGATGAGAGGCCAAAAGGCGAGAAATAATACTGGTGGTGGTATTTCCCTACTCAGAGATTTCCTGTGACTGGAACATACCTGTATGTGGGTGTAAACATCCTTGAATTCCAAACTGGTGGATGACCCTTGCCAAGATAATCTTTTTGGGGTTTAAGGGGGAGGAGGTTGTTGACCTCATGAAGAAGCAAACGAATACCATGAATTCTCCAAGGACAAGCAGGCTGCTTGTTCTCACTGATGGGTGACGTCCACGGCACCCCCTCCAATCGGAATCTTCACTAGCAAAGATGTTTGCTAGCCCTCGCGCGCTGATGCGCACTGCGGATGCGCAGTCGTCTTCCCGCCTGAACCGGCTCGTGTTCGTCAGTCTTCTTTTGTCCGCGCTCGGGACGGTCGTGTTCTGCCGCTGTTTCGTGCCCCTCTGAGGACCCTCGCGCATCTTTTTGTGTTTTCTTTAAAAAAAAAAAAACAACCCTTTTTTCCCAGTGTAAGTTTTCTTTCGCTTTCGGGAGCGGCCTCGGCCGCCCGCACGGGTTTTTTCCCTTTTTGTTTCGGTGCCTCTTGTCATCATCGCGAATTTTGATTTTGCTGGCGCGATTTTTCCGCCCATGACATCGAAGCCTTCCAGCGGCTTCAAGAAGTGCACCCAGTGCGCCCGGATAATCTCGCTTACTGTAGGCACGCCTCGTGTCTTCAGTGTCTGGGGGCTGGGCACCGCCCGCAGGCCTCTGTAGTCTTTGTGCTCTTTTGCAAAAGAGGACTCGGGTAGCGAGATTAGCCCAGTGGAACGTTCTGTTCTCCGGCGCTTCGACGGCATCGGCATCTAGAGATTTGTCGGGTGCATCATCGACAGCAGCACCGAAGTTTTCGGGCACCGCATTGACGCCGACTGCATCGAGACGTCTTCCTCCTGCATCGTCGGTACCGAAGCTTCGAAAGAGTGCGTCGGCGGTACCGGGACCCCCTCTGGTGCCAATGTCGTCGGACGGTGGTGCTTCGTCTGGAGTGCAGGTGAGGGCTGTCCATTCCCCTGCTGGTGGCGGTGAGCCTTCGGGTAGGTCTCTTCCTGCCCTGAGGGCTCCTGCGGTACAGCCCCCCCCCCCCCCCCCCGGGATGGACCTTGTTCGGCCCCGGCCCCGAGGAAGCGATGTCTGGATTCAACGTCCTCCTCGGTACCGGGGAGCTCCGGTGACATGCTTCACTTGAAGAAGTCGAAGAAGCATCGTCACCGGTCACCTTCCCGACTTGGTATCGGGAGCTCTGGGTCACCGAGGGAGTCGGCACCCAGCAGGCATCGGCACCGGGAGGACCGCTCACCCTCCATCCAGGAGGTGTTGGTGCGCTCTACCCCGGACAGCCCGGTACCGCCTCCATGCCCGGAACAGATTCTGACCTCGACGCCTGCACCGGCTTCTCAGTCTTTCTCCACAGCCGCTCTGCACGAGAGTCTCCAGGCCGTTCTTCCTGGCATTCTGGAAGATCTGTTGCGCCCTTCTCCTTCGGTACCGGGGGTGCTTGCGCCACCGGTGCCGTCGAATGAGGCGACAGCTGGCCCTTTGCCCGGGGTGAGGTCCCCGGTACCGGTGCCGCTTGCGGTACCGGTTTCGGCTGCCTCCCAGGTGGACTCCCCGATGACATCGGGGGAGGGAGCTTCTCCGCTGCCGGCCAGGGAGTCCACCTCTCGACGCTCCCACCGTGGCCGTGGTTCCACGGAGTCGAGACGGACACGGCTTCAGACACAGGTCCGTGAACTTGTGTCTGATACCGATGATGCCTCGTGGGAGGCAGAGGAGGACATCAGATATTTCTCTGACGAGGAGTCTGATGGCCTTCCTTCTGACCCCACTCCCTCCCCTGAAAGACAGCTTTCTTCTCCCGAGAGTCTCTTTCTCGGCCTTTGTCCGGGAGATGTCTACGGCCATCCCCTTCCCGGTGGTTGTGGAGGATGAGCCAAGGGCTGAAATGTTTGAGCTCTTGGACTGTCCTTCTCCACCTAAGGAAGCGTCCACAGTACCCATGCATCATGTCCTGAAAAAGACATTGCTGGCGAACTGGACCAAGCCTCTAATCCCCCCATTCCCAATATCGGATCCATGGGGACCCAGAGCTGATGCGCACTCAGTTGCCTCACGACTCTGGTGTGGTGGATCTGGCCCTGAAGAAGGCTAAGAGTTCTAGGGAGCATGCTTTGGCGCCCCCGGGCAAAGACTCTAGAACCTTAGACTCCTTTGGGAGGAAGGCCTACCATTCTTCCATGCTCGTGGCCAAGATTCAATCTTACCAGCTCTACACGAGCATTCATATGCGGAATAATGTGCGGAAGCTGGCGGACTTGGTGGACCAGCTCCCTTCTGAGCAAGCCAAGCCATTTCAGGAGGTGGTCAGGCAGCTGAAGGCTTGTAGGAAATTCCTGGCCAGAAGGTATTTGATACCTTTGATGTTGCGTCCAGGGCCGCTGCTCAAGGTGTGGTGATGCGCAGACTCTCATGGCTGCGTGCCTCCGACCTAGAGAATAGACTCCAGCAGCGGATTGCGGACTCCCCTTGCTGTGCGGATAACATTTTTGGAGAGAAAGTTGAACAGGTGGTAGAACAGCTCCACCAGCAGGATAACGCTTTCGACAAATTCTCCCGCCGGCAGCCTTCAGCATCTACCTCTTCAGGTAGACGTTTTTATGGGGGAAGGAGGGCTGTTCCCTACTCTTCTGGTAAGCATAGGTACAATCCTCCCTCTCGGCAGCCTGCGGCCCAGGCTAAGCCCCAGTGCGCTCTCTCTCGTCAGTAGCGTGCGCCTCAGCAAGGCCCCACAGCTCCCCAGCAAAAGAAGGGGGCGAGCTTTTGACTGGCTCCAGCAGAGCATAGCCGAGATCAAAGTGTCCGTGCCGGACGATCTGCCGGTCGGGGGGATGTTGAAAGCTTTTCACCAAAGGTGGCCTCTTATAACCTCCGACCAGTGGGTTCTCCAAATAGTCCGGCAAGGATATGCCCTCAATTTGGCCTCCATGCCTCCAAATTGCCCATCAGGAGCTCAGTCCTACAGCTTCCAGCACAAGCAGGTACTTGCAGAGGAACTCTCCGCCCTTCTCAGCGCCAATGCGGTCGAGCCCGTGCCACCCCGGCAAGAAGGGTTGGGATTCTATTCCAGGTACTTCCTTGTGGAAAAGAAAACAGGGGGAATGAGTCCCATCCTAGACCTAAGGGCCCTGAACAAATATCTGGTCAAAGAGAAGTTCAGGATGCTTTCCCTGGGCACCCTTCTTCCCATGATTCAGGAAAAAGATTGGCTATGCTCTCTGGACTTAAAGGATGCTTACATGCATATCCCGATACTGCCAGCTCACAGACAGTATCTCTGATTCCGTCTGGGAACGCGTCACTTCCAGTACTGTGTGCTACCCTTTGGGCTCGCCTCTGCGCCCAGGGTGTTAACGAAGTGCCTGGCTGTGGTAGCAGCAGCCCTTCGCAGACTGGGAGTGCACGTGTTTCCTTATCTCGACGATTGGCTGGTGAAGAACACATCCGAGGCAGGAGCTCTACAGTCCATGCAGATGACTATTCGACTCCTGGAGCTACGGGGGTTTGTGATAAATTATCCAAAGTCCCATCTTCTCCCAGTACAGAGACTCGGAATTCATAGGAGCTCTGCTGGATTCCTGGATGGCTCGTGCCTATCTTCCGGAGACAAGGGCCAACAATCTGTTGTCCCTCGTCTCCCGGGTGCGAGCGCCCCAGCAGATCACAGCTTGGCAGATGAGATTGCTCGGCCACATGGCCTCCACAGTTCATGTGACTCCCATGGCTCGTCTTCGCATGTGATCTGCTCAATGGACCCTAGCTTCCCAGTGGTTTCAGGCTGCTGGGGATCTAGAGGACGTGATCTACCTGTCCACGAGTTTTCTCGAATCCCTGCACTGGTGGACGATTTGGTCCAATTTGACTCTGGGACGCCCTTTCCAAATTCCTCAGCCACAAAAAGTGCTGACTACGGATGCGTCTCTCCTGGGGTGTGGAGCTCATGTCGATGGGCTTCACACCCAGGGAAGCTGGTCCCTCCAGGAACAAGGTCTACAGATCTATCTCCTGGAGTTACGAGCGGTCTGGAACGCTCTGAAGGCTTTCAGAGATCGGCTGTCCCACCAAATTTATCCAAATTCAGACAGACAACCAGGTTGCCATGTATTACATCAACAAGCAGGGGGGCACCGGATCTCGCCCCCTGTGTCAGGAAGCCGTCAGCATGTGGCTGTGGGCTCGCCGTTTCGGCATGTTTCTCCAAGCCACATATCTGGCAGGCGTAAACAACAGTCTGGCGACAGGTTGAGCAGGATTATGCAACCTCACGAGTGGTCGCTCAACTCCAGAGTAGTGCGCCGGATCTTCCAAGTGTAGGGCACCCCCTTGGTAGATCTCTTCGCATCTCGAGCCAACCACAAGGTCCCTCAGTTCTGTTCCAGACTTCAGGCCCACGGCCGACTGGCATCGGATGCCTTCCTCCTGGATTGGGGGGAAGGCCTGCTGTATGCTTATCCTCCCATACCTCTGGTGGGGAAGACTTTGTTGAAACTCAAGCAAGACTGAGGCACCATGATTCTGATTGCTCCTTTTTGGCCACGTCAGATCTGGTTCCCTCTTCTTCTGGAGTTGTCCTCCGAAGAACTGTGGAGATTGGAGTGTTTTCCGACCATCATCACTCAGAACGAAGGGGTGCTTCTGCATCCCAACCTGCAGTCTCTGGCTCTCACGGCCTGGATGTTGAGAGCGTAGATTTTGCCTCTTTGGGTCTGTCAGAGGGTGTCTCCCGTATCTTGCTTGCTTCCAGGAAAGATTTCACTAAGAGGAGTTACTTCTTTTTATGGAGGAGGTTTACCGTCTGGTGTGACAGCAAGGCCTTAGATCCTCGCTCTTGTCTTACACAGACCCTGCTTGACTACCTTCTACACTTGTCTGAGTCTGGTCTCAAGACCAACTCTGTAAGTGTTCACCTTAGTGCAATCAGTGCATACCATTACCGTGTAGAAGGTAAGCCGATCTCGGGACAGCCTTTAGTTCGCTTTATGAGAGGTTTGCTTCTGTCAAAGCCCCCCGTCAAACCTCCCACAGTGTCATGGGATCTCAATGTCGTTCTCACCCAGCTGATGAAACCTCCTTTTGAGCCACTGAATTCATGCCATCTGAAGTACTTGACCTGGAAGGTCATTTTCTTGGTGGCAGTTACTTTAGCTCGTAGAGTCAGTGAGCTTCAAGCCCTAGTAGCTCATGCTCCTTATACCAAATTTCATCATAATAGAGTAGTCCTCCGCACTTACCCTAAGTTCTTGCCAAAGGTGGTGTCGGAGTTCCATCTGAACCAGTCAGTTGTCTTGCCAACATTTTTTCCCCGTCCTCATTCCTGCCCTGCTGAACGTCAGCTGCACACATTGGACTGCAAAAGAGCATTGGCCTTCTATCTGGAGCGGACACAGCCCAACAGACAGTCCGCCCAAATGTTTGTTTCTTTTGATCCCAACAGGAGGGGAGTGGCTGTGGGGAAACGCACCATATCCAATTGGCTAGCAGATTGCATTTCCTTTACTTATGCCCAGGCTGGGCTGGCTCTTGAGGGTCATGTCACGGCTCACAATGTTAGAGCCATGGCAGCGTCAGTGGCCCACTTGAAGTCAGCCACTATTGAAGAGATCTGCAAAGCTGCAACGTGGTCATCTGTTCACACATTCACATCTCATTACTGCCTGCAGCAGGATACCCGACGCGACAGTCGGTTCGGGCAGTCGGTGCTTCAGAATCTGTTTGGGGTTTGAATCCAACTCCACCCCCCTAGGCCCATTTTTTATTTTGTTCCAGGCTACACTCTCAGTTAGTTGAATAAAATGTTAGGTCAATCTCAGTTATGTCTTCGCCGTTGCGAGGCCCAATTGACCATGTTTGTTGTTTTGAGTGAGCCTGGGGCTAGGGATACCCCATCAGTGAGAACAAGCAGCCTGCTTGTCCTCGGAGAAAGCGAATGCTACATACCTGTAGAAGGTATTCTCCGAGGACAGCAGGCTGATTGTTCTCACAAACCCGCCCGCCTCCCCTTTGGAGTTGTCTTCCCTTGTCTTTGTCTTGCTATATACGGGACTGACGAACACGAGCCGGTTCGGGCGGGAAGACGACCGCGCATGCGCGGTGCGCATGGGCGCATGAGGACTAGCAAACGTCTTTGCTAGTGAAGATTCCGATTGGAGGGGGTGCCGTGGACGTCACCCATCAGTGAGAACAATCAGCCTGCTGTCCTCAGAGAATACCTTCTACAGGTATGTAGCATTCGCTGTCCTGTTGGCCCACTCCTGTGTTCTCCACTTATTGGATGTTCTCGAGTGGCTGTCAGAGGACTTCCTATTGGACTCTTAAGGCATAGATATACTCTTCTATACCACCACTATTACCAGCAAACCCAGGGCTCCTTCAACCGCCATCGGCAGTAGCAGATAACGAAGGCCCTGCAATCTCATCAGTTTAAGCAGGGAATGAGCTTCTGAATGGCTCCATGAGAACATATCAGCTGTCCCAGACAGCCTGTCGGTGGGAGGGAGGCAAATTATTATTTTCTTTCAAGCAAGTTGGCCCCTTGTAACTTTTGACCAGTGAGTTCTTTAAAAGAAAATAACTTTCTCCAAACTGTCCCCCAAGAGTGTCAAGGTTCAGCTGTCAATACCAGGACATGTTTGTAGAGGAACTCTTTCCTCCTACGGCAGATGCTGTTGACTCTTTTTCACCTGGCGAACAAGGAAAGGGCATTGTTCCACATAATTTCTTGCACCCAAAAAGACATAGGGGGGAGGGGGTGTTCTCTCATCCCATCCTAGACCTAAGGGCCCTAAACAGATACCTGGTCAAAGAAAAGTTGTAGTTGATTTCCCTGGGCACCCTTCTCATGATTGAGCTCTCTTAACTTAAGATGTTATCCTCACATTCAGATGCGTCCAAATCACAAGAAATAACTCGGATTTCAGATGGAGAAACGCCACTACCAGTATCACGTACTGCTGTTTAGCCTCACATTTGCTCCCAGAGTATTCACAAAATGTCTAGCTGTAGTTGCAACATCACTGTCCAGACAAGGGAGTTCATGTGTTTTCCACCTTGGATGATTGGCTGATCAACAGAATGTCAAAAGAAGGTGCTCAGGAATCAATGCACAGCACTAGTTGGATATATGAGCTTCTCAGTTTCGTTATCAACTACCCCATGGCCCACCTGCTTCCAGATTAACAGTTCAGATCCTATCTATCAGACGGGCAATAATCCATAATGTTTGCCAGCAACTCATCGCCACCATGGGCACTGACCTGTTGGCTATCATAAGGATTGATACTGTCACCTATTCTGTTCAATATCTACCTCAAGCCACTAGCTGAGCTGATTCAGTCAATTGACAATCAGTTTACATCTACGTGGATGATGTGCAGCTTACTCATCATACCTGTTGAACCTGACTTACCTACAGCCCTATATAAACTGATTACTTGTCTAACATAGTTCAAGAATGGGCTAAACACAACAAACTTTACTTGAACCCAAATAAAACTGAGTTTTTCTGGGTCCCTAACACAAGTGGATACATACCTGACATCAAAATCTCTTTAGGGAAATACAAACTCCCCCTCAAATCACAAGTCAGAAACCCTGGAATAGATGCAACACTTATTCTGATTCCCCAAATCCAAGCAACCTTCAAGAGCTACTTCTACTATTTGTGATAGCTGCGCTGCCTCTCTCCTTACATCAAGAAGGTAAATCTTATCCCAGTTTTGCATGCTGTGATAATATCAAGACTGGAATACTGTAATGCACTCTGCAAAGGTATGACTACAAAGGGCCTATACCAGCTCCAATTGGTTCAGAATGCTGCAGTAAGACTTAATAGAAGATTGCAAGCAACGTGACCACATCACACCATTTTTGCAAAACCTTCTCTGGCTGCCAGTACAATGCAGGGCTAAATTTAAATATGTCTGATCTTCAAGGCCCTTAAAGGAAATAGCCCTGAGTACCTGAAGAATAGGATGATTCTTGACACACCTCCAAGGACACTAAGGTCCTCTTAAGGACTACTACTAACCACACCCTCTCCAAAAGACATTACACAATGTGATACCCACAAGCAAGCCTTCTCTGTAGTAGCCCCCACACCTGGAATGCACTGCCTAAAAGGCTCTTTTTAACACAAGACTTATCTCTATTTCAGGGAGCAGGTGAAAGCTTGGCTCTTCAACCAGACCTTTAGTGGAAGAAGTAACTAACTTGTTAGTCTGTGACATGGGCTGCACGCAGTGGTGTGCTGAAGCCGGCTCGCAAGAGCCGGTTGTTAAATTTCTGGCAGGCGAGCCGGCTCCCAGGGGCGTCATTTCCCGCCACTCTGGGGGGTTTAAATCGGTGATTTACCTTCGTCGTTGTCTCAGCAGCCGCCATGGGGAATCCCCCCCCCTACCAACGCTGCCGGACTGAATGCGTTACTCTCCCTTCCCTGCTCAAAGCATTCTAGTGTCTCTTTTCCCTTCTCCCCCCCCCCCCCCCCGCTCTCTGCCTTCAGATCTGGCCTAGTACTGGCCTGCAGCTCCTTCACAGTAGAGCCCCGATGAGCAGGAATTAAACTACTACTACTACTAATCATTTCTATAGCGCTACTAGACGACTGCAGCGCTGTACACTTGAACATGAAGAGACAGTCCCTGCTTGACAGAGCTTACAATCTAAGTAGGACAAACAAGAGAGAAGGGAATATTAAGGTGAGGATGATAAAATAAGGGTTCTGAACAAGTGAATAAGGGTTAGGAGTTAAAAGCAGCATCAAAAAGGTGGGCTTTTAGCTTAGATTTGAAGACGGCCAGAGATGGAGCTTGACGTACCAGCTCAGGAAGTCTAAAAACCAGCTGGTTACAGCTGGTCCTGTGTTGTTACAGCCCTTCCAGGGGGGGGGGGGGGGCTCTGTCTGCCGGATGCACCCTCCCTCCCATGTACTTCCTGCTGCCAAGAAGGGGGCAGTTCTTCCAACTTCCGGCTGGATTCACAACAGCACGAGGCTCCGCACCTGCCGTTTCTACTTCTTGCTCACAGTGGCTGCACTGGGAAAGATCCACGAGACTAGCACAGGTTTGAGGTGAGGGAGCGGGGGGATGCTGGAATATGTGGGGCAAGGGAGGGAGAAGAAAGATGGCACACAGTTGTGGGTTGGGATATGCATTGCTGGACACCAGGAAAAAAGGAATAGGGAGGGGGGCAAGAAGGGGCAATGTTGGATGGGGAAGGAGGAGAGAAAGACAGAGAAGGGAAATGTAGGAATACATGGGAAAGGGGAGGGAGAAGGAAAATGACAGACCTTCTTGGTTTGGGAAAGGGGATATGCTGGACTCTGGGGGGGGGGGGGGGTGGGGGGGAAGAATAGGGAAACTGGGCTTAGAGGGCTCAAGTGTAGGGGCACCTAAAGCTTGCTGCACTGGATTGCCCCTTCACAGCTGCCACCATGTCCACCCCACCCCGGCATCTAGGATACAAGCATCTCCTTCCCTCCCCCATTCCACCCTCTACCCAAACTGGATAGCGGGTGGAAGGAAACATTGGGGAAATGCTGGTGAGGAGGCGGGTAGACGCTAGAGAGGTGGATGGAAGGAGAGATTGGTGGAAGATGCTGGCGAGGAGGCCATGTGAAAAGAGACAGGAGAAGATGCTGGAGGCCAAGTGGAAGGGGAGATCAGGGGGAGACACTGGATATGGTGGTAAAGTAGTTGGAGGATATACTGACCACAGAAGAAGGTGGAAGGGGAGATCCTGGAAATGGATTAACATAGGAAACGGGGGGAGGGCATGTTGGACATAGTGGAAAGGGAGATGGGAGGACTTACTGAACATGGAGGTAGGTGACAGGGAAGATCAGGGTGAGATAACGTCATGAGGGAAGGGAAGACAGGAGAGATGCCTGATGTGGTTGAAGAAGAAGGGAAAAGAGGAGAGATGTTTGACGAGGATGGGGGACAGATGGAGAACTAGATAGAAACAGTAGAAAGAGGGAGCTTGAAGACTGGAGGATGAGAAGGAGACATTTAATTTAAGAGGCAGAAAATAAATTGGAGAAAGCTGAGTATGAAAAAATCAATGAGGAAATGAAGAAGATAAGAATACAGAAAAGAAATGGCAAATGGACAGGAGGCTCTGGACAGAAAGCACACTAAGAAGATAGAAGAAAGAAGAAGCAGAAACTAGGAACAATACGATTAGGGGGGGAAAAAAACACCAGACCAATAAAAGTAGAAAAATAATTTTATTTTTGATTAATTGATTGAACTGTGTCAGTTTTGGTAATTGGTATCTGCTTTCTTTATATGTTGCACGTTACAGGTGCAAACACGTCTCTATTTCTCTGGTGTTGTGCTGCATGCAGAATCTGGCTTTTTGAAGTTTCACATTAATTTTGTCTAGATATTTTGACTTTTAGTTCGTGATCACATTCTATATTTAGAGAAGGTCTATTTGTGTTCTGCATGTGTGACTGGGGTTAATTATTCTGATATAGTATTCCAGCTTGTTCAGTTATCTCAATAGGGATGAGTCCCAGTGGTGTGCTGGAGCCAGCTTGCAAGAGCCGGTTGTTAAATTTTTAAAGCTCTTGCGAGCCGGTTGTTCCAGCAGGCGAGCCGACTCCCAGGGGCAGTGCAGCCCGGCGGTAAGTGAGGTAAGCACGGCAGGAGGGCACCATAAGCCATGCTTACCTCACCTCCCACCGCTCTGGGGGGTTTAAATCGTTGATTTACCTCTGTCGCAGCAGCCGCAGTGAAAGCCCATCTCTAGTCTTCCCTTCATTCCCGTCAGTGGCTCGCCTTCTTCTGACGTCATTTCCTCTTTCTGTGAGGGCGGGACACTGACAGGAAACGAAGGGAAGGCTAGAGATGGGCTTTCACTGCGGCTGCTGCGATGGAGGTAAATCAACGATTTAAACCCTTCAGGACGGCAGGAGCAAAAAGAGGGATGTTGGGGGGAGAAGATGGCGGGCAGGTGGACATTGGAGCGGGAGGGCAGGGGAGAGAGGAGCATCGAAGCCATCGATGGAGATGGATGGGAAGGTAGGGCCCAGGGAGAGAGGAGAAATTACTGGACATGGAGGGGAGAGAGGACAGCTGCTGGATATGGATGGATGGGGGGGGCAGGGGAGAGAAGAGAATCGCTGGGTGGGTATGGATGGCTGAAGGGGGGGCAGGGGAGAGAAGAGTTGCTGGATATGGATGGATGAGGGGAGGGCAGATGAGAGGAGAGTTGCTGGACGTGGGTGGATGGAGGGGAGGGCAGGGGAGAGGAGGGTTGCTGGACATGGATGGAGGAGAGGGAAGGGAGAGAGAAGAAATGCTGGACATGGTTGGCGGGGCGGGAAGAGTGAGGAAGGAGATGAGATGAGGGAAAAGGAAGAGAGGAGAAAAACTGCACATGGATGAAGAAAATAGGCAGAAGCTGGATCCACTGGACAGTCAAGTCTGCGGAGGACCCAGCTTTTAATTATGGATGTAGGACAAGAAATGAAGAAGAAAGGCGGAAAGTAAAGAAATAAATGGAAAGGAAGCCCTGGAAACGGAGTTAAGAGGACAGATAGCAGCAGAATCGGATAGTGGGCCAGCATGATCAGAAAAACAGTCACCAGACAACAAAGGTAGAAAAAAATCATTTTATTTTCATTATAGTGTTTGGAATATGTCCACTTTGAGAATCAGGTGCTCAAAATTAAAAGTTTATATTTATTTACTTATTTATGGCATTTTATCCCATATTAAACATGAATTAGATTGGAACCTGGGATCATTTAATTTTTTTTTCCTGGAGTAATGCATTGCCCCCCCCCCCCTCCAAAGCTCTCTCCCCGGCTGTAGCCAGCTCTGCAATTGGGGGGAGCGCAGAGGTGGACGGTGGGAGGGGGGGGGGGGGGGTGGCGGGCGCAGAGGTGGACCGGGGAGAGAGCCTGTTGTTAAACATTTACCAGCACACCACTGGCTATGTTTATTCACGCCTACCTTAGCTAAGGTAATATTTAACCATCTCTCGGACCTCATGTGACCTTCCTTTAAATTAGTCACCTTATTTTCTGTCTCCTCTTACTCTTACCTATCTATATGTTCCATGTTTGCTTATACCCTACACTGTCAGTTAAAATGTTCTGTTACATGGGAGGGGGGGGGGGGGGGGGGTGGCGGGCGCAGAGGTGGACCGGGGAGAGAGCCTGTTGTTAAACATTTACCAGCACACCACTGGCTATGTTTATTCACGCCTACCTTAGCTAAGGTAATATTTAACCATCTCTCGGACCTCATGTGACCTTCCTTTAAATTAGTCACCTTATTTTCTGTCTCCTCTTACTCTTACAGTACCTATCTATATGTTCCATGTTTGCTTATACCCTACACTGTCAGTTAAAATGTTCTGTTACGTATTGTGTTGACATTGTAAGTAGTATACTCTGGGGCTCATTTTTAAATCACTCAGACTTACCAAGTTCCATAGTAGCCTATGGAACTTTGTAAGTCTAAGTGCTTTGAAAATATGTCTCTGTGCCATATTTTGTATTTGAATATTTTTACGTCTGTAATTGTCTATTGCTCATGTTTGATTTATTCTTTCAAAAAGGCGGTAAATAAATTCTAATAGATAAAATAAATAAACTGGAGTACATTGGAGCCCTGCTAGTCATAGTGCAAGCATACCTGTCTCGGGCATGGGTGGATGTTGTCATTGCCATCGCCACTCGGGTTTAGAGCAGCCAGTAGGTCACAGCTCTGCAGATGTTGAGGTTCACAGGCCACATGGCCTCCAAAATGCATGTCACTCTTTTGGCTTGCCTCCATTTGTGAGGGCTCAGTGGAGTCTTGATTGTCAGTAATGTGGATGACCGTTACACCAGAATTAGCCCAGTCACTTCCCTGGTGGATGATTCGACAGAATTTGATTGTGGGACTCCCATTCCAAATTCCTTTGCCACAGAAGGTTCTAACTACAGATGCATCCACTCTAGGGTCGGAAGCCCATGTACACGGGCTTCACATCCAGGGACTCATTCTGGTCCACCTAGGAGACAGAGCTACAAATTAACCTCCTGGAGCATTGGGCAATCTGCAATATTCTAAAGGCTTTCCAAGACCAGCTGTTGAACCATCAGGTTGCCATGTACTATATAAACAAGCAGAGGGGTCCAAGATCCTTTCCCTTGTGTCAAGAAGCAGTTAGGATGTGGCACTAGGCCACAGCTATGGTATGATGGTCCAAGCTTCATACTTGGCAGGGATAGACAACAATCTGGTGGACAGTCTGAGCAGGGCTATGGCAAGTGCATGAGTAGTCTCTCAGCATGATCATCAGAGTGGGGCACCCCCTCACTGGATCTTTTTGTCGCTCCTCTCAACAATGTTCCTCGGTACTGTTGCAGACTCAGATCACACAACAGACTTGGTTTTCCTCCTTAGTTGGGTGGAGGGTCTTCTGAATGTGTATCGTCCCATTCCTCTGATAGGGAAAACTTTTTTCTGAAACTCAAGTAGCTCTGGGGAACCATAATCCTCATTGTATCCTACTAGCCAAGGCAGATCTGATTTCTTCTTCTGGAGTTATTCTGTGAAGAACTGTGGAATTTGGACTATTTATTTTCTGATCCTCCTCATGCAGAATGAGTGGTACACATCTCTTGCTAACGTAAGGGGTAGGATCCTGTTCCCCCTGCTTGTTGACATAATACATGGCAACCTGGTTTTCTGTTTGAATTAGCACAATTTGGTTCAGTCTGGATGTTGAAGGCATAGAGTTCGCATCCTTACAGTGGCCCGAGGGTATCTCCGGGTTCCTTTTGACTTCCAGGCAGGATTCCACTAAGAGGTGTTACACTTTAAGTGGAGTAAGTTTGCTGTCTGGTGTGAGGGCAAGGCCCCTAGATCCTGCCCAAAACTGCTTGAATATATTCTTCATCTTTCTGAAAACGAACTCTGTAGGGGTTCACCTCATTGCAAACAGTTCTTACCATCATTTTTTAGAAGATAAGCCCATCTCTGTTCAAACTTTAATTCGTTTTATGAGAGATTTGCTGTTGAGAACGCTCCATATCAAACCTCCAACTGCGTCATGGGACCTCAACATCTTCACCCAGCTGATGAAAGCTCCTTTTGAGCCACTTAATTCATGTAATCCGAAGTATCTAATCTGGAAGGTTTTCTTTTTGGTGTCTGTTATATCAGCTCACAGGGTCAGTCAACTCCATGCCCTACTAGCAGATCCACTTTACACAAGATTTGATCATAACAGGATGGGTCTCCGCATGCATCCTAAGGTGGTGTCTGAGTTCATCTTAATCAGTTAGTTGTCTTGCTAACATGCTTCCCAAAGCCTCGTACCCATCCTGGTGAAGAGCGCACTGCACACTTTAGAATTCAAGCATGCCTTAGACTTCTATCTGGAGCGGGCTAAAGCCCATAAACAGTCCACCCAGCTTTTTTTTTTTTTGACCCAGATAGGATGGGGGCAGCCTTTGGTAAATGAACTTTATCTAATTGGCTAGTAGACTGCATCTTTCACTTACACGAAGGCTAGGCTGACACTGGAGGGAAATGTCATGGCTCACAATGTCAGAGCTATGGCTTTGCTGGTGGCCCACTTGATCTCAGCCTCCATTGAAGAGATTTGCAAAGCTGCTTCGTGTCTTCAGACCACACATTGAGTTCTCACTACTGTCTTGAGCAGAATACCTGATGTGCTGGCCAATATGGTCAGATAGTTCTGCTGAATTTGTTTAGAGTCTAGAATACAACTCCACCCTCTTAGGTCCATTTATTTTCTATTTCAGGCAGTATCTTCACAACAGAACTATTTTGCTAGTGGTGGTGGTTCTTCTCCTTGCCTTTTGAAGTTTGTAATGGCCATTGTTTTTTTTTTCACTGAGCCTGGTAGCTATTGATTCTCGCTCGAGTTTCCTATGTCCTGCTTGTCCTCGGTGAAAGCGAATCTACTCACCTGTAACGGTATTTTTCAGAGGACAGCAAGAAAAGGATTCTCACAAATTCTCTCACCTCTCCTAGGAATTGCATTCTCTATGCTTTTTGATCCAACTATGGGTCCTGCAGGCTTCTAAAAGGATTTTTGATTTTCCTGGAACACTGGGTAGAGTTTGCCCTGGGGCTCTGACGGGAGATGTTACCCACTTGTGGGAATCCTTGTCTTGCTGTCTTAGGATAACACCTGCTACGGGTGAGTAACTTTGCTTTATAAAATAATGAAAAATAAAGTAAGAAAAAGGTCCTGCATACCATGAGAAAAGGCACCAGAGAAGGAAGAACTTGCGCTGAGGAGAGCCAGAAAAAATGTGACTGCTCATTTCCACAGACTAGAAAACACTGTTGGCCCCTGGTAATTGAGTTGGGTAGGAAGGCAACTGTGCATGCATGGTGTGGCGCTACTAAAGGTTTCAGTAATTTCTGGAATGCTGGGTTATGTCCAAGCCAAGGGCTCTGTCAGATGGCACCACTAATTTGTGGTAATGTGTCTTGCTGTCCTCGGAGAACACCTGCTTCAGATGAGTAACTTTGCTGTGTGACAGTGATGCTCAAACCTGTCCTGTGGGAACCCCAGCCAGTCAGGTTTTTAGGATATCCACTATAAATATTCATATTTTTTGCATAAACTGCTACCTTGGTATGCATATCTATTTCATGCCTATTCATTGTGGATATACTGAAAACCTGACAGTCTGGTGTTCCCCTAGGACAGGTTTGCGAATCACTGCTGTAAGGTAAGAGATGATCTGATTTGCTAATACTTTAATCCCAGCTTTTCTGTGGGAGAAAAAGTTTAGCAAATCATAACTAAAATACCAGGGGTTCTTGCTTGAGTATCCTTGATTAAATTGTAGTATGTACTACAGCTCTATAAACATAAGAAGGTGCTAAGATCCTGCCTACTTAATTTTCTGGTAGAAATATAATGCAAATGTAACCATTGTATTGTGCATTTTTCAGAATTTAAACAAGCAAGCTTATGATCTGGCAAAGGCTTTGCTGAAGAGAACAGCCCAAGCTATTGAACCTTACATTACCAATGTGAGTCAAGATTTTCTTTCATTTTTACAGCTTTTTTCTCAAATATAATGGTATTGCAGTTGTAACTTTTAATTTTAAATGTGCAATACAATGAGCAAAGATGTACTAAAAGATTTTCCCATTTTGTGTTTATGGAGAAAAATGTTTAGTACATTTTGATCAGTTCTCCCCCCCCCCCCCCCCCCCCACCCTAATACAGAGATCTACCCTTGGTGTTTAGACCACTGTCTGCCCTGTTAGCTTCCCTCGGTAGCCTGAGAAATTTCTTGAGAACAGCTAATTACTATGAGTTAGTATTTTGTCAGTGTTGTCAAAGTGTCTTGACACAGGATATAGTCAGACAGAATAGTGCTTACTGAATAATTTCCTAACACCTTCTTTCACGGAAGACATTCCATAGGTATCCTATTATCTATTCCCTATCATCCTATTGCATGGTAAGGAATGGAGGTAATTCCAGCAAGCTTATATTATCCCCTTGTAACTGCATAAAATAAAACCTAAGGAAGGTAAAAACAAGGGCCTAATAAGCGAAGCTGAGCTCCTGTGTTTGTGACCCATTTTCAGCCAAACTTAGCAGCTTAAGGGGCCATTTTACTAAAGCTTAGCATAAACTGAATGATATTAATGTGTGCTAAGCAGCTCATTATATACTTATGGGCTTCTTAGAATTTAGCATGCGCTAATTCTGTTAGTGCACACTAAGCTTTAGTAAAAGGACTCCTAAGTTTTCAGCTGAAAATTCATCTTAATTTAGGAGCTTAAAAGTTGTGTATAAAATTGTCTCCTATTCATTTGCCTAGATTTGAGCTTACTTTCTGAGCCTAGTGCTGAAAATCATTATTTAGCTACTAAACATATTTTTTCCTTCATAAATCCACCTGTGTTACGCCTGTTTCTAAATTTTGAATCATTGTGAAATTTTGAGTATAAATTTAGGCACTCTGCCCTAGTAAACTAGTTTTTGAGCATAACTTTTTTGTAAGAGCATGAATCTTTTAATATTGGACCCCAAAGTTGTTTAGTACCAGATATATTGTACTCAAATTTATAGGTGTAGGAATACTGCTCCTCTGCTTATTAGGGGCATGGAGAGAAGTAGTAATTAAAACCAAGATTGTCTTAGTGAATTGGATAAGTACCTTCAGCAGTTGCTGGCAGGGTTGGAGGATGTAGATGAAATAGATTAACAGCAGCTATTCTTTATATTAAAAATAATCAAGAGGATAAAGCCAGATGGTTTTCAGCAGAAGTGCTGAATAGATAAGGGTAAAAAAACAAAACAAAAAAGCTAGCATTGAGAACATAAAATGAATTTCAGAGGAGCAGAGGGAAGCATAACTAGTAAAGCTGGACAAGATACATAAGGTACTAATGAAAAAAAAAGAGGTCTGTTGAGGTGCTGAAGCTTTTTCACTTATGTCAATCAAAGGAGCAAGGGCATAGGTAAAACCAGGGCTATGGAATCAGTACACTAAACCTTCAACTCAGACTCCAGCTTCGACTTGACAGACATTAGGCTTTAAATTTTTTGTTCTGGATCTAAAGTACTGGTAATTATAACTTTAAATCTAGTACAATGATATGTATTATAAGTATAAAATGATACATGTACCATTTTTTTTCTTTGAAGCAGGAGTCAGTAAATTTTTACTGACTCCAATTCCACCCATAATAGCTTCTGACTCCACGAGTCCAACTCCATAGCCTTGGGTAGAACTGTAAAACTGAGAAGCAAAAAGGAGATATCACAGCTGAAAACAGTCAAAAAGCCAAGCTAGTCTAAAACACATGTAATCTGAAAGATGATGATCATAAGCGCACGTGATACAGACAGGAGGAAAGTTTTGCATGAGTGGCTGGCAGAATCTCCTGAACCTCGGCAGATTCTGCCACCGGTTGTTCCACCGACCCCGCAGCCTTCTCCGATGGTGGCTCTTGACGAGCGCATCCGGGCCCTGCTTCCAGAACTTCCCTTGCTAGGCTTTGCAGGCTTGGCTTGGCAGTGCTAGGCATTCCAGTCTTGACGGGGCAGCGCATGTAGCCATGGCCTGTGGAGCATTACTCCATTCTGCTAAGGTTATAGTACCCTGCCTCACTTGAGGACTGCTTTGGTACATCCCACAAGTCTCTGGATTGATCTGTGGGACGCTGTGGAAGGTAAAATTAGTCCTTACCTGATAAATTTTCTTTCTATTAGTCCCAACAGATCAATCCAGAGGCCCACCCTTTGTTGTTCTGGGTTGAGCGTTTTCTTGTAGTTGCTTCAGTTTCATCAGATTCCTTCATTTGATTTTTGGATGAAAAAAAAGAAAGCAAAAAAAATCAAAACATAAAGGAAACTTTCTGTTACCCTCCTGCAGGAGCAGTTGAGGAGCTTACATGGACTTTATGCAGGCAGGAGAGGACTTACTGTTAGATTTTTCTCTTCCTTCTTCCACTGCTTTGGTATCAACAATACTGAAGTTAAGTTGGCTGCACATGACCACATAGAGAGAACTTCAGAGGTTTACTATATCTCCACTTGCTGGTAGAGGGACGTAACCCACAAGTCTCTGGATTAATCTGTTGGGACTAATTTTACCTTTGGAGGGGCTGGTTTGGGATTCCCTGTGTTAGTGCAGAAATGTTTTTACCTAGTAAAGGGCCACCAAAACTGACATGTTATAAAAATCAGGTGCTTAACAGTCAAACTTACTTTTTATGTTTCAATAGTTTTTTATTCAAGGTGCAATACATTAACCAATTAACATTCGCTGTTCATAATCTTTTTATAACATATCTTTCCTGGTTAAGCAATAATAAAACTTCATCAACTTCCCCCCCCCCCTCCCCCCCCTAACCAGTTAATTAACATCAGGCTACCCGCCTAGATTATGTAACTTTAACAGTAGCTAGATTTCTAACATCATTGTACAATATGTTTTCTTTTTTTTTTTCAGAAGATTCAATTCTCTAACTCCCTTTTTCCTTTGCTTCGTAACAGCTCAACTACCCACCCCTCCCCCCTCCCTTCTCTCTGCATTATATGTTCTCTTCCTGCGGTAATCACTGTCAACATTTCAGTCAAATATTCAGTAAATAACTTCTGGCTGTTGGGGTCAGTGTGTCCCAAAAAGGGCTCCACCTTTGTTGAAACTTTTTTCCTTGTTCAGAGTCAAGTGGTGTTGCACCTAGTCTCTCCATGCGCACCAAAACCAGCATGCGTGTGCGCCATTGCTGTTTCGTTGGGTATCTGTTTGTTAACCATTCCGCCAAAATGACTTGTTTTCCAATTATTACCGATCTCTTCACAAATGCTTTATAGCCTTTCTTTAATGGTAATCCAAGGTCCAAGCTTCCAAACAACATGGCCGGGTCCTTCCTCCAGGTCTGCCCCCACATGCTGGAGACATTTGTTGTTATCAATGTCCAAAAGTTTTGGATACCTGCGCATGTCCAGAACATGTGGCCCAATGTTGCTCCACTCTGTCCACATTTTGGGCATTCCCCCCAAGGAGAGAGTCCCATATGGAACGCCCGTCTTGGTGGTATATATATGCGCAAGGCCATTTTATACTGCATCTCCCAATGTGAGGACCAATTTGTAGTTTTTCTAATCTCCAGTAAATGCTTTTTTAGCAGTGTCTCTTGTACCGGTGTTTGTAAATCCGTGGTCCACCGTTGTGCCAATTTGTGGAATTCCAATTCCGGTGTTGTCTCTCGTATCTGCCGGTGATGGAACGACATGGGCACTCTTTGTTGCGATCCTAATGAAAAAATTGATGATAATTCTTCTTGAATGTCCTCCGTAAGAGAAGTCCATGGCAGAGTGGATACGTAATGGCTCAGCTGCATATAATAAAATTTGTCTTTATTTGGGATGTTGAATTCCTGTTGCAAGTCTGCAAATGACCTCATACATCCTTCCCGGGTCACCACCTGCAGCAAATACATAATACCTCTCTTTCGCCAGTTTTTAAAGACGGCGTACATCTGGCCAGGTAGAAAAGCTGAGTTGCCACATATTGACAGAAATGGTGTAGTTTTTGCTGAGAAACTATATAGATTACATATCCATTTCCATGTTGTCTTTGCATTCCCCATAATTCCAGATAGTTGCAAGGCATATGGTATCCGCATTTCGGTCCCATGTAGAAAATTGCTGAAATGAGTCTTTGGTGTTAATCCCAGCTCTAAACTCGTATTTGTATAGTCCTCGGTATTCCGATACCAGTCATTAATAATTCTCATGCCTGCAGCTATGTTGAGATACTTCACATTTAGTAGCCCCAGGCCTCCGTATTCTACTGGGATACTCAATATTGAGATGGGAAGCCGAGCCTTCTTCTTTTTCCAAAGAAACTTTTGTAACGTTGCATTATGAATACGTTCATCCTTTTTTTTTAAAGATACTGGAATTGTTTGAAAGATATATGTCCATTTTGGTACTATTATCATGTTGTATAGGGCTATGCGTCCCAGCAACGATATAGGAAGTTCAGTCCAGGCCTGTAGTTTTATTTTACTTTCCGACATCAATCGTTGTATGTTTAACTCATATAAGTCTTCTAATCTAGCTGGGACACACACTCCCAAGTATTTAATGTGTGTGGTAGCCCATGTGAACGGTAGCGTTTGTTTCCAGTTGTTACTACTAGACTCTACCACCTCCAGGGCTGATGACTTTATTAGGTTCAGTTTAAAACCTGACAATTTGCCAAATATTTCTAGTTCTTCCAGTAATTTTCCTATAGATCTTAATGGTTCTTTCACCGTCAATAATAGGTCATCCGCAAATGCCAATACTTTTACTTCTTTTTCTGCCACCTGGACTCCCATGATATCTTTCTGTGTCCTAAGTGCACATAGTAATGGTTCTATGGACAGTACAAACAATGCGGGTGAGAGGGGACATCCCTGTCTTGTGCCCCTCATTATATCAAACTCAGGCTCCTTTATACCATTTACTAGTACATTTGCCCTAGGGTTGCTATATAGGGTGCGTACAGCTTGTTGAAACCATCCTGTTATTCCTATTGCTGTTAGTGTATGAAATAGGTAGTCCCATCCCACCCGGTCAAAAGCCTTGTCAGCATCAAGGCTGACTACCACTGCCGGTGTTCTATTTTCCTGGCATGTTGCCATTGCCAGCAGCAAACGTCTGACGTTATGTGTTGCCTGCCTTCCTTTAATGAACCCCACCTGATCTTTACCCACCAGTTTAGGTAGATATTGAGCTAGTCTGGCAGCTAACATACTTGCTAGTATTTTGATATCCACGTTCAGCAACGAGATTGGTCTGTAATCTTCTGGTTTGTCTAAAGTTTTTCCGGGTTTCGGTATTAGAGTAATGAGGGCCCTGTTGGCGTACTGCGGAAATTGTCCTTTGTCTATAACCGTTTCGTAATAAGCCAAAAGTGCCACATAGGCCTCCGCCGGGAGGACCTTGTAATACTCTCCCGTGTACCCATCAGGGCCAGGGGCAGATCGTAATTTCAGCCTCTTAATTGCTTGTTGTAGTTCTTTTAATATTAGGGGCGCATTAAGGTTGTTAATTTCTTCCTGCGTCAGGGTCTTAAGTCCTGCTTTCTGCAAATAGGTTTGTATTTCCTGTTCTGGTGTTGGAGGCATAGCGCTATATAGGGAGGTAAAATATTCCGTGAAAAGCTGCCCAATTTCTTTTTGATTTGTGGTAAGTTTACCCGTGTTGTCTTTTAATGAAGCCACCGTTCGTGTCCCCCCCCCCCAATTTTTTATCACTTTCGCTAATAATCTGCCTGATTTATTGCCATAACGGTGTAGTCTATATTTGTAGAAAATGAGTGCTCTGGATTCAGTTTCATGAATTAGTGAATTTAACGTGTTCTGTATTGTTTTCCATGTCTCTAGTGTTTCTGATGAGGGGCGGCATATGTGTGCACCCTTAGCCTTTCGTAGCTGTTTTTCTAGTTGCAATATACTAGCCGCTCGGCGTTTTTTCTTTGCGCTACAGAATGCAATAATATCTCCTCTGAGAACTGCCTTAGAGGCCGACCAATACAGTGTGGGATCTACTAGGGCATGCTCTCCATTGTTTTTTCTATATTCTTCCCATCTATCTGCTAAGTACTTCCCTAGCTGCGGGTCTGTATGTAGATATGCAGGATATCTCCATCCTACTCCTCCCAACTTATCCACCGGGGCTTCCAAGTCTACCCAAACTGGGGCGTGGTCTGAAATTTCCTCTGGCCCTATCGATGTTGCTTTCACCATTGGGAATACGGAGCGTTCTATTAATATGTAATCTAGTCTCGCTAACGTACCATGGGCACGCGATCTGTGAGTATAATCTCTTTCTCCAGGATGATATGTTCTCCAAACATCTACCAAATTCAATGTCTTAGCAAACCTCTGAAGTTCTCCAGCCCTCTGTCCAGAGTAGTGAGCTGAATTTGGGTTAGAGGAATCCTCTTTAGGATCCCGAACTAAGTTGAAGTCTCCCAGAACTATCAAATTTGAATTTTGTAAACATTTGTTCTCTAGAGATCCAAAAAATTTTGGATCGTGTTCGGTAGGACCATAAACCACCACCAACGAGATTTCTACTCCATGTAGCCATACTCTCAATGTTATGGTTCGCCCCCTCTCCCCTTTTTCTATCTTAGTTACTTTGTATGTTAGCCCTTTCCTAAATAATATTGCTATTCCACCTTTCCTTCCTTTAGAGGCTACCGCATAACACTCGCCCACCCAATTCCTTTGTAGCTTTGCGTGCTCTAGATCACTTAATCTCGTTTCTTGTAGGCAGGCTATGTCCGCTTTATGTCTTTTTAAGAATTGCAATATTTTATTTCTTTTTATGGGAGACGTTATGCCCCCCACATTCCAGGTTATTATCCTCACTGGCATGGCAATAGTCTGTGGGTGTTGTTTCTATCTTTCGAATTTCCTGTTATCTCGTTAGCTAAGTGAAATTGACTTTTTCCTGAATATTTTCTGTTCCTTATTCCTTTAAGCACTTTAAAGTGTCTGGAGTTTATTAGTGTTGTGTCCCTTTGATTGTGCAGAGAGAACCCCCCCTTTCCCACCCTTATCCAACCCCCCTGTTCCGAATTCTCCCCTACCCCTCTAGTACCCTGCCTCATCTCCCTAGTTCCCTTAGTAAGATGAGAGTGACCCCGGATTCGGCCAGAGACCCCAGCCCCGCATTTACTATAACTGTATGTATTTTTATATCCATTCCTGTACTGTAGCATTACTTTTTATCCCAAAGACCGTTTTGTCATTGTGCAATTTTGGATCATTTCAATCTTCTTCTATTACCTTGTTTTCCATCAGTTGCTTTCTGGCTTCTTGCACAGTTGTAAAGGTTTGCCATTTATCCTGATAGAAAACTTTTAGTTGGGCCGGGTACTGCAAAGCAAACTTTACTTTCTGATTTGCTAGTTTTGCACATAGTGGGTGGTATAGCTTCCGTTTTTCTTGTACCAGGGCTGAAAAGTCTTGGAATATTAAAACATTCTTGTCTTTGTATTTGAGGGTGTTTCTTTTAATTTTGAAGCCTTGGATGACTTCTATCTTATGCTTGTAATTCAAAAGTTTTGCGATAATAACCCTCGGCCTGTTACGATCTGGCATCCTTCGGCCTACTCGGTGTGCCCTTTCAATCACAAAGGGGCCTATGGTATCCGTTATCGCAAGTTCGCTAGAAAGCCAGTTTTCTAACCATGTATCCAGATTTCGTTCCGGAAGACTTTCATCAAGTCCTACAATCCTGATATTATTCCTGCGCGCTCTGTTTTCATAATCGTCAAGTAAGTCTTTTTGTTCTTTCAGTTGCTTGCGCAAGTTAGCAATGTCGGGTCCATACCCCCTCGTTTCGTCTTCCGTTGCCGACACTCTGGCCTCTAGATCCCCCACACGAATTGTTATGCCATCTAGTTTAGCTTGGTATGCTTCTAATTTGGCCGTTAATTCAGACCATTTTGGAGTCCATGCCTTTTCGATCGCCTGTGTCAGCTGAGCGAGTTGCGCCTCCGTGAACGCGGTTCCCAGCGGGACCTGATTGTCCGCCATCTTGGCGTCTCCGCTGCTCGCTTTAATTTTCTCTTTTTTTTGGCTTTTTTGCGCCATTCCTGTAGGTAAGGTGGTAAGGAACTTTTCCATATACTGATTTAGGTCTTTGGGGTTTTTTCTCTCTTTCGTTCAGCGATATTGCAGAGCTGGGTGTCTCGGAGCTTCGGTAGTGCTGCTCCTTAGCTCATGACGTCACCGGAAGTCTCCAAACTTACTTTTTATAAGTACAATTTAGAAAGAATCATTTAATTAGATTGAGACCTAGGAGCTTTTGTCATGTTTTTTCCTGCCTACATCAAAAGAAGATGGCATGTGGGAACTTTTGGTTTGTGAAATGCAGTGAGGTATTAAATAATGAGGGAACGGCTTCCTTAATGCAGAAATTTTTGTCCGGTGTAGTCTAAATTTGGCAAGATTGACTAGTTTGAGGCTTATGCGGATGGGAGCCAGTGCTCACAGAGGACAAGCTTTATCCCGGTGTCATTCTTTAGTAGCTACATCTGTCAGTTGGCTTCCTGTATATGGATGTTAATATATAGCCATTGTTGATATAAACTGTTGTGTCTAGGAAGTTAATGTTTTCTGCTGAGTGATCAATTTTGAATTTGATTTGAATGATGGGTGCATTTAAAAAAAAAAAGTGTGATATTGTTTGAGTTTCTCCTCTTCGTCAGCCCAAATCAGCCCAGTTCTGCCATGAAAAGGTTGTTATATTGTGGTGTAATCCTGGTAACCATAGTAGTGCCCAGGATTTGTAGATGGATATATTGAAGCAGAAATAGTTGTGGGTTAGGATACATTTGATTGCTTCCGGTGTGTATTGGTGGTCCAGGGTGATGCCTTTAGACAGTTGTTAGATGCAGTTATGCCATCTTTATGGGGAATTCTGCTTTATATATCCATTGTGACAAGAAGAATACCAGGTGGTAACTGCTTTGCTCAAGTCTATATGGTGTTTATATAAGCTGTTTGTGTTTATTAGGAGTTTAAGAATTCCCTCAATGTTCAGATGATTTCCTCTGTGAGTGCGCCAATATCGGATGTGATCGATCTGCCAGGGTTTCCAGATTTGTGAAATCTAGACTATAGAATGTGCCCCCAGAAGGATGATTTGGTGTGTTTATTTAATGCGAGTGTACTTCCTTTGGAAACGTCTTGATAAGTTTCCAGTTGTGTTGTATACTTCTCTGTGGGTTCCTTAGTGTTCTGTTGTATGCAGTGTTTGAGAGCTGTGTATTCCTTTTTTCTGTGTTATTTTGTGTGTCCATAATTACTACAGAGCTTTCTTTGTCTGCAGACTTTGATGGTATTTTGGTTATTTTATAGGTTTTTCATGGCAGCTTTTTCGAGCAGAGAGGTTGTACAGAATTTTCTTTTGTTTGCTAGAGAGTTGTAATTTCATCCTGTGTCTGAAACTGTTTAGCTGTCTGATTTAAGGCAGAAGTTATCAATGTGGGCTACTATTAAGATGTTTATCACAATTCGTGCTATTTTAGCACAGGCCCCATTTTATTCAGTGAGACCTAATTACTACTAATCTTGATTAACAGTAAAATAACACATGTGGAGTAGCCTCAATTTCTCTGATTACAACCCTGTCCTGAACATTTTAAATAGGGTTTACTTACTTATATATATTGGCTTTTATACGTTCTTAAGACTTCTGACATTGAGGACAGAATACTTTGTAGCCTCATCTTGGACAATTTTCATGTTAGTCTGATATCAGTGAGTATTGTGATTAGTAACTGACACTTTAAATTCTAAAGAACTCCACCACTTAAACTGAAAGAATTACTTCATAAACATGTATGTGGTGACTAAAACACTGGAAAACACAGAACCTTTACCCAATCAACTCATGCCATAGATTATTATAAACATAGTCCGCGCCAGTTTTGATAATTTTTAATAAGAACTATAACGAAACCAAAACTCTCTAACCGTCCCTCAAAAAAATATGTAAGCCACATTGAACCAGCTGATGACGGGAAAATGTGGAATGCAAATGTAATAATAAATAAATTGTGGTAACATCTGTTTTCCCAAATTCAATTTATAAATTTTTTTCTATTTTAACTTTTTTTTTTGCTTTCATAAGTTTCTTTATTTCACCATCCGACGGGGGTCCTGTTTCACCTCGTGGGCTTTCTCAAGGAAGGACCTGGTGTATATGCTCTATATCTCCGTATACCCAGTCTTTTAACTTAAACCCGCAAAGATAAAAGAAAGGTAAAATTAAAATAAAAAATGGAGGTTTTTAGCCAGTGAAGAGTTGACATCCAGCGAGTCATAAAAAACATATTAATGACCGAGGACACACAAGAGGCTTTTTTCCTCCAAAAAATGAATTGAATTTGGGAAATCAGACGTTACCACAATTTATTTATTTATTACATTTGTATTCCACTTTTTCCCGTCATCGGTTGGTTCAATGTGGCTTACATATTTTTTTGAGGGACGGTTAGAGAGTTTTGGTTTCATTATAGTTCTTATTAAAAATGATCAAAACTGGCATGGACTATGTTTATAATAGTCTATGGCATGAGTTGATTGGGTAAAAGTTCTGTGTTTTCCAGTGTTTTAGGTACCACGTACATGTTTATGAAGTAATTCTTTCAGTTTAAGTGGTGGAGTTTTTTTTCCTTTCTTTTGTTATCTTCCTATATATTTCATCATGAATTTAAGTGAAAGTTCAGAAAGGCAGCTATTTCAGAACTGTTTTATAAAAGTAATATAGGTGCCCATGTACCTTTTATAAAATAGACTGCTGGAAGCAGCCCCTGTGGTATGTGAATTCTGACACACACATTTTCATCTGCTTTGGTCAAAGTATAAATGTGTGTACTGTCATTTTATAAAATACATGGGTACATTCCAACTAAGCCCCCTTCAAACTTCTATACTTATGTGTGCACATACTATAGTATAATTTAATAATAAAAATTTTTAGCATGTGAAATAGACACGACACGTGCAGTCAGTTTTAAAGGTGTAACCCTTCTATCCAAGTACCAAATCAAAAACCTTTATAAACTTAACCTCTTAAATGAATAAGGTTTTCTTTTCAAGGGGGGTTGCCTGGCCCTGATTCTGAGTAACGAGTAACATATCCTTCTCTTGGATGGGCCACAGATTAGGGTAGGACTCCTGTTTGCACCAATTTCCAAGATACTGTTTAACACAGCAGTGGCCTTGTGTGTATTTTCAGAAGCTGCTAATAATAGCTACAATTTCTTTTTAAAAAGATACCAGTTACATTGTGCAGTTTAACAGCTTCCGATATCTGTAATAGTACTTTGATCCTGTTTTATTTTTTTTTCAATGTTATTTTCCTCTCTTCCTTTCCCCCTTTCCTCTCCCTCCCTCCCTTTTCTCATCAACCTACCTTGCTTTCCTCATATTTTCACTTCCTTCCCTTTCTGGATGTTTTCCCTTTACTGTACCACCTATTTTCTTCTAGCTGCTGGTTTCTTTTTTTTTTCTCCCTTAGTAGTTCTTGATTATGGCCTGGCAGCAAGAGGTTTCCCCAGGTTTTAGCATCCCTGCTGCCTTTCTGGGTTTGCTTTGAGCATCAGCAACAGTTACGTTTTCATGGTAACCATTTCTTTATCCTGCTTTCAAAGCTGTCAGAGCTGCTCACAGTAGGAAGCATGTAACAGGATTCTCAAAGCCGCTTTCTCTCATTGCAAGGTACCATAGGAATGTAACTTGCCAGTGGATTAACAACTTGAGGGTGCTAGAGTTTGGTTCCAAAAAGTTCAGCTATTTTCATCTTTTTATCGTCTGCCTTTTCTCTCAAAGCATGGTAATTTTTTTAGTCCGGTATATATTGGTCTGAGTGCGTTTAATATATTTTTGTCACTGATAATTTATGGACCTTTCCTTTTCTAGTTTTTCAATCAGGTTTTGATGCTCGGAAAAACCTCAATCAGCGATTTATCAGAACATGTGTTTGACCTGATTTTGGAGTTATACAATATTGATAGTCATCTGCTACTTTCTGTTCTACCACAACTTGAGTTCAAACTTAAGGTAAATCATTTCTTTTGTCTTTCACACATTATAGTGATTGCCTTTAGTAGCTCTATCTATGAATAATTTTATTTATATCCAGTTGGTGCATGTTTAAGTAAAAAATGTGTTCTGGCAAAATTAACCTCAGTGTTAACTGAGATACCATATTGCTTTTAATAATAATAGTTTTCTTTAGTTGAAGTAGATACAGCATTGTATACAGATCTTAGCTTGAGAAGTACTTTGTTGCATTTTTGATACCTGTTTAAAAAGTGGTGGTTAGAAAATTCAGGTCAGCATCACTTGAGAGGTGGGGCACTCTATAATTATCCCAAGAAGATTAGGCATCTGCTTAGGGTAGAGCAAAATTGTTTCCAGGGCTTCTGCTGACTGCCAAAGTCAGCATGGAGGCTTCAGCAGATGTGGGCTCAAGGATGTGGCAGGCCCTTGAGCTTGTCTGTCTGCCCAAAGCCTTCATTCTGGCCACTTTCTTTTTGCTTTAGGGCTGACCTGGTCAAAGTTTGCAGCAGCAGACATGGATAGGAATGGAAAATGTTGGATAACCAAAAGGGGGTAGTGGGTGGGTAGGGAAGGCTATATATTGATTACCTGGGGTGAGGGTAGGGTTTTGAGCTACCCAAGGGGCGGAAGGCCAAATGATTTACCTAGGGTGTCTGATATCCTTGAGCCAGCCCTGATTCTAAGGATAAGTACCTTGGGGTACAAGTAATGAGACACAATGAGATGCTAAACACAAGCCAAATAGTAAGGGATATGACTGGCAATCCAAAAGAGGTGGAGAGTCTAGGCAAGACAGTGAAGGAAGGCATAGTGAGACGCTTACATTTTTTTTTGTGCCTTAGCAGAAGTCTTTAGAATAAGAAATTGTGAATTCCTTTTCATCTTCCTAGACCAGCCTAGACTGACAAGTTATAGCACCCTATCAGCAGGTAGAGGCAGAGACCTGATCTTTCCAGTGACCTTATTAGTATAAGGTGTGATGTAGCTTGGAACTAGTTAGCATTTCTTTTCCAAAAGTGGATGGTGCAAGATGGACTGGTGCAGCAGGATCTGTCTTTTTTGGCCTGACTTCCTGAGGCACAATCTGTGGCCTGTGGTTCCGTGGTTGAAACCTTTGAAAGTGGAGTTTCTCAGGGATTGATCTATGAATCTATTCCCGATTTGAGCAGGAGGTTCTCTCCTCAGCTCAGGACTTGGCCTTTGGGCTTGTTTGAAGCTTGACTGATTGTGGTCCATAAGGGTACTGCCAACTCTGGTGATTGCAGTGACCAAGAAGATTTCTGTCTCTGTAGCGGGAGGCCTGATACTGGAATGACTTCCAGAACTTGGAGGGTCTCCTAAAGCAAGCATTTCCATGTTTGATGAGATAGGGGCCTAGGTATCTGTGAAGGCTTTGGCCCATGCCTAGCTTTGCTGGATTTCCTCAGAGCTGACATTGTTATGAATAAGGAATGGCTTTCTGAGGGGTTTGCGTCCTGTAACATAGCCTGGATTAGCTCTCAGCGTGTAGCCTCGGTGGTCATGATGTGTAAAATACTGTGGCTGCCTCATTGGGTGGGCTAATCCAGCCTCCAAGGCTCATCTGTGCAAGCTTCCTTTCCACAGTTAGATGCTATTCAGTGATGAGTTGGAGAAATTAGGACCTGGGGGAAGACCAGGCCAAGACCAAACCGAAGCCCCAGTGATAGTACAAGGGAGCAGGGGCCCATGGCCCTTCAAGGGCTGGGGTCAGTTCTGTTGGGCAAGTGAGGGGGTCTCCATCTGCTATTCTTCAGGTAAAGCCCGAGGATCTAGTCATTTTGTGGGGCTTGAATACAGGAATGGGGAAAATCAGCTGCCTCTTCTGGATAGAAAGTATGCTGTTGAGTCACAGCAGGCCCCTTCTGTGAGGGTACTGGGGAGATTGGCTCTGCTTGTTGAGCCAGAAATGGGTTCTCATATTTGGACCTCTGGCTTTCTCCAGGTTCTTCATCAGGTTCATGCTCTAGAGCTAGTAAAACCCCATGTGCATTTGTAACCTGCCTAGCATTGGTAGATAGTTTGGAATATAAATTCTGAAATAATAAAATACATACATTTTGGATGCTGTTAGTTTCTCCTTGTATGTCAACCCTAAAGTGAAGGACAGAAACCAAAACCATTCAGCATCTTTCCAACTCGAGTCCATTGAGCCAGTGCCCTTTAGGAAATTGGGTTGTGGGTGTTAGTATTTGGTGGTCCTCAAGGACAGGAGACACTTTTGTACCATCCTAGACCTATTTTTACATAGGGACACTACAGCCTATGGATCTGGTAGAGTTTCTCCCCTTGATATAGGGGAAATGGTTAGAATGATGTCCAACAGTGCCACAGTTGGTCCTCCATTACATGCCTTTTGTTAGTTTATTGATGTGTGAGCCAGAGAGGGTTGCACATTTGGTAAGGATGTGTTGAAAGAAGCCTTTTCTTCTATTGGGTGAGTTGAAGGTTGGGTCATTATCAGTCTGGACTGTTCTTATCAGGATGAAAATGAAGATGAAACTTGTATTTTGCCTGCTGATTTAATTTCATTGTCTGCTGAACCAGTTGAATGCCACCTGGAAAGACTGCATTATTTGGAAGTTCTCTTATCTGCTCACCTTTTTTGTTTTTGCATTTCCTCACAGCTGTATCCGGGTGACTCCCAGGTCCACCCCGATCTTCCCAGGGCCTCGCTCCAAGTGCCCTGTGTTTCCAGGTGCTTTTTGGCTAGGATCAGGTGACCTTCAGGGGGAGGATGCTGGCTTCGGCCTAACCCCTGGTAAGCCTTTTCCTCAGCTGAGAGGTGCCCAGCTCTACCACCGGCTGCCTTTCAGGTGCTGTAGAGGTGCTCATCTGCATATCCTTTCAGCCTTCTCCGGGGTGACTCCCAGGTCCGCTCCGATCCACTCAGGGCCTCTGCTCTAGGTGCCGCGCGCCTAGTGGCGCGCAGGGCATTTTTCTCTTTACATCTATTTTTCTCCCAGTTACTCTATCTGTTGCTTAACACCTCGGTCACTACTCATGGCCCCTATACACATTCTTTTCTTTGCCCTGTCCCTTCCTAATCTTTTCCCCCTCCCCCTACCGCTGTCTACTGCAGGAACTCTACCTCTTCTGTAATGCAACTCTTCCTCTTTCCTTCTGGACACACATCCTCATGTCCCTCATATTCCACAAAAGATAACACCCTCTGACACATCCAGCCTTACAAAACTATGCAGGTAACCTTGCCAGATTGTTTTTACACAAATACCTACCCCCCCCCCCCCCCCCCCAAAAAAAAAGAAATAAAACCCCCAACAATATATTTACTCAACCACTGTTACGAACTCCTTATACATGATATTGTGTCAGATTGTAAGGGTACACTGCATAACTTGTGAAATGCTTTGCATTTTCTTTTCTTTTTTTTTGTTTTGTTTTGTAGATGTTAATTTTCTTCTCAATGTGTTGCTGCTGCATTACCTGTATAATGCAGAAGAAAGTGGAGTAACAATATATAGCTGCTGAAAAGTTTTCTACATCATTGGTTCCCAACCTGGGTCCTAGAGGCACCCCAGCCAGTCATGTTTTCAGGATACCACTATGACTATTAATGAGAGATTTGCATTCCACTGCCTTCACTGCATGCAGACCAATCTATGACTATTTATTGTGGATATGTTGCAAACCTAACTGGCTGGGGTGCCTCCAGGACTAGGTTTGGGAACCACTGTTCTAGATGTTTCTAGGATGCTTCTATAGGGTACATTGTTGTCCTTGTGCAAACATATTTAACATAAGCATTGCCACACTGGGGAGGCCAAAGGTCCATCAAGCCCCTTTACCCTGTTTCAAGCATTGTACATAATGAGAGGATCCCTAATATAGTAAGATTCCAATTAGCTTACTCTCAGAAATACGCAGTGACATTCTCCAACTGCTACATTTAGTAGCAGTTTCTGGACTTTATTCCAGCTTCTTGTCCAAACCCTACCCAGCTATGTTAACTGATTTTACCACATCCTCTGGCAACAAATTCCTGAAAGTAAAATTGAGTGAAAGTATTTTTCCTATTTTGTATTTATTTGCATTTGAAAATAATCATAATTTTTGAAAAGTACAGTCTAGAAACAGGGGATCAAGTGTATAGAGGAAATCATCATGGTGACATAGCCCACAAAAAAAAAAAAGGGAGAATGGAAACATGAGCCTTAAAGGGAGAAATGTAACATGAATGTAAACCTATATGGGAGTTAATCAGCCATAAGCAGAGGTCCCTCTCCAACTCCTCAAACCGAAGATGTGGAAGGTTGCCCCATCATAGCAGTCATTACCAACGGCAACAACTTAGAACTGCAAAGGAGCTCTGGGAAGTTGTCTACTACTCGATATGGACAGATTCAGTGCTCGGATTCTTCTTCTCTTGCCTATGAATCAGAGGTGGTAATACAGTAGTAGTATCCCATTTGTTTTAAGTGTACTTCCTAATAACTTCATGATATGTTCCCTAGTCTTTATAATTTTTGAAAGCATAAACAATTCATATTTATCCGTACCACTCAGGTTTTATTTGTTTTTTTTTTTATTTTAATTTTTAAAGTTTTGCTTTTCATTAAGTCTGACAATATCATTTTTTCTTCTTTAAATTGTAAGGTAATGAAAAGATCAAATTCTAAGTTTAAAAAACCCCCCCCTGAGTGGTACGGATAAATATGAATCAATTATTTACACTTTGAAGTTATTAGGAAGCATTGTCAGATTTAAAAACAGTTAAAGTAAACAATTGTACACCAATTAGAACAAAAAATAGATCATGAGGAGAAATGGGGTCATTACTTTTTTTTTTTTTAATATTATTTTATTAGCCAGACAAAGCAAGATAATGGGAACAGAAAACCATACAAAACAGAATGCCATTAAGAAGAACCCACCCACAGCCAAACTACCAGATTTTGAGGTCATTACTTTTTAATTGTAAAAGTAGTGGCTTCAAAAATAGTGATGTAAAAGTAGAAAGTGTTATCCAAAAATATTCTCAAGGTAAAAGTAAAGTACAAGCTCTTAAAACTACTTTCCATATCATCATGCTGATCAATCCATAGACTGGTGGGTTGTGTCCATCTACCAGCAGGTGGAGATAGAGAGCAATCCTTTTGCCTCCCTATATGTGGTCATGTGCTGCCAGGAAATCTCCCTCAGTATGTTCTCTATCTCAGCAGGTGGTGGTCACACACAGCAGCAGCTCTGGCTAGGTCTCCAAGCCTAATCTTTAGGTTTTTGTTGAGTACCTGGGGTTGAGGGCTCTTCTTGAGCAAGTGCAAACCTGGTGGTGCCAGTCCCTCCTTTTCTTCCCCCTCCCATTGGCTCCGTTTAAAAAAAAAAAAAAAAAAAAATTTTTGACGTCCTTAAGGGCGTTTATTTCAACGTTTATATCAGTGTTTATTGCAGCTGCTCACTGGGACACCAGTTCGTTACAGCTCGGAGCGAGAAGCAGGTATTTTACCTTTTATAGCGGGCAGGGGGTTACCCGTTCGGTCTCCAAGTGACTTATGGCGTCGGAGGGCGAAGGCGCGAAGATTCGCTCCCCGGACCACGTGTGTGCGTCTAGCGGGGATGCGGGGGTTTTCAAGCCTGAATCGCCTTTGTTGGGCATCAGTTTGGAGTCCGGTCAGTGTCCCGGTTCTTCCTCCGGTGCGGCGGTCTTCCCACCATAAGCGCCCCATCCCCCGCTGCTCGCCCCTCCATGTTGGCCGGCCACTCTGCTCGGACGGCTTCTTCCTTGGGCCGCCCTCGAGCTGGGAGACGTTAATGCAATGGTCTCCCTTGATTTGGGTGACGGCAAGAAAGCGGCGAAAGTTAAGCGCCGTGCTTCCTACGCGGCTCCTCGAGTTTCGCGCTGGACGCCATTGTGGATGCGCGCATGTTTCTCCCCCCTTCTTGCAAGCGACAGTTGAGGGTGCTTCTAGGGCCGTGGCCCAGGAAACAGAAGTGCACAGTCTAGGGGGTTTCTCCCCTGAGTTCATTTTGCTGCTGCATCAGGCTTTTCTTATGATAAACGCTGCCTCGGCTCCCCCCTCTGATCAAGGGGCTGAGGCCTCTGGAAGCAAACGCCCTCGGGTGGACTTCCAGGCCCTAGAGGACTCTGTCTCCTCTGATGTAGATGAGGGCAGCGTATCTGAGTTCTCCCAACGGTCCTTTGGGGATTCCTTGGAGGAGACGAATTCCCGCTCGGATGGAGCGGATGAACCCTCTGCAGCACGGATCTTTTGCTTAGATGATTTGCCCAACCTGTTTAGTGCAGGCCATGATCATTTTGAAGAGTCCTCTCCGTAGGACGTCTCTCCCTCAGCCTCTGTTGGCTCGCCGTTATGCGGGGCACTAAGCGCCGCCTAGAACCTTCCAAGTGCATGATTGCACACCTTGATTTTGGCTCAATGGGATTTCCCAGAAGCGAGCCTTAATGTGTCTAGGGCTATGTCCCGCCTCTCATCCTCTGCCTGAAAGTGAATGGGAGGCCTTTCTTTGGCCTACCGTGGATTCTTTAATCACTGCGGTGACTAAGAAAAACGGCGTTGCCGGTGGAAAGTGGCACGGCCCTAAAGGACGCCCAAGACAGGAGGTTGGAGGCGGCTTTAAAGTTGTCCTTCGAGGCGGCTGCTTTAAGTTTACAGGCCTCAACTTTGTGGCTCCTATGTGGCCAGGGCGTGCCGGACGCTTGCGCAGCGGGCTTCCCCCTCGGATCCTTCCTTGAGGGCTGATTGGCCAGCCCTGGAATCG
The DNA here is from genome assembly GCF_901765095.1 of Microcaecilia unicolor. Lineage (NCBI taxonomy): Eukaryota > Metazoa > Chordata > Amphibia > Gymnophiona > Siphonopidae > Microcaecilia > Microcaecilia unicolor. The sequence goes on from NC_044034.1 coordinate 78,327,545, forward strand.
GGTTTTGGCCTACTTGGCAGGCTGGCTGAATGATGTCTTGAGAGCCTCGGCTAAAGGTATGGCTCAGACAGTTTCTGCACGGCGGTGGGCTTTGGCTGAAGCATTGGTCTGCTGACCACGCCTCTAAGTCTCGCCTGGCTAAGTTGCCTTTTAAAGGCAAGCTGCTCTTTGGGGTCGAGCTGGACAAAGATTGTGACCGATTCTCGGCACGTCTAAGGCAAGAGGTACCGGAGGTCAGGGCTCGGGCCAATGGTGTACGCCCGGTTCCTCCAAAGGACGGTTTCAGGAAGCCCGTCGGTATTGCCCGGGCAAGTCGAGCTCCTCTGCCCCCTTTTCCATCAAAAGGAATTTCTCCCCCAAGCAGCATTCCTTTCGCAGAGACCGCCATCCCGGAGGTGCCACCTCCGGTCCTCCCCCAGGGTCTTGTACCCAATGACGGGGTCCTGGTCCATGGCCCAGTGCAGATTGGAGGACGCCTGTTCTTGTTTCTGGGCGAGTGGACCAGGGTAACTTCAGACGCTTGGGTGCTGGAAGTCATCAGAGACGGCTACAAGCTAGAGTTCTGCCGACCCTTAAGAATTGGGTTTGTGCACTCTCCCTGCAAGTCTCCGGTCAAGCTGTGGCAGTGCAGCAGACTTTGGACAATCTGATCCGCCTGGGTGCGGTCGTTCCGGTGCCAGGATCCTCTAGCAAGGGACGTTACTCAATTTCTTTGTGGTACCTAAGAGAGGAGGTTTTGTCCGTCCTATCCTCGACCTCAAGGGGTCAATCGGGCTTTGGAAGTTCGGCACTTCCGAATGGAGACTCTCCGCTCTGTTATGCGGCAGTACAGGCAGGGGAGTTCCTGGCATCCTTGGACATCAAGAAAGCTTACTTGCATATTCCCATCTGGCCTCCTCATCAATGCTTTCCGCGTTTTGCAGTTCTGAGGTCACTCCCAGTTCAGAGCCCTCCCTTTTGAGTTGGCTACTGCTCCGCGGACCTTTTCCAAGTTATGGTGGTCATTGCGGCCTTCCTACGCAAGAAAGGAGTACAAGTCCATCCTTATCTGGATGACTGGTTGATCCGAGCCCCCTCTTATGCAGAGTGCGGCAGAGCTGTGGACCGGGTGATTGCTCTTTTGAGCTCCCTGAGGTGGATCATCAACTGGGAGAAAAGCCAGCTGCGCCCGACTCAGTCCCTGGAGTATCTGGGAGTTCGATTCGAACCCCAAGTGGGCAGAGTGTTCCTGCCAGACAATCGGATTGTCAAGCTTCAGGCTCAGGTGGACAAGTTCCTAGCAGCCTCTTCTCTTCGGGCTCAGGACTATGTGCAGCTGTTGGGCTCTATGACGGCCACGATGGAAGTAGTGCCCTGGGTCAGGGCCCATATGAGACCTATACAGCTCTCTCTGCTGCAGCGATGGACTCCAGCTTCGGAGGATTGCACTGTGCGCCTTCCCTTGGATCCAGCGGTGCGCAAGGCGCTGAGCTGGTGCTGAGGCCAGACAAGCCGTCCGCAGGAATGCCTCTTGTGACCCCGGAGTGGGTTTTTCGTCATGGCGGACACCTCTTTGTGGGGCTGGGGAGCCCACTGCTTGGGAAGGACTGCGCAGGGTCTCTGGTCCCCTGCAGAGGCAGAGTGGTCTATCAACCTCCCGGAACTCAGAGCCATTCGGTTGGTGCTTTTGGAGTTTCTTCTGGGCCTGGCGCTGAAGCCAGTACGGGTCCTGTCGGACAATGCCACGGCTGTGGCCTATGTCAATCACGGGGGAGGTACCAGGAGCGCCCCTCTAGCCAAGGAGGCCATGAAGCTATGCCTGTGGGCGGAAGCAAACCTGGAACAGCTGTCGGCGGCCCACATTGCGGGAGTCATGAATACTGCTCAGGCGTTTTTGGACATCACGAAGCGCTGGGGCCAGCCGAGCCTAGATTTGATGGTGTCAGCCAATTGCCAAGTGCCGCGCTTTTTCAGCAGAGGACGGGACCCTCGATCTCTGGGAGTAGATGTTCTTCTCCCACAGTGGCCGACACAGGAGCTCCTCTTTGTGTTCCCGCCTTGGCCCATGTTGGGCAGGGTGCTAGGCCGGGTGGCAAAGCATCCGGGCCGGATAATCCTGGTGAGTCCGGATCGGCCCAGACGTCCCTGGTATGTGGACTTGATCAGGCTCTCAGTGGACGGACCTCTGCAGATGCCAGCGGAGCGGGGCCTGTTGCATCAGGGTCCTGTGGTGATGGAGGATCCCTCCTCCTTTGGTCTTACGGCCTGGCTATTGAGCGGCAGCGTCGGAGCAAGCAGAGCTTCTCAGACAAGGTCATCTCCACTATGCTGAGAGCGAGGAAGCGCTCTACTTCTACTGATTACGCCAGGGTTTGGCATACCTTTGCATCGTGGTGTGAGGCAGACTCACTTTCTCCCTTCACTGCTCCAATTTCATCAGTGTTGGTGTTCCTGCAAGAAGGTCTGGAAAAAGGCCTGTCGCTCAGTTCCCTTAAGGTCCAGGTAGCGGCTCTTGCTTGCTTCAGGGGTCACCTGAAGGGTGTTTCCCTGGCATTGCAGCCAGATGTGGTGCGCTTTCTCAAGAGAGTTATTCACCTGCGCCCTCCTCTGCACGCAGTGGTACCTGCGTGGAATCTCAATCTGGTGATAAGAGCCTTGCAGAAGCTGCCTTGTGAACCCTTGTCGAGGGCATCTCTGAAAGAATTGACGTTGAAAGCAGTCTTTTGGTGGCTATCGCTTCAGCCAGAAGAGTTTCCGAGCTCCAGGCGCTATCATGTCGAGAGCCCTTTCTGCAGTTTACTGAGGCAGGAGTGTCTATTCGCACAGTGCCTTCCTTCCTGCCCAAGATTGTTTCTCGCTTCATGTGATCAGCAGCTCTGTCTACCCTCCTTTCGTAGGGAGGACTACCCAGAGGAGTACTCTGCTCTCAAATATTTAGATGTGTGACGAGTCATCATCAGATACTTGGAAGTGACCGATGATTCCGGAAGTCGGATCATCTGTTTGTGATGTTCGCAGGTCCTCGTAAGGGTTTGCAGGCTGCCAAGCCTACAGTGGCATGATGGGTCAAGGAACCCATTGCAGCGGCTTATGTGGCCGCGGGGAAGGTGCCGCCTATCCAGCTGAAGGCTCACTCCACTAGAGTACAGGCGGCCTCGATGGCAGAGGCCGATTCCATCTCCTTGGAAGAGATTTGTAGGGTGGCAACTTGGGCATCGGCTCATACCTTCTCCAGACATTAACGCTTGACTGTGGCTGCTCGGGCGGAGGCCCGGTTTGAAGCTTCAGTGTTGCGGTCAGGGATTTCTGTGTCCCACCCTGGGTGAGTACTGCTTCAGTACATCCCACCAGTCTATGGATTGATCAGCATGATGATATGGAAGGTAAAATTATGTATCATACCTGATAATTTTCTTTCCATTAATCATAGCTGATCAATCCATAGCCCCTCCCAGATATCTGTACTGTTTATATTCTGGTTGCATTTCAGGTTCAAGTTTAGTCTTCAGTTCCTGTTCAGGAGGACTTCGTGTTCAAGTTTTTTCAATTGGATTCTTCAGGAGTTGAGACGATTTTGTGTTACAGTGAGCTGCTACATTCCTCTCCCCCTCGTTTTACGGGGCTGGATTGAGACCTAAATTCTGCCGGCGCTCCCTCCCGCTTTGTGCGGCTGTAGGGCAGCTTTGTACCCCTCCCGCTTCGGCGGTGTTAGGGTCAGTCAGCTCCTCCCGCGATTGCGGTTGCGGTTGCAGGATAAGCCAGATCCCCCCGCATCTGCGGGGTGGTGTCCCTCCCCCACTCCGCGGGGATGAGCTGGACGGATTTTCCTCCTCCACTTGTGTGGGGATGAGCTGGGTTAATTCCTCTCCCCCGTTTCGGTGGTGGTGAGCTGGGCAGAGTGTCCCTTTGTGGGTGTAATTCTCTAAGTGCTGAGACCTGCGGATGGAGCTTTGATATCGACATACTGAGGAGTTTCTGGCAGCACATGACCATATATAGGGAGGCAAAAGGATTATCTCCACCTGCTGGTAGATGGACACAACCCACCAGTCTATGGATTGATCAGCTATGATTAATGGAAAGAAAATTATGAGGTATGATACATAATTTTACCTTTTTTTTTTTTTTTTTTAAACAACAAAGTAAAAAGTATTCATAAGTTGGACCACAGAATCTAGTATGTTTACAAGCTAACTTCCAGGGGTCACATGAGGTCCTTCCTAGAAATAAAATGCACCCAACAGTGGGCAGAACATGCTGTAAAACGTTATGCTGTAAACACTGTTTATACGCCTGGCTGCCTAGCAGATAATCAAACACCGTTTTAATGCTAGGCACCTTATCAGTTTAAACGCTCTACATGCGATGTAAAAGACTGTAAGACCTCTGCTTTTGCCTACTTCGACCCAAGTGAACTGTCTGCAGTGATCTAAACTTTGCTCGCTTTGTCCTGAACATAATGATAACACTGATCTAGATCTTGCCCACATGACTGCCAAATCCCTAACATTCTAAACACACAAACTAACGTGCACACTAACACTAATATGAACACCAGTAAAATACTCTTAACCATTTATTGCCTCACTCTACTACAATACACACCTACAACCCCAGACTCAGACAATAACAGCCTCATATTTCACAAACCACAAACAAATCACAAACACAACATGCATACCCAAAAAGACAAAGAAGAACATGAAAAACCTACCATCCACGAACCCCATCAAAGAATAGGAAAGAAAGAACGCTCTAATCCATCATATCAAGGAGAAAGACAACTAATAAATATTACCACGAACCCAAAACCAAAAGAAGAACACCAACGAATACAAATAGGTTACACTAATGCCAGATCAGTAATCCAAAAAAGCACAACATTGACCGACTGGATCACGGAAGACCACCTTGATTTCCTACTCATCAGCGAAACTTGGATCCATAACTCCAAAGACCCTATAATCTTAGAACTATGTCCACCAGGATACAAAATTACCCATTGGACAAGAGAAGGAAAAAGAGGAGGAGGCATAGCAATAATCTATAAATCACAATTCACAGTTACTACAACAGCAGAATCCATCCTACCCCAACTTGAAATAACTTCAGTTAGAATTAACCACCCCGATCTACTTGATCAACTAAACCTAATCATTTTCTACAGGCCCCCGGGCAACTGGAAAGATTCACAAAAGATTTTATGGACTTCATATCAAACACTTGCGTGTCCGCCCAGAACCTCCTCATAGCAGGGGACATCAACCTACACCTCAAAGACACTAACATAAATAACGTAAACGAATGCAAGGAATTCATCCAACTATGGGAGCTCCAATGGCCTAATATGCAACCCACCCACAAAAAAGGACACACACTAGACATCATAACTCACAAATTCTCATCAGAGCCCATCCTCACTATCACAGATACAAAATGGACAGTTGCACCATGGTCAGATCACTACAAAGCAAATACCTCCCTCTCATGGAAAACAAAAGGGTCACAACGAAAACAGGAAAAAAGAACCTATACCACAAGAGGCAAAATAGACCCACTAACATTCTGGTAAGAACTTTATACTGACGAATGGGCAACTCCTACAGACTCACCCCAATTTCTACAAGAATGGGACAACAAATGTACAGCAATACTAGAAAGCATAGCATTGCTCCAAACTAGATCCTCAAAAAGAAAAAAACTGCATACCATGGTTCAATGAAGAATTGAAAGACTTAAAAACACAGGTCAGAAGACTGGAAAGAATATGGAGCAAAAAAAAAAAGACGAAATCACTCTTAATGACTGGAAACAGCTGCAAAGAAAATACAAATACAAAATCAGATAAACTAAAAGAATGTACTACAAATCCATAATAGGACCAAACTACAAAGATACACATAAGCTCTTCTCACTTGTGAACAAACTCCTAAACACTACACCGGTTACCTCTAACAACACAGACACCCCATCCGCTACCAACATAGCGAAATATTTTAACGAAAAAATCATAAAACTCCGACACATGATACCTAATAACACCACCGACTATACAAGAATCCTTGACTGCCTAGATCCAAAACCTGGGGTATACCCAGCTGATCGTTCATGGACAAACTTCGACGAAATCTCAGTAGATGAACTCTAGCAATGGCTTAAAAAAATATAGCAAGTCTCAATGCAAATTAGATATTTGCCCTGTTAGCCTAATAAGAGCCGCTCCAAAACAATTCAAGAAAGACCTTACGGACCAAATAAACCACAGACTCCAAAACGGCCTATTCCCCACGAATAAAGGAAACATCGTACTCACACCTTTGCCAAAAGACGCTAAAAAAAGCACAATGGACTTAACTAATTATCGACCAGTTGCGTCTATACCACTCATTACCAAAATAATGGAGGGTATAGTTACGAAACAACTCACTGAATACCTAAATAAACACTCAATTCTACATGAGTCACAATCAGGATTTTGATCAAATCACAGCACTGAAACTTTACTAGTGGCAGCAATGAACTCATTCAAAAAAACAATTGCAACTGGTAAGAACATACTAGTACTACAATTTGACATGTCAAGCGCCTTCGACATGGTTGATCATGGAATATTACTTCATATTCTAGAATACTTGGGAGTCGGAGGCCCAGTCCTCAAGTGGTTCGAGGGATTCCTCACCACCAGATCCTACCAAGTAATAACAGACGCCGAAATATCACCTCCATGGACACCGGAATGCGGAGTTCCTCAAGGATCCCCCTTATCACCTACCATCTTCAACTTAATGATGATACCACTAGCCAAACTATTAGCCAATCAAAACCTTAACCCTTTCATATATGGAGACGATGTCACAATCTACATCCCGTTCAAACACAATCTAACCAAAATCACCAACGAGATCAACCAAGGCCTCAGAACCATGCACACCTGGGCAGATTCATTCCATCTAAAACTCAATGCAGAAAAAACTCAATGCCTAGTACTCACTTCTCAATACAACACAAACAAGTACTCCACTATTACCACAACATACTGCACCCTTCCTATCTCAGAAAACCTGAAGATTCTCGGAGTTACCATAGACCGAAACCTCACTCTCGATACCCACGTGAAGAACACGACAAAAAAGATGTTCTACTCGATGTGGAAACTCAAGAGTTAAGCCTTACTTCCCGAGAAGCATTTTCCGTACCCTGGTACAGTCTATGGTAATAAGTCACTTGGACTACTGTAATGCTCTGTACGCCGGCTGCAAAGAACAGACTATTAAGATACTCCAAACAGCCCAAAATACCGCAGCCAGACTCATATTTGGAAAAACCAAATACGAAAGTGCCAAATCCTTAAGAGAGAACCTTCACTGGCTACCACTCAAGGAACGTATTGAATTCAAGATATGTACGATCGTACACAAGATCATTCACGCAGATGCCCCACTTTACATGTCTAACCTAGTGGACCTACAGCCCAGAAACGCCAAGAGATCAGCCCGCAAATTCCTCAATTTGAACTTCCCCAGCTGTAAAGGACTTAAATACAAGCAAGCATACGCCTCCACCTTCTTGTACAGAAGCACACAGCTATGGAATGCGCTACCCCCAACCTTAAAAACCATGGACAATCTAAGCAACTTTCGCAAATCCTTGAAGATACATCTCTTCAATAGAGCCTACAAAAAGAACCTCTAAAGACACAAATCACCACACAACCTACCTACACAACTAATTACACCTCCTACATCACCCTATTTAACACCCCCTTCTCTTTCTATAAATATCTTTGTCTTACCACCGATTATATCTAATATTCTCTCATGAATATGTCATAATAACACTCTGTAAGCCACATTGAGCCTGCAAATAGGTGGGATAATGTGGGGTACAAATGTAATAAATAAAATAAACATTAATATATCTATTGGAAAATAAAACAAACTAGGGCTCCGATTCACAAAGGTAGCCGTAAAATACAGCTGCAATCGCTAACAGCCAGCGATGCATAAAGGGGATTGCACACAAATGAGCTGCATGGATCCTCAATGTTTATTTGCGAGTTTGAGCTGTCAAATGGATGTGACTGTACTATCAAATCCATTTGACAGCTCTGAGATGCACTGGACCGCCACTGTTACCCTGGTAGTCCAGTGGACCCTGATACCCCAAATCTTTTTTTAAACTTTCCCTGGTGGTTAGGTGGACCATGACCCCCCCTCCCCCTCTGTGGCCCCGGAACCTTTTAAAAACTTTTCCCTGGTGGTGCAGTGGACCAAACCCCTTCTTCCCTCCCACAACTGACCCACACCCCCGCCCCTCCCTGTACCTTACAACAAGGTGAAGATAGGAGCAACAGCTCCCCCTCCTGCCTCATGCCTGCCCGGAACAAAATGGTGGCACCCAGGCCCTGTGCATTCTAGGATGCACTAGGCAGGGCTAAAACACCATAAAAGGTTCCGGGGTCACTGGGAGGGGGGTCGTGGTCCAATGGACCACCAGGGAAAATTTTTTAAAAAGGTTACAGGGGAGGGGGGAGGTTGTGGTCCATTGAACCACCAGAGAAAATTAATTTTTTTTTTTTTTTTTTTTTTTTTTTGGGGGGGGGGGGCACCAGGAGGTAAGAAGCACAGGCAGGCAGCCTTTATAGCTTCCTGCTTGTTAAATTAGGGCTGCTCTGGAGCTGTGCATCCTGTGGAATACATATTTGATTACAAATGAGCTCATTAGAATACTAATGAGCTCATTGTAATACATTTGCATGGCACATGTTAGAGCCACGGAAAACACCTTTGTGCATTCCTAGCTCCCTAAACGTTTGCTTTAGACTGCCTAGAACCAGTCTAAAGCAAACATTAATAGCAAGGTAAGCTTTGTGCATCTGGCCCTAGATTAGTATAGATCAGTCCTACACTTACACTTGATGCTACCAGAATACCTGGCCTTTTTCACAGATGAACAGAGGTAGCCCCTCACGAAGTATAGAATAAGTAACCACAAACTAAAAATAGAAATCACACTCTGCATACAGTGCAAAACCAAAGAAACAAACAGTGACACGTCCCTTTGTACTGTACAAAATATAAAGAGCAGATGTAAATTTCAAAGACTTACGTATTCAATTGCTACATTAAAGAAATTAACAAATTAAATAAAAACAGAAAATTTCTGACCTGATTGCTGCTGAATTACCTGGAAGTTGTGTAGCGCTCCAGTCCCAAAGTGGTCACATGACTGCTGTAAAGTGAGTTGGGGATCTTTAAAAGTTAAAAACGCTAGTGTTGCCTGTGCTGCAGGTGCAAGCTCAAGGAGCAGGTTGTGCTCCTGGGGGTGAGCTGTTAACGAGGGTATCGAATATGAGTTTGTTGTGGTTGGTACTTAGCATTAGGTCAGGTTGGTTTGTTTTTGGTGGTCTATTTGGGGGTCCATGTTTGGAATTTCTATTTTTGAGTGGTTGCAATAGGAAGGGTTTAGGTGGTATGTTTTAATTTGGTGCCGTTGTACCTGCAGCGCAGATCTGCTTCTTTATTTTCATCAGTATTGTTAAAGGTTTATTATTGAACTGTAGATCTGTTAGAGTGGAGGAGTAGCCTAGTGGTTAGTGCAGTGGAACTTGATCCTGGGGAACTGAGCTCGATTCCCACTGCAGCTCCTTGTGACTCTGGGCAAGTCACTTAACCCTCCATTGCCCCTGGTACAAAATAAGTACCTGAATATATGTAAACCGCTTTCAATGTAGTTGCAAAAACCTCAGAAAGATGGTATATCAAGTCCCATTTCCCTTTCCCTTCCCTTAAAAAGGAAACAGTTATTGTTGGATTTGTTGGGAGATTTTGAACCCCAAATGGTATGTTTGACGGAGACTTGGTTGCGCTCAGGAGAGGAATTGTTTTGCACAGTGTGCACCACCAGGCTATAGATTTGCTATGACTACATGTAATGCCCGAAAGGGTGGTGAATTGGGTATTTCCCGTTTGTGCAATTATCAGTTGATAACTTAAGAGTGCTTGTGGTATGTTTACTTGGTGATTAATTTTATATAGCTCTTTTTTATTGTCTTCCAAACTCAGTTTCTGATTGGGATGCCATGTTGAAAGCTATTGGTGAGTTTTCTGTAGCCTACCTTCATATTTTGTTCTTAGAAGATTTTTATGCCCCTGTGAATGATTTGCTTTGTCAGCGGTGCAAAACTGTTCTTGTTGAGTAATTTGGATTTGTCAAATGGGGTACATGTGCCTGCACCTCCTCGGTCATATTTTAGATTTGCATTTTTCTGGTTGTTTTGCTTCTTTTTCGGTCATGGAGTTGTACCATTGTTTTGGACAGATCATAAGACTGTTAGTCTTTATTCAGGGATGGAAGAGTGTAGCAATGAAACCTCAGGGGGAGGTATATTCACGTTTTTTGGGAGGTGTTGTTCCTTCAACTGTTTGTCCTTTGGTTCAGCATTACCCTAACAGATTTGTAGATTGTTCGCTTGAGGAATGATATTTTGGAGAGTGTAATGTATTGAGTAGATCCGTTGCGGAAGAAAGGGTATTAAATGATTGTCAGCGTTGGTATCATGCTGGCTTTGTTTGAAGTTTGTGCTGCATTTTGAGAGATTGTGGCAAAAATGCAAGACTGAGGTATGTCTGCAAAATAAAATGGCATAACAGTTTTATGTGCAGAAAGTTAGGAGGGCAAAGCAGGCCTACTTTCAGGGTTTGATTGAGAAGCTGACTGTCCAGCTTGTAAACCACAAGTGGTAACTTGCTTATGTGATGGAGTCCTCACTGATCAGGTGTTAAGCTAGCTGTGGAGTGTCTTGTGCCAGTTTTTGAAGAAAAGACTGTTAATTTATGTCAAACATTAGGAGTGACCACCAGAAACTCTTCTGTCTGTTGAAGATGTCAGGTGCAAGTGGAATGACAAAGTTGTTCTGAATTTTCAGAAAGTGTCTCTGACCACTGTTGAAAGAGATGTGTGGCAGGTAAAGAAGAGTTCAGTGTCTTTTGGACCTGATTTCTATAAATTGGTTGTTGATGCCAACTCATGGTCTCTTACTGCTTGTTTTCAAGATGATGAACCAGATCCTGAGTACAGGAGTGCTTCCATGCAGGCTATAGTACGACCAGTTTAGAAAGGTCATACTCTATTGTATTCATGCCTTATATTCCGCTATATCTCCCGAAGGATTCAATGTGGATTCTAGTCATGATTTATATTCCGCTATATCTCCCGAAGGATTCAATGTGGATTCTAGTCATGATTTATATTCCGCTATATCTCCCGAAGGATTCAATGCAGATTACAAGAAAGAGACATCTTGGTTAGATGGAGATACAAGAATAATACTTAAATCAAGCTAATTTAATCTCGGAGAACATCAGAGCTTTCAATTGTTTCTTAAATGTTAAATAAAATTGAATAGACCTAGCGGCACTGTATATTATTCCAATTTTTTTAACCCCCAAATACTGAAAACAATTAGTCAGATAGCTCTTGATTTGAAATTCATTAAAATTGGAAACTCAAAGAATTAGAATAGATGGAACTAGAGCTTTGCCCTGTAAACAATAATGTTGAATAATTAGAAAGACCAACTGGATTTGCCTTACCAAATTTTTAAACACCATATAAGCTATTTTAAACTTAATCCGAGAGCAAACCGGAAGCCAGTGCAATCTATCAAGAAGAGGAGTCATTCTCTGAAATCTGCTAACACTCTCTCAAATCTGCTAACTCTTAAAATCAATCTTGCTGATGTATTTTGCAGTAATTGCAGTCCATGAAGCAATTTCAAAGTCAAACCTCTGTATAAAGAATTACAGTAGTTTAAATACAGTAAAAGTACTGATTGGGCTATACTACGGAAACATTCAATACTTAAGGCTAGATCGTATTGCTCTCAATTGATGTAACTGGAAATAAACTTTTTATCAGTGCAACAGTTTTGATCATCAAAGGATAAATTAGAATCTAGTATCACACCCAGGGCTGTAGATTTATTAGTAATCTGTAAAAATTATTCAGTGGTTAGTTGTAGAAATGTTTTGGGGTAAAGAATTGTAATCCACAAACCATGCAATATTTGTCTTTTGTTTATTCAGCTTCAAAAACTTGGCTCTAGTCCATGAATCAATCAAATCGATATGTTCAGTTAACATCAATAAAGTATTAATCAAAAATATCTGAGACAGGACAAAGTTAAAAAAATATATATATATATATCGTCCACATAAGTCATTATCTGTAGACCAAGAGAAGATAACCAAGCTCCAAGTGGTTTCGTATAGACATCTTGGTTAGATGGAGATACAAGAATAATACTTAAATCATATACCACAAAGGATCTGAAAAGGTACCATTCTTATATATGAAATATGATCTTTTACCCAAAAATTCTGAAAACCACTTTAGAACATTTTTCCCCAACGCGTAACTCAGTTGGATCCTCTTAGGCCAGAGCATTATAAGCCTATTTCAAATTTGTGTTTTTTTTTAGCGAAGTTGGTTGAGCAGCTCGGTTCTGAGGCAGTTGGTGGAGATCTTAGAGGATGATGCCTTATTATATTCTAAGCAGATGGTCTTTCTGTCAGGTCATAGTTTGATAACGTTTGTTAATGAGATTGTCTATTTTGAATGATGGAGATCTGGATTTTCTGTTGTCTATTGATTTGGTGTCTTTGATATGGTGGACCACTGTTGGACAGGTTACAGCAGTTGGGATTGGCAGGTATGATATTGGCCTGGTTTTAATTTCTTTTTTTTTTAGGTTGCACTTTTTCAGTAATTGATGGTTTGGCGATGTCCGCATTTAGACTTGTGACTTGTGGGGCTCCACAGGGTTAATTCAGCCCTTTCATCTATTTTATTTAATATTTTTGAGTCCATTGTTAGGGGATGTTCAGCGGTGCGGGGTGAGTCCCTACATATATGCAGACGATTTGTTGTTGTTGACTCGGGTTGATAAAACTTGTTTTGATTTGACTCAGATGCAGATTTGTCTTTCAGAAGTGCTGAGCTGGTTGTCCTTGAACGGGCTGGTGACAAATGTGATAAAACCAATCTTGTTTGGTGACAGGTCATTGAGTACAGCCAGGAAAATGTGCTCAGTTGTTGGGTAGGGAACCCCCACTTGTAGAGTCTTTGTTATTTGGGAGAATTTAAAGAAACTTCAAACCCTTCAGAATGTTGCGATACAGATATTGGATAAGAACATAAGAATAGCCATACTGGGTCAGACCAATGGTCCATCTAGCCCAGTATCCTGTTTTCCAAACAGTGACCAAACCAGGTCACAAGTACCTGGCAGAAACCCAAATCATGGCAACACTCCACACCACAAATCCCAGGACAAGCAGTTGCCTCCCATGTCTGTCTCAATAGCAGACTATGGACTTTTCCTCCAGGAACTTGTCCAAACCTTACCTTTTTAAACCCAGATACACTAACCACTGTTATCACCTCCTCCGGCAAAGAGTTCCAGAGCTTACTATTCGTTGAGTGAAAAAATATTTCCTCCTCTTTGTTAAAAGTATTTCTTTGTAACTTCTTTGAGTGTCCCCTAGTCTTTGTAGAACGAGTAAAAAATCGATTTCCTTCCTACTCGTTCTACACCACTCAGGATTTTGTAGACCTCAAATCATATCTCCCCTCATCAGTCTTTTTTCCAAGCTGAAGAGCCCTAACCTCTTTAGCCTTTCCTCATAGGAGTTCCATCCCCTTTATCATTTTAGTCGCTCTTCTTCTTTGATGAGCCTTTTCTAATTCCGCTATATCTTTTTGAGATGTATGGTGACCAGAACTGAATGCAATACTCAAGGTGTGAACGCACCATGGAGCAATACAAAGGCATTATAGTATTTTCACTCTTATTCACCATCCTTTCCTAATAATTCCTAGCATCCTGTTGCTTTTTGGCCTCCGTCACACCCTGAGCAGAAGATTTCAGTGTATTATCTGCAGTGACACCCAGATCTTTTCTTGAACGCTGACCCCCAAGGTGGACCCTAGCATCAGGCAACTGTGATTCGATTATTCTTTCCAATGTGCACCACCTTACATTTGTCCACATTAATTTCATCTGCCATTTGGATACCCAGTCTTCCAATTTCCTAAGGTCTTCCTTCAATATTTCACAGTCCACATGTGTTTTAACAATCTTGAATAGTAACATAGTAACATACATAGTAAGTGACAGTAATCTACTTGCTCTGATCGTGTAACACCTTTATATTTGTGCTTATCATTGGTTTCCTGTTTTTTTAATCGCATTCATTTGTTATTTGTATTAACCCAGAGGACTTATGAGCGGACAGTATCCCTTTGTCATGTTTACTTTGTATGTATGTCCCACCTTGACTTTGCGTTTAGTGGATTCTCTCCTGCTAACTATTCCTTGTGAAGAAACACATGTCTTATGTCCACTAGACATCTTTTTTTAATTTGGCGCCTTCGTTGTGGAATTCCCTTCCACTGACATTGACGGAAATTCAGTCTTTTGTTCATTTTAAAATTGCCTGTTAAAGGCACGTTTTTTTTCTAGTCAGCATTTACTGTAACACTTCCTGGTGGTTAGGGAGCAGTCGTGGGGGGAGGGGGGCTGTTTTGATACAAATTTTGTATATTTTAGAAGTTTGTGTAATTCTATCCTGTTTTTTAAAATTTTTTTAATTTTTAGAAGTCTTTATTGAACATTGTTAATTCTGAAAATAGCGTACCTAACACATTCTCAACACAAAATTACACATAGCAATGTGCCAAGTACATAACAAAGAATATACAATAGTTTGCCATGCATAATCAAATACAAAATATACTTCAACTTTTTAATTTTTATTTGAGTGACCTCCCATTCCCTGCCTATCGCCCTCCCCTCTAATAGTTCTATCCTGTTTTTAATGGATTTCTTTTCCTGTGTTTTTACTTAAAAAAAAAAATATATATATATATATATTGTAAACCATTGTGATCTTATGTATTTAAGCCTATGAAATAAACTAAAACGATAAACTGTAACTATAAGGTGATACTTTTTTATTGGACTAACTTATTACATTTTTGACTAGTTTTTGGAAGCCAAAACCACCTTCCTTAAGTCAGGACAAGCATACTATTACAGCAGTATATTGTCCCGTCCTGAAGAAGTAGGTTTTGGTTCTGAATGTTGGTCAAAAAATTGTATTGTCCGAATATTAAGGTGGTGGTTGTTTTTTTATTTATATTTAACTTTTAAAGTAGACTACCACAGCTACTGCATTAATTCACCCTAAATTAAAAATAAAACGCTTTTTTTCACCTTTACTGTGTGGCCATTTAATTGTTCTAATTGTGTTGGTCCCAGTCTCTGGATTCTTCTTTCCTGTCTTTTTACTCTTTCCAAGGGTCCTCCTGTCATGTGTATTTGTTTCTCCTCTTCTGTATTCTTCACCTCTTCCACTACAACCAACTCCAACACTGATCTGTTTCCAGCTCTGTGCCAGGTTGAGCAAACCCTTTGATTTTGTCCAGAGAGGGGGTAGTTCTGTTGGGTTAGCAACTCCAATCATTTTGAAAAGTTGACTGTCCCGACCTATCCAGTCTTGGGCAATTTCTCTCTCCCCAGTCCATAGCCTCTCTCTCTCTCTCCCCCCCCCCCCTCTTTATCCAGTCTTGCCTCATATACCTCTCCCTCCCCACCTATCCAGTCTTGCCCAATTTTCTCTTTCACCCCAGCTCATAGCCTCTCTCCCTCTTTTATCCAGTATTGTCCCATCTTCCCTGTCATTCTGTCCATCCCCATTCATCCAGTCTTGCGTAATTTCTCTCTCTCCTCCCCCTCCCATCCAATATAGCCCTGCATCATAGTCACCATTCCATGCACCTGTGCCTGGCTTGGGCTAATAACTACAATGGACATAGACTTTGGGGACTAGGATATCTAGGTGGTCAAACACTGACTTGCATCTGATTGGGCCCAATCAGCTCCAAGCCACGTCGGACAATTCTTGGGAAGCCTTTAGAGGGGGAGAAGCAGAGGGATGGAAAAATACTTAAAAAAAAAAAAAAAAAAAAAAAAAAAAAAACCCAAAAAACATCTCCAAATTTGTACTTGTACATATTTTTAACCATACTTTTACTTTAACTCTTACATGTAAAGTACTTCAACAAAGTACAAGTACTTCATTACTACCCATCTCTGAAATGGCACACTTTATACATCACTACTAATATAAAGATGCAACAGGGTGGGTTACTCTAGGAAAATACTAAGGAAATACATAGTAGATCACCACTGCAAAACAAGTGGT
Organism: Microcaecilia unicolor; assembly: GCF_901765095.1. Classification (NCBI taxonomy): domain Eukaryota; kingdom Metazoa; phylum Chordata; class Amphibia; order Gymnophiona; family Siphonopidae; genus Microcaecilia; species Microcaecilia unicolor. The sequence goes on from NC_044034.1 coordinate 78,343,792, forward strand.
GGTAACAAAACAAAAAAATCTTTATGCTTTTCCACCCAGCAGGTCTCAACAGATCTTAACCATAAGTATTATTTTTTTACTGTTGAATCAATACCTCCAAGTGAGAGAGGTCAGTAAAAACATGCTCTGTTCCTTGAGATTGAATCCAAGAATTGGTCTGGGTATTAAATCAAGAAGGAGATCCCTGAATCCACTGCCTTAGGGTATAAGTGCAGGAATACACAATTCTTTAAAAAAAAAAAAAAAAAAATCACTGAATCTCTTTCAGAGAGACATCAGTGGCAACTATATTGCCATGGTATGTTACTTCCTAATGGTAAGTTTCCAAAATTTGTTACTTTTCCCATCTCTCAATGGGAAAAATGGTCCATGGAAATTTTTTATAGATCTAGGAATGTAGAAAGCCCTCAACCTTAGGGAGAGATTCTGGGATCAAATCTAATACATTAAAAAAATATTTCCTCAATCTCCCAAACAGGAAGATTTAAGAATTTTAAGTTAACAACTCTTTGAGCATTATCTAATTTTTCTAGCTTGGAAGAAATCATACTTCCTTCACCAACCATTATTCAATGCCTCCAACTTCTGTTTTCATGACCTGTTCTTCCAAACGCTTTCCAAATCAGCCTATAGCTTTCTTAATCTGTATCGATTACCAGAAGTATTCTTAAGAAAATCAGTAGAGCTAATTAAGGCAGTCTGACAGTGCAGCTTCCTTTTGAGCAAATAGACTCCAGATTTCCAAATTTGTCACATTCCCAGGTTGGGAACGTTAGTAAAGGGTCATCAAACCCAGAAAGCATGAGTCAAGATGAAAAGCACAAATGCTTAGTGGATGCGCCCCCCCCCCCCCCCCCCCCCGATGTCTGAGAAGAAGCCACATTAAGATCACCCCTCTCCTCAAGTCGCTTCACTGGCTCCCGATCCGCTACCGTATACAGTTCAAGCTTCTCCTAATGACCTTCAAATGCACTCAATCTGCAGCCCCCCATTAACTCTCTTCCCTCCTCTCCCCATATGTCCCCACCCTTAACCTCCGCTCTCAGGACAAATCACTCCTATCTGTACCCTTCTCCACCACCGCTAACTCCAGACTCCGCCCCTTCTGCCTCGCATCACCTTATGCCTGGAACAGACTCCCCGAGCCCATACGCCCTGCGCCCTCTCTGCCCATCTTCAAGTCCTTACTCAAAGCCCGTCTCTTCTCCCTTGCTTTTGGCGCCTAACCACCTTCTTCATTCATGATACCTACACTGACTACATAGCTTGTTACCTTTAGATTGTAAGCTCTCTTGAGCAGGGACTGTCCTTCCCCATGTTTTAACTTGTACAGCGCTGCGTAACCCTTGTAGCGGTATAGAAATGCTAAGTACGTCTTGCCCCATCCTTGACCATCTTTAAATCTAGATTGAAAGCCCACCTCTTTAACATTGCTTTTGACTTGTAACCACTTGTATCCACTCGCCTCCACCTACCCTCCTGTCCTCTTTCCTCTACACATTAATTGATTTGTTTGATTTATTTTTTGTCTACTAGATTGTAAGCTCTTTGAGCAGGGACTGTCTTCTATGCTTGTGCAGCGCTGCGTACGCTTTGTAGCGCTATAGAAATGCTAAATAGTAGTAGTAGTAAGTAGTAGTAGTAGATGGTCTCCATTGTAGACGTAGGAGAGGGAAAGGAAATTACACTTGCATAGGGGCAGAGAACAAAAGCACAGGAAGCCTTCGAGATAGGGGGCTTCAACTCAAATTTATTAGACAGACTCAACATGTTCCGTGTTTCAGCAAAACTACCTGCGTTAGAGGTCTAAATATTAAAAACATGAACATTCATAAACCAGTGAGCATAACATTAATAACATTAAAAATACACAAATAAGTATAATCCTTACTATAATGTAAAATCAATAAATGAATAAAAATACGTAATATTACATTTTATTTTTTTAATTATGGTCTAATTTGATTTTAATTTATTCTGTGTACTTCACCTTTTTATTAATTTATTGACATGTAGTTTTGCTGAAACACGGACTGTGTTGGGTCTGTCAGATTATCACCCTCTATCTTGAAGGCTCCTTGTACTTTTGTTCTCTGCTGCTGGACTGGCTGAATTGAACCTACTGGACCTGCTTCCCTGAGCTCTTCCTAATACAGGGGTAGCTGCTGCTTCAGAATCAACTAGACGCAGTAGTACTTCTCCTAAAGGACTCCTTTCGTTTACAATAGCAGGGGATAAGGGGCAGTAAATACTGGGCTTAATAAACCTCCCTCCATAGTCAAAGAATCAACAATAGTCTCCTTTAGAGCCCCCATTAATAGTTCATTGAGGAGTATCCTGAGGAGTTGAAGAGCAGGTCAACTTTTAAGGAACTTTAACTGGTGTATTTAACTGGTGTATTTGATATGAGGATAAAACGGGAAAGACAAAAGGAAAGAACAAACAAATGGTATTTTCCCCCAATCGTCAACCCACCTTTGGGCCCCATAGACTCTTACATGGTTGTGGGGTCATCAACACTCGGGATTTTATATACTTATGCCCTATCTCATTTCAGCTATTCATTTTCCAAGGTGAGGAGTCCTTACTGGTTTATGTACACGTTTTTAATATTTAGACCCCTGACAGAGGCAGTTTTGCCAAAACACGGACCGTGTCAGTCTGTCTAATAAATTTGAGTTGACATCCCCTATCTTGAAGGCTTCTTGTGTTTTTTGTTCACTGTTGCTGGAGTGGCTCAGTTGAACATACTGGACCTACCTAATACAGGGGCAGCTGCTTTTTCAGAGTCAACTGGATGCAACAGTACTTCTCCCAAAAGACTCTTTCCTTATTAGGGAGTTTTTGTTTGAGATGGGGTGACCAGAACTGCATACAGTATTCAAGATGTGGTTGACAATGGAGTGATAGAGGCATTATGATATTCTTTTGTTGTATTCTGTGACTAATGAATCCCAACATTGCTTGCATTTTTTGGCCACCACCATGCACTGAGCACATTTCAGCATATTGTCAATGCCAATGGATGCCCAGTCTCACAAGGTAGTCCTGTAATTTCTCAAAACCCTCATTTGATTTAAATACTTTGAATAATTGTCATCTGCAAATTTGATCACTTCATTTCTTGTTCCTATTTCTGGATCATTTATAAATATGTTAAACACTGACCCCCGTGCAGATCACTGGGGTACACACTGTTTACCTTTAATTGACCACTTAACCCAACGATTCCCAATCCAGTCTTTGGGGGCACACCTAGTCCCATTGGATTTTCAGGATATCCACAATGAATATTCATGAATTAGATTTGCATACATTGCCTAAATTGCATGCCAATCTATCTTATGCGTATTCATTGTGGATATCCTGAAAAACTAGGTGTACCCAGAGGACTAGGTTGGGAATGGCTGACTTTATATTGTTCCCTGTTTTCTATCTTTTAACCAGTTCCCAATTATGTTTGAAGCTTTAATTGGTTTAGGATAAACAGGGCAAAACTGAGTTTCAGGTATTGTGGAAAGTGTGTATTCAAACAGAATAATGTTTTGGAGAAGAGAGTTTGATTTCTGTTTGGGATTTGAAGCATTACAGTTGCTGATATTCTGTCCTAATTTGTATTATTGACAGACTGTACAAAAAAAAGATTTTGTGCCAGAGGAGGCACAAGCTTTGTTTTTTTTTGCCTTGGATTGTCAGCTACATTGGCTTTTAATATTTTATCGTATATGAGCAGTTTTGGGATTGGATAATTGATGTTTTTATTTGAAAGTCCTTTACTGTTACTAGTGTTTTATGTTTGAAGCCACACTATCTTTGAGATGGTTTTTCAAGTTGTCTCTACAGATGTTTTCGGGTACAAAAGATCTTAATTTGCAAAAGTTTTAAAAATAGTAGCATGTTTTCTGCATTCTATAGCGATTGCATTTTAAACATCCTTAGGCTTGATATGTCTTCTGCTTGTTATAGGACCCTTCAGATTTCAGAAATCTTGATACTGGAAGAAGGTATGACAGATTAGAAACATCTGTGATGTGTGCTGTGATGTCAGATTGCTTAATTCAGATTTCACCAAAATTTGTCAAGTATATGTAGGGCTTCTGATTTGAGTTTTAACCCCAGTGCAAAAAAATTCAAATTGATGGATGTTGGAGAAACCACATGAAAGACCATTTCGGGTTCTTTCACCTCTCCCTGGTTTTTGTATCCCATGGTCAGTTTTTGACTTTTCTCTGCTGACAACTCCTTAGTCATATAGACATGTTCCATCTGTGTTGTGAACAGTAATAAAAACAAAACAATATTTTGTTTCTCAATCCCAGTTAGCTGGAAAATTAACCTGGAAATATTCTACACCTAAGAGTAGAAGCCCCAACTGTATGCCATTGCTGTATTGCTAGTAAATGCCACTTGAAAAATATCTCTTGAAACAAATTTAATTGACCCGTTCTGTTTAATGGAGCATATTAATTAAATATTCAGCTTTTATCCTTGAGTAGATTAAAAGGATCTTGAGATATACTTTAGATACTTCTCCTGAGAAACGTTCCACTAACATCGTCTCCTGGGTGGACCAAGACATTTGGGAAGCTTGTCAGGTGCCCTTGGCCTGGATTGGCCGCTGTCGGGGACGGGGATGCTGGGCTTGATGGACCCTTGGTCTTTTCCCAGTGTGGCATTATTTATTTACTTATGTACTTATGAGATAGTAACATAGTAAATGACAAAAGATAAAGACCTGAATGGTCCATCCAATCTGCCCAATGGTTATACTCATCAGTTTATGATAAACCAACAATGAATTCACTATAAAACATTTGATCATGGTCTTTCTTTGGCATTTCTTGGTCATAGAATGTAGAGGCCAGCCTGGCACTGTCCTTAGATTCCCAACTGCTAGAGTTGCCATTGAAGCCCACTCTAGCCTATCCAAATCGATCTTGTCATTTGTGGCACACAGACTGTAAACGATTGTCCAGCTCTGTTCTCATACTTCAGCTACTGGAGTTACTGTCAAAGCCCTCTGAACAGCCATCTCCAGCCCATCCTAAACAGGATTGCCATATATGAGACACAGACTGTACAAGTCTGCCCAACACTGGCCTTAGATCTTCACAGGTGGAGTCACCATTTAAGTGCCACTCGACGCAACATACATGCAGCTGTGTAAGTTTTTTTTTGTTTGTTTTTGTTTTTAAATTTAAAATACCATTCATTTTCTAATTTTAGAGGGTCTCTGTTTTTTTTTCACTACCACCTCCCTTGGGAGAGCATCGACCACCCTCTCTGTGAAAGAATTTTCTGACATTACTGTTAAGTCTACCACCCTGCAACCTCAGTTCATGTCCTCTAGTTTTACTATTTCCCCTTCTCTGGAAAAGGTTTGTTTCTATATTAATACCTTTCAAGTATTTAAATGTCTGTATCATATCTCCCCTGCCCCTTTTTTCCTCTAGGGTATTATTCAGGTCTTCTAGTCTCTACTCATGTCTTTTGGCATAAGTCCCATAACATTTTTGTAACCTTCCTCTGGACCACTTCAAGTCTTTTTTTTTTTTTTTTTTTTAAACATCCTTAGCAAGATAGATCCTCCAAAATGGAACACAGTACTCCAGGTGGGGCCTCACCAATGACTTGTACAGGAGCATCAACACCTCCTTTCTTCTACTGGTTATGCCTTTCTCTATGCAACCTAGCATCTTTCTGGCCATAGCCAATTTTGCACTGTTTTGTCACACTTTTTTGTAGTTTTCAGGTTTGTGGACACTATTGCCCCAAGGTCCATCTCCCTTTTTGTGCATATCAGCTTCTCACTTGCCAGCACATATGGCCTTGGATTTCTATTTCTCATATGCATCACTCTGCACTTCTTTGCATTAAAGTTTAACTGCCAAACATTAGACCACTCTTTTAACTTTTGCAGATCCTTTTCACATTTTTCACCCCCTCCAGAGTGTCCACTCTATTACAAATATTGATATCATCCACAGAAAGGCAAACCTTAACTTTTAACCCTTTGGGAATGTTGCTCACTGAACAGCACCGATTCTTGAGGCACTCCACTACTTGCCTTTTCTTCCTCAGTAATTTCCGATGTGACAGGTAACTCCCAACAAGATATTCTGCACCTAGTATTGGGCCCTTTATGTGGTATCTGGATAAATTAATGCTAATTTTAACTTTTCCCATGCCTTTTAGAGCAGGGGGCTAGCTGCTTCTGTAGTTTTATTTTGTGATGAGTCTCCTTCTCTGAAGGTGGAAATTTCTTCGAATCTGAGAAATGCCTCGGAAGAGAGAAGTCAATGCCTCCTCTCTACATGAAGCATTGCTGTTGAAAATGTAAAAAAAAAAATTCTTGTCCGTATAGTGGGTTTGTGCTAGTTTATTTTATTAAATAGTAATGGGAAAGGAGTACTTTTGAACAAAAGCAATGCATATGGGGTCTCAGATAAAACTTTGGAGTTACTTTTCTGTAAGGCATATGCAGTGGGGAAAAAATGCATACTCAGGCATTGGATGCAGGAGGAACCACCATCCGTTTGGCTCTGGAGGAATAGGCTCCACGAGTTAATGCTCTGGGAGGCCAGGGTGGCCCAGGGTAACCCAAAGAGACGAAAGAATTTTATTAATATATGGAACCCTTAACTGCAAAATATTTCTTATAAAGCAAGAAGTGCTGTACTAAACAACTTTAGCGAACCCAGTAGACATATACTCCTTGTACAAGTCAGTAAAGTTTGGTGACAGAATTTTGGAAGGAACAATGACCATGACATAAGAAGCTCACGGTAGAGAGGTTATATTAGGGGGGGGGGGTAGAAGGGGAGAAAATGTTGTAAAAATTGATGATGCAGTTAAGATGTACATAAATGCATATGATGTGTCATTATGATTACAGAATGTTTCATAAAGCTGTTTCAAATGTTTGATTATCAATAAAAAACGTTTAAATATAAATAGTAATGGGAAGAATTATAAGGACATTATTTACTTTTGCATTGGTTCTTAATTAGAAATGAATAGGCTGATATTGAAAAGAAGTTAAAGTACATTCACTGGCAGCCAGTGAACATATAAGGTATCTCTGTTTTGAAGAACTTAGTATTGTAAAATGGCTAAACAGCAGGATTCTAGCCATATAATATGGGCTGGGTAACAAGCAGAGTGGAGACAGGCTGAAACATAATCTGGATAGACACAATATTCAGCTTAACTTAAATGGCACACCTAAATTAGATGGGTTGCAGTGGCATGGTGACTGCTCTATTTGTATATTTAGTTTTTTTTTTTTTTTTTTACTTTTTATGAGAGCAGTTCTGGATAGATGTAGTAATTTAATGGTGCTTAAATTAGCCAGCATGCAGTGACTATTGAAAATCTAGCCTGGCATGTTATGGAAAACAGTTTTATATGATGGGAAATTTATATCTTGTAAAAATATTATGTATTGGTTGCATAACTACTTCAGACTTGGTCCTTCACGTGGCTAGGCTAAGCATAATCGTAGTTTCCTGCTGGTGAAGTATAAAATATGAACATAACTTCATTTCCTTTCAGTTTAGCATTGTAATATCAGAAAATTAATTTAGGGCACTAAGAAAATGAGTCGGAGGACCATATTTCTATAATCTCTTGAATTAGGTTAGTTTGCTTTGATAATTTATTTCATTTCCAATTTTCAAATCTAGTGATAGATTACCTGAAGAAAAGCATCTTTCTGACTAAATTTAACATACAGTAAATACATATGTATTTACCAGTAAAAAGAGACAAAATGATGTTTGACCTTTAAGATGAAAGATTGGGTACATAAGTACATAAGTAATGCCATACTGGGAAAAGACCAAGGGTCCATCGAGCCCAGCATCCTGTCCACGACAGCGGCCAATCCAGGCCAAGGGCACCTGGCAAGCTTCCCAAACGTACAAACATTCTATACATGTTATTCCTGGAATTTTGGATTTTTCCAAGTCCGTTTAGTAGCGGTTTATGGACTTGTCCTTTAGGAAACCGTCCAACCCCTTTTTAAACTCTGCTAAGCTAACCGCCTTCACCACTTTCTCCGGCAACGAATTCCAGAGTTTAATTACACGTTGGGTGAAGAAAAATTTTCTCCGATTTGTTTTAAATTTACTACACTGTAGTTTCATCGCATGCCCCCTAGTCCTAGTATTTTTGGAAAGCGTGAACAGAAGCTTCACATCCATCTGTTCCACTCCACTCATTATTTTATATACCTCTATCATGTTTCCCTTAGCCGTCTCTTCTCCAAGCTGTATAGCCCTAGCCTCCTTAGTCTTTCTTCATAGGGAAGTCGTCCCATCCCCGCTATCATTTTAGTCGCCCTTCGCTGCACCTTTTCCAATTCTACTATATCTTTCTTGAGATGCGGCGACCAGAATTGAACACAATACTCAAGGTGCGGTCGCACCATGGAGCGATACAACGGCATTATAACATCCTCACACCTGTTTTCCATACCTTTCCTAATAATACCCAGCATTCTATTCGCTTTCTTAGCCGCAGCAGCACACTGAGCAGAAGGTTTCAGTGTGTTATCGACGACGACACCCAGATCCCTTTCTTGGTCCGTAACTCCTAACGTGGAACCTTGCATGACGTAGCTATAATTCGGGTTCTTTTTTCCCACATGCATCACCTTGCACTTGCTCACATTAAACATCATCTGCCATTTAGCCGCCCAGTCTCCCAGTCTCGTAAGGTCCTCTTGTAATTTTTCACAATCCTGTTGTGATTTAACGACTTTGAATAACTTTGTGTCATCAGCAAATTTAATTACCTCGCTAGTTACTCCCATCTCTAAATCATTTATAAATATATTAAAAAGCAGCGGTTCTAGCACGGACCCCTGAGGAACCCCACTAACTACCCTTCTCCATTGTGAATACTGCCCATTTAACCCCACTCTCTGTTTCCTATCCTTCAACCAGTTTTTAATCCACAATAGGACATTTCCTCCTATCCCATGACCCTCCAATTTCCTCTGTAGCCTTTCATGAGGTACCTTGTCAAACGCCTTTTGAAAATCCAGATACACAATATCAACCGACTCCCCTTTGTCCACATGTTTGTTCACTCCTTCAAAGAATTGAAGTAAATTGGTCAGGCAAGATTTCCCCACACAAAAGCCATGCTGACTTGGTCTCAGTAATCCATGTCCTCGGATGTGCTCTGTAATTTTGTTTTTAATAATAGCCTCTACCATTTTCCCAGGGTGGTTATGTTAAGTAAGTGTACTGTTGAAATGAGACAGTTTGATAAATTATAGACATTTTTAATAAAGTTTTTTGTTTATAGTTTACATACATGTTCTATAGATTTGTTCTGTTAGGATACCTTGAATCACAAATATCAAAATGATTATTTGAGGTCTGGAAATGGGGCACTGTTGACTTAATGGCCACTCCTTTGGAGATGTTAATACTTTTCTGACCAACAAAAGAAATCATGTAGTCATTTATACATTAAATTTAAAGATCTTAGTTTCCTTTGTACATTAAATTTAAGGATCTTAGTTTCCTTTTTTCAGATATCAATTTTGATTCTGAGAAAGGAAGCTGGTTTACTTGAAATGGAAGTTCTCCATGGACAGTGAAATAAACCAGCCCACATGTAGGTGACATAAAGCAGCCCATATATAAGTGACATGACTGTCTGAAGGTGCCAGTTTGGACCTGCTTCCCTAAATGGTTCCCAAACCTACTCCTGGAAGAACTCCAGCTAGTCAGGTTTTCAGGATATATACAGTGAATATCCATATGAGAGATTTGCATGCACTGCCTGTACTGCATACATTTCTCTCTGATGAATATTCATTGTTGAATATTCATTGTGGATATCCTGAAAACCTGACTGACTGGGGTGCCTCCGGAACCAGGTTTGGGAACCACTGATCTAGAAGATTTTCTGAGCATGCCTATGCTTGCCGTCCTAGTGGTAATTGCTGTCTTCACCAGTTTGTCCCAAAGTTAGGAGAATATGGAGGTCACTTCAACTGTAAGGTAGGCAAGGAAATTATATGCCTAACTTTCCCCATGGACATGCAGGATAAGTCGGCTATACATAAATGACTCCCAAGCTGCAGTTTCAAGGATGATCAGTGGCACAGCCACAGGTGGGTAAAGATCCACCCACTTTGGGGTTAGACCCACCCAAAATTGGTCCATCCTTGCTGTGTCTGGTGGGGATATCCAAATGCTGCCAATGGAAGATTCCTGCCCAGAACTCTTTGAAACTGGGTAGGTGATGGCGGTGTTCCAGAGTGAAGAACACATCTCCCTCACACATGCTCAGTTTTCGCATGTATGGGGGGGTGGGGGGCAGTGGTAGTTGCCACTGAGACACTGCTGACAGTTACCCAACTTTCAATAATTGCCTTAGGAGTCTTCAGGTGGAGGGGCTTGGGGATCCTTGCTATCGAATATTTGTATTTTGAGTTGGGAAGGGATGATAGAGAATGGGGAAGGGCAGGGACAGATAGAAAATTTGGTGTTCACCCACTTTTTGGTCAGGCCCATCTAAAATTAGCCATCTAGTTAAGCCATTGCTATAGATACCTGCAACACACTCTTTTGTGGCCGGATGTTAGCGGTGGTAGGTTGAAGCCTTAAGACTAGCAGAATAAAAAACTGTATGTTGTAGGAAACATATCAGAAGAAAATGTAAATTGTATATGTAAGCAAAATGTAGGTATGAGAAACTGCATATGAAAAAATTTGCATGCCCTAGATATAGGTTAGGTTCTAAGACAGCTGCATGCCATATGCAACTAGGTCTTGGGACAGTTGTGTAATAGGAAAGGAAACTCCCGTGTGAACATGATAGTTCAAGATTATTCTGGAAAACAGCTTTACCAGATCCATTGTTTAACACACACTATTGTTTGGATCACCCAAAGGGCACAAAGCCATGGACAGAGGACCACTACTACTACTATTAGCATTCTATAGCGCTACAAGGCGTACGCAGCGCTGCACAAACATAGAAGAAAGACAGTCCCTGCTCAAAGAGCTTACAATCTAATAGACCATATAGCAACTTTGTAAGTATCGACAATGGAGAACTGATGGAGGAATGCATCTGAGGTAGATATTGTATTCAAGTAATGTGCTGAACATTAAAGTTCAGTTTGGCAATAACAGACCTGTGTGCATGCAGAAATCCATAGTGATATGGTTGTTTTTGTGGCTGGGCTATTAGGATGGTTTAGGTCAAAAGTTATGAAGAGCTGAGTGGTTTTCCCGGGATGTGCTGCATGCTAGATATAATGGAGGAATGTGCAGTGCAGAATTTGTAGTGCCATGTGTGACATCCACATGTTGGGAGCGGGGGGGAGGGATAGAAGATAGGGAGAATGATTGATTAATGGGGAATTTGGAGACAACTTTAAGCAGAAAAAAAGGTGAGTTCTTATATCTGTTTTGGAAGAGCTGGATGTAGGAGTCTTGAACTAAGGCCTGGTGTTGGGCAGACATGATGGCAGTAAAGTGTTTTCCACTTAGCAAGCTTTAAGTGGGCAGTATTTATTTGAAAAGAGGTCTCATCAGCTGAGTGAGGACTATGTTGAGGTCTCATTGCATTACTGGTGGCTTGATGGGGGGGTTTCAGATTGAGCAGTCCTCTTGTAAACAGAGCAATTATTGGCTGAGCAGAGAGAGATTTGTTTTGAAGAGGAACGTGGTAGGCCAAAAGTGGTGAAGCTTGATGGAGATGGTCTGTAGATCAGACTGTGACAGCTGTAGAAGGTGTTTGAGAATATGTAGTGGGCACATGGAGGCATCCAGGTGGTGGTTAGAGCACAAGAGTGAAAACCTCTTCCATTTGAGACTCTAAGATCTCTTACTTGCTGGTCTTTTTGGATGTGGTAAGAAATTCCTGAAGCTCCATGCAGAAAGTGCTAGGTGCTAGAGATTGAGGACCCCTTGTTGCTGTATGATAAGGTTGGGGTAATGTGGTAGACGGAGTGGATCATCAGCTGCCAGCTGTAGTATATATGGGAAGCAGTGGAATTAGTGATGTGCTGTGTTGCTGCAGCTTCTGGATTGTCTTGACAATCGGTGATGATAGGGATGGAGAGTAGACATAGAAGGAGTGACTCTAGCTGATTGTTAAAGCATCTACTATAACACACTGTGATTTGGGATGCTTGGAATAGGTAAGGTGGCACTTGAAGCTGCTGTTGGTTGCAAAGAGGACCTTTTGTAGTGTGCTCTCACCATGCAGAGATACATGCTATTTCTTGAAGGTGTGTGGGGGGGGGGATCACGTGTGGATCTGGTCATCTGTTCAGCTTGTCAGCAAGGGTGTTCTCCTGGTAGGTATGTGGCAGTGAGGGAGATGCCATTGATATCTGCATAGTCCCAAATCCATATGACTTTCGTGCAGAGTCTGAAGGAGCTGGTCTCTTCTTATTGATGTAGAACTTTGCCCCTTGATTGTTTTAAATGAGTGTTGTTGTTGTTGCTGCTGTTTTTTTTTTTTGTATTCAACATTGAAAACTTGGGTCCTCAACAATTGGTCTAATGATGGTTTGTCTAATGGACAATTGGTCTAAAATACACAGTGGCTAATGGCTTAATTGGTCTAAACAAAAGAGGAGACTGTACTGATGCAAAAATCAATATCATTTTGTAAGAAAAAACTACAGCATGTTACAGAAATTAAAGAATAGTACACACTTTATGAAAAGTTAATTTTATAAACTTATATATATGAGTGAAGAAAGTTAGTATGAGAAAATTAAAAAGCACAGATGTTTCAGTGTTCTAAAAGCATAGATTGTGTGCAATGCCATAATAGAAAATCTAGAATATTGTAGGAGGCTCGCTGCACAAAAATGAACATAATACAATCTTCACAACTTTTGGCATAATTTGTTTCTTCTGTTGCTCACCTCGCATTATGCATTCTGTTTGACCTTTAACATCTTTCTGCTCTTTATAAAATGGTCACTGAATTGAAGAAACTTCAACATCTGCTCTTCCAACCAACACTTCCAGTCTTCTATGCTATGATCCCACTATTTTCTATGTTCTTGGTATGCCCAGCTCAATACGAGCATTGGCTGACCACAGAGGTGATCTAATTTCTGGTTTTGAAGAGTCCTAAGAACCTGTCCACGAACATAATTTTCATCAAACCACTGGGTGAGGTCGGCTGCTTTGTCAAGAAGGGCTCCCATCAATTCAAGCCATGCCAGTTGAATTTCATTAGGAGGAAGAAATGCTAGGGCTGTGATTTGGCGAACCTTTATACTGAAGTCTTCATCTGTTGTGTATTGATATGAGAGTCCGAGGCCCTGCCAATAGGAGCATATATTGAATACAATTGAGTAAATATAGTGGAAATGGTTTGAATATCCCATTCTTGATCCACTGACTCTCACTGAGCTTTCGAACATTGGGGATCGTTGTGAACCACAGCCAGAGTCTGCATTCTTAACAAGGAAAGTCTCCCTGCTGAGAGTCTTAACAATTGACATCCTAAACACATTTTTTTTTACTAAACTAATAGTGATACCTCGATTTTCATTGATAATCCGTCCGAAAACAATCAATGAGAACCGAAACAGACGAAAACCGAGGCAATTATTTCCATATGAATCAATGTAATCCAATGAACAGGAGAAGCGTGGGTTGCCCTTGTTTTCGCAAAATTAGCAGCGAAAACCGAGGCAACCAACAAAATCCGAGATAAAATTTTCACTGAAAAAAATCAACGAAAACCGAAACCGATGATAACTGAAGTCAACGAAAACAGAGGTTTCACTGTATATTAATTCATGACTGAAGTCTTTAATCTTCCATATCAAACTCTTGTGACTTTGCACCTCTATCTCATTCAGTTACATTTTTGCCTATTGTGTTACAATACTGAGTGGCTTCCAGGGTTAATGTCTTGAATAGATTAAAGCATGTAGTGTATTCTCATTATTGACTTTAAAAAAAATGATCTGCCACGTGACAAATGTATGACTTCACATATTTATCTTGATTTAATTTTTAGACCAATTGTCCATTAGACAAATTAACTTTTGGACGAATTGGACTTTAGATGAATTGTATGCTTAGACCAACTGTTGTTATACCAAATCACATAGGGATATCGAGGCAGCATGCCTTGCTGGTCCTGCTAAGTTGAATTAAGAAATAATGGTTGACTCATTTTTTTGGTGGTGAAGGGAGGGGGTGGATTTAAAGAGTGATTCAATTTGATAATATTTTTGTAGAGAGGGAACAGAATCTGTTTGAACTTCAGAGAACAAAAAAAACTAGTAAGATGGCAGTTACCTTTAGGCAAGCACAGGTCTTGCCTAAGGGTAACTGCCTAGTCTTCTAGAGTTTTTTTTTTTTGTTGTTTAGTAGAAGGGGAGCAGATCCAAGCTGGCACCATCAGATGGTGATGTAACCTATGTGTGACTGCCTTATTCTGCTTAGCCATGGAGAAACGTTTTATTTGCTAAGAATCACTGTTAAGGTGTACTTTCATAACTCTGGGAAGGGAGGCAAGTGACATCTGGGAAGGGACCTATTAGGCTTTGAAAACTAATGTAGAAGAGCATTTGTGTATAATTTATTTTTGTTGACCGAGCAAGATGTCAGTCTTCAGTGTGTGCTTATTCTTATTTTCCTTGGTCCAATTTTGCTGTGTGAATTTCAATTAAAAAGTTGAACACAGCAACCCCAGAAAACTTAAGTTTGTTCTAATGTATCATTGTGCTCCTGCCCACTGCCTGCCCAAGCCATTCCATTCTCATCTCTCTGCTTTCACCCATTAACTTTTGGTGACCTCTTTGGTTGCACCACAGAGAGGCAATATATCAAATGTACAACCCCTTCTGTAATAGCACAGGAATTAATCAACCCCCTCCCAGCTTCACCCCTTTTCCATGATAGCTGCCAATGTAAAACCCTGAAGACAGGAAGTGAAGACATCAAATGATGGACACCAATAGCCCATGCAGACAGGAAGTGATACTATCAAAATGGCTACCACTGCAGAACTTGGATCATGTGACAGGAAGTGAAATTATCAAAATGGCTGTCTGTGTGGTTTGAATAAACTGCATGTGTGATTTTTATTTTCCCTCTGTGTGACTGCCTGCCTCTCTCTTTGTGATTGTCTTATAGATTGTGGTTTTACAGGTACCAGCAAATTACACTGCTGCTTTTTGTCTGGGGTGTTGAATCTCTCTGCCTCCCTTACCCCCACCACACAACTGTTGGTACTAGGAATCCCTTTAGACCAGATCAGTGGATACTCGCGCCAGCTCCTTCTCTATATTAGATCAACCAAATCTTGTACTGTGCAAAATACAGAGAGTCATCAGAGGTACAGATTTACCAAAACTAATAAGAGAAAAATCCAATGAGCAGTGATGATCCTGGTGGCTGCTGTTTTCTGGTGATGACATCAAAAGGGGCAGGGCATAGGTAGAGTGAATGGATGGGCAGGGCTTGGTCAGGACATCAGTACGTTTGTTTGAAACATTGCAAGTGGCCATGGCAATCTAGCATATATGCAGATTAGGTTTGAGGAAAGCTGTATAGCTTAAACTATATGACAGTTAACATTTATTACTATATTTTCATTACTATATTTTTGAATAGATGTTTGTTTTTACATGTACACTACTAGGCATATTTTCAAAGCACTTAGCCTTTCAAAGTTTTGAAAATATGCCTCATGTGTAATATTTGTTTTTTCTAAAGGTTGTTGAGTATGAAACTGTTCTTGTAAGTGTTTTATTTTTTAAAAAATTGTGTTCATTTTCCAGAGCAATGACAATGAAGAACGCCTGCAGGTTGTTAAACTACTAGCAAAAATGTTTGGGGCAAAGGATTCAGAGTTGGCCTCTCAAAACAAACCACTTTGGCAGTGCTACTTGGGGAGGTATGCACTGTTTTAGTTCCCTTACTATTAAGGGATGGACCATGGAGTATAAATCATTTGTTTTTACAAATTGTGTTTACTGTTATGAGTATTATCAGTAGCTATCAATTCTGTTGCTTGCTCTGAATCTGACACAGTTTCTTAACAAAAATAGCTCCACTATAATTCCATAAAATGTTAGTCATATATTTTAATCTTTTAACCTTTTGTTTTAAATCTTTTGCTTGTATTCATTTTCCTTGTTGTCAAAGTAAAATACTGTGATGTTCTTTGAGAAGATTTTTTTTCCTTTCACAAATCTAATGATAAAAATACAGTAAATGTGCTAATACTGTAAAATCCTTTTTTCTAAAGGCTTAGCTATTGCCAGTACCTGAGTAGTGGTTGGTATTTTTGATGCTGTTCTTTGCATGTTACTATAGGATTTCTCAAACTTGTCCTGCTGATCCCTGAGCCATAAATCTTTTAAGATAACTTTTATCCTGGTCTCAGCAAGACATTTGTGGGGAACACTGTTCTATTACATCATACTAACATATATATTTTAAATCTTCATGCTGCTTCATGGTAAGCTCATGATTTGCCAACATACTGCACTTTAATGCAGGTATTGACTCCCCCTGTGAAGGGAGATTACTTTTTTTTCCTTTGTAGCTTAATATAAGCTTGAATAGTCCATAAACATTATCCAGCAAAGAAGAGATTGGATAGCAGTTTAACTGGTGAATCTCTTTAGTAAACAGTAGACATGTCCACATTTGATTAGAATATTTAAATAAAAAAATAAACTTTGATACCATTTTTATGTGTTTGCTTTAAAATTATTCCCTTTGTTTTCCCTGCCTTCTGTTGTAAAGATTTTAAGCTACAGCTGCAAATGTCCCCATGTAAACTCTGCTTGAGGAATCCACTGACTATGGTAGCAATTGGGTATGCTGCCATATGGTTGATCATCAGTTTTGATTGTCCTTTGTTACTGGCCAGTTTAAGGCTGAATTAGAATAACATACCACTCACAGCTCCCTATTTTTATAGAAGTTAATTACTTCAGAAGCACTCTGAGGGCATGAGACTTGATTACAGTTTTTAATGAGATGATGGAATATTAGGATGAGCAGGCAGGCATTAAGGATTTTGGCATATACTGTAGCTATTTTGCTGGGACTAAAATGATAAATTTAACACACTAATTTTATGAATTCTATTTTTTTCATTATAGGTTTAATGATATACATGTACCTATTAGACTAGAGTGCGTGAAATTTGCCAGTCACTGCCTTGTGAACCATCCAGATTTAGCAAAAGATTTAACAGGTATTGGCTATTATTTCCAATTTGAAATGTTTGTATAAGGGCAATCTAATTTTCCTCTAGAATAGCGAGTGTTGATTTTTGATGTCTGTTTGTCTAGAGAACTTTCTGTTCATAAATGCTGTTATATGCAACCTTAAAAAGATAAGACTAAGATGAATAACTACAGTATCAGTGTTCTAATGTAATAGAAACATGCTCATTTTTGTGTACATTGAGTGGGTGAAAAGTTGAAGGCATTGGTTATGTTTAAAATAATACAGCTGATTTTTCCTGTTAAACTTTTAATTAGAATCTGTTGAGAAGACTTGCGGGGTAAATATAGATTGTATGAAATGAAGTAATTTGGAGCTGCATTATTTTTCAGGTTCTATTAAGTCATGATGGGTGGAAAACTCTTAATAAGTAGTGTCTGCTATTGGACGGGGCTGGAAAACAAGTGTGGAAGGTCTAGGACCATGAGGAGCTGTTGTAGCTTAGGGCTGTTTCCTGTGGAACATAAGAGAGGGGTTGATAGAGGAGGAAGTGATCACAGTGCTACAAATGGCAGCACTGAATGAAAACTGTGTGCAGACTTACCTCTATAAAAGTTTATAACTCCTTCCATCCCGTGATTGTGTGCACACAGGGTAAGGGTGATTGCCTACAAGGTGAATGGCATTTAGTCAAAGAGTTCAGATGGAGAAAAACAGCAGATTCCTTGTCGTCAGTAGCAGATGAATCCATTAACTGATGGGTTGTATCCGCCTATCAGCAGGTGGAGATAGAGAACACTGAAAAACCATAGTGCCTCTAGGATGGCTAGCCCCAACTGCCTTCACTATTTCTCTATCTCCCAGCAGGTGTGGACGTAGCTTGATCAGCTCCTGGATTTCAGACTGCCTGGGGTGGCTCCTGTGCTTTGGCCAGTTGAGCAGGGGTGTTGTAGCTTGTGGTGCCCACTTTAAAGGCATATAGGTTCGCCCTTTCCCTGCCTTACCCATTCCCCCCGCCTCCTGGAGTCCCTCTGTTGCTGCCTGCTTACAACATTCCTCACAGCGTAAAAAAAAAAAGAGCGCGCTTTTACTGCATGGCTTTTCTGAGGATTTTTCCAGTGATCCTGTTTATGTGCAGCTTGAGCGCGCAGCTCGTTGTCTCGGTCTTCTGAGGTGAGAGTGGTGCCCATCTCCTCTGGGGAGGTCCCGCGGACGCCGTTCCGATCGGGGTAAGTTTTGGCGCGAAGCCGCCATTTTGTTGCTATATTCCCATCCTGTGAAAAAACGGACGATGGCTGCTGAAGGAGTTAAGCGCTGCTCCCGTTGTGGTAAACGCAGATCAGCAGCGGGGCTGTGTAAAACATGCTCCTTAGACGCTCATGCTGGTTTGAACATGCCGAGCGATGTTTCTTCCCGCTCGATGGAGCTGGCAGTGGGCGCCATTTTGGAAGCGCCGCATGCCTCGACCCTCGCGGTTGTGGAGGAGTCTGAGGGCAGGGGACGCCTCGTTTAGAGGCTGCCAGAGGAGCTCCTACATCCGTTTCTCCTAATCGGAGGCGGAGGGTCAGGGTGAGTGTTTTCTCCCCTGAGTTTGTGCTTTTAATGCATAAGGTGTTCATGCTGAAAAGAGCTCTGCTGCAGGTGTCTGACACTGCGTTGCCTCCTGGCTTCCCTCAGGGTGTTGATGCCCCAGGGATGACTTCAGAGGTTATTTCCTCCCCCGAGCGTTGGAAACACGCTAAACATAGACGGGTGAATTCCCCGCCTTCAAGGGTTCTGTGTTTCCCTCCTCTTCCAAACCTCGCTTCCGTGAAGCTCGAAGGTATCGCCCGGGGCGCTCTGCTGGGTTTTCTCAATGTGCCCGTTTTCAGCAGAGGAACTCCTTTCGCTCGGACAAATGTTCCACAGGGGCCGGTTCAAGGCCAGGAATTCAGGGGCGTCCTCCACAATGATGGGACGCTGGTCCACTCCTCGCCTGCAATAGGAGGACGTTTTTCCCTCTTTCTAGAGGAGTGGACCAAGTTTACCTCAGATCAGTGGGTCCTGGACCTGATCAGAGAAGGTTACTGACTGAAATTTGGTGCCCCGGTGAGAGACATGTTTATGGAGTCCCGATGCGGCACTGCCGTAAAACGGGCGGCGGTAGAGGAGACCTTGCAAGTCTTGCTGCACCTCGGAGCGGTGATCCCGGTGCCTCCCGCCGAACGCGGCTGCTATTTCATTAATTTTGTCGTGCCTCGAAAAGGCGGGTCTTTCAGGCCGATCCTCAACTTACAAAGAGTAACCGAGGCTCTGAGTACGACATTTCCGCATGGAAACCCTGTGCTCCGTCATTGCGGTGGTACAGCCAGGAGAGTTTCTCACGTCTGTGGACCTAAAAGAAGCTTATTTGCACATTCCTATCTGGCCTCCACTCCAGCGGTTCCTCCGCTTTGCAATGTTGGGAAAGCATTTCCAGTTTCAGGCCTTGCCTTTCGGCCTAGCCACAGCTCCCCGTACCTTTTCCAAGGTAATGGTGGTAGTAGCTGCCTGTCTCAGGCGAGAGACTCGGTAACCGAGAGTCGTCTTGCCACAACCAGAGTGGTGGCGGTCCTGCAGACGCTAGGCTGGGTGGTCAGTATGCCCAAAAGTCACTTGACCCCCTCTCAGTCTCTCGAGTATTTGTGAGTCCGGTTCGACAGGGCTTCGGGGTTGGTCTTTCTCCCGACCAAAGGTGGTGCAAGCTTCAGAATCAGGTCCGTCTGCTCCTGCGGATGCCTCGCCCGCGAGCTTGGGACTTTGTCCAGCTGTTGGGGTTGATGACGGCTACCTTGGAGGTGGTGCCTTGGGCGAGAGTGCATATGAGGCCTCTGCAGATTGCCCTGCTTCAACAATGGTCTCCAATGTCCCAGGAATATCAATGCAGACTAATGTTGCTCCCTGCGGCCTGGCTCAGTATGGAGTGGTGGCTCTCTGACAGGATGCTGCGCCAAGGAATGCTCCTGGCGCTTCCTTCCTGGTGCCTTGTGATAATAGATGCCAGCCTCCTAGGCTGGGGAGCGCATTGCCAAGGAAGCTATGCTTGGGGTCTGTGGACACCTGTGGAAGCGGGGTGGTCCATCATTCGCTTGGAACCGAGAGTGATATTCCAGGCTCTTATGGTCTTTCAAAAGTCTCTGAAGGGGCTTGCTGTCCGGGTTCTGTCAGACAACACGACAATGGTGGCATACGTAAATCGTCAGGGCGGCACTCAGTGCAGGACCCTGGCTGCGGAGGCCGCTCAGATTTGTCATTGGGCCGAGCTACACCTGCAGCTTCTGTCAGCAGCTCACATTGCAGGTCAGAGCAACTTGCAAGTCGATTTTCTCAGCAGGCATCAAATCGACCCGGCGGAATGGGAACTGGCAGAAGTCTTCAGATTTGTGCCAAATGGGGGACACCCGGAATGGATCTAATGGCATCAAGTGCAAACGCCAAAGTACCTCGCTTTTTCAGCAGAAGGAGAGATGCTCTGGCTCAACCCTGGCCCTCGGAGCTCCTGTATGTGTTCCCTCCTTGGCCCTTGATAGGACGAGTCCTACTGCAGATTTGACAGCACCGAGGTCTGGAGATTTTCATCACTCCAGATTGGCCAAGGCATCCGTGGTATGCGGATTTCCGCCAGATGTTGGTGGACGCTCTGGTGCATTTGCCCCTGGTGCCGAACCTGTTGGTTCAGGGTCCGGTGTCTATGGAGGATCCCTGCCGATTTGGTCTTACGGGCTGGATATTGAGAGGCACAATTGAGAGACCAGGGCTACTCTAATAAGGTCATCTCCACTCTCTTGCAGGCCCGCAAGCGGTCCACCTCCGCAGCTTATGCTCGGATCTGGCGCAGATTTGAGGCGTGGGGTGTTTTAAAGGCGATCACACCCACGTGAGCTACAGTCTCAACTGTGGTGGACTTTTTGCAGGAGGGCTTACAAAAAGGCCTGGCTTACAATTCCCTGCAGGTGCAAGTGGCAGCATTATCATGCTACCGAGGGAAGTTCGCTGGCTGGTCCCTTGCTGCTCATCCGGACATTGCCAGATTTCTCAAGAGGGGTGCTTAGGCTCCGTGCTCCTGTCCGGTTGCCCTGTCCGGCCTGGAACCTGGGGCTAGTGTTGAAGGCTCTTCAGTGTTCGCCCTTCGAGCCACTTTGGCGAGCTTCGGAGAAGGATGTGACTCTTAAGGTAGTCTTTTTGGTGGCCATCATATCGGCTAGACGCGTGTCTGAGCTGCAGGCGCTGTCCTGTCGGGACCCTTTTCTGCAATTCTTGGAGTCTGAAGTAACGGTACGTACAGAGCCTTCCTTTCTGCCTAAGGTGGTTTCAGCATTTCACCTGAACCAGCTCATTTTTCTTCATTCATCTGTTAGGGAAGCGTTCCCGGACTCCTTTGGGCAGATACATCTTCTGGATGTCCGCAGGGCGCTGTTGCAGTATCTACAGATGTCAAATGACTTCAGGACTTCTGATCACCTCTTTGTCTTGTCAGGTCCTCGGCGTGGAGGCCTGGCGTCTAAGGCCACTGTAGCCCGTTGGCTCAAGGAAGTCATTTTTGCTCTGTATCTGCTTTCAGGTCAGTCTCTGCCTGAAGCGTTTAAGGCGCATTCCACGGGAGCCATTTCTTCCTTGTGGGCTGAAATGGGTGCAGTCTCTCTTCAAGAGATCTGTAGTGCAGCTGCTTGGGCTTCTCAGCTCTCATTCGTCTGGCATTACAAGCTGGATGTTGCAGCGAAGCAGGACGTGAATCTTAGAGTGCAGATGCTTGCTCGCGGAGTGGCCTGTTCCCTCCCTAAGTAGGGATTGCTTTTGTACATCCCATCAGTTAATGGATTCATCTGCTGCTGATGACAAGGAAGGGAAAGTTAGGTTCTTACCTTGGTAATTTTCTTTCCTTTAGTCACAGCAGATGAATCTGTGATCCCTCCCTGTCTGACTTTGTTTTTTGTTCAGATCTTTCATGGAGATATAAATCTCATTGGGAGAAGTTGGAAAACAGTTATCAGAATTTCTACATGATGTTCTACTACAGGAGGTTGAGATTGTCCCTCCTTTGTTGCTCCTGTTCTGGGGCGTTTGTTCGCGGTGAGGAAAGTTTGTGTTACTATGCCTTTATGGTTCACTCTGCTTTGGAAATCTCAAATACTGAAGGCAGTTGGGGGCTAGCTGTCCAAGAGGCACTATGGTTTTTCAGTGTTCTCTATCTCCACCTGCAGGGAGGCGGATACAACCCATCAGTTAATGGATTCATCTGCTGTGACTAAAGGAAAGAAAATTACCAAGGTTAAGAACCTAATTTTTCCACCTGTAGGGAGATTGCTAGCAGCTTAGCATCACATGGTGAGTAGAAGGAAGCAAAGATGGTGGTGCATAGTTTTGAGACTGAGCAGAGGATGGCTATAGAGCGCTGGTACTCAGTTGGAGTGGCTCCTAAAAAATGGATGTTTGAAACAAAGGTAAATACAAATGCTGTAGCAGGTTCTAAGAGGGTCTGCATGATATTAAAAGTAGTCAAACTAACAGTGACGGGAAGAACTGGAAATGTGGACTACTAATGTGGAGGAAGCAATGGGAGAACTTGACAGAACAACTTGATACAGTCAGTAAAAATGTGGCGGAGCTATGGAAGAGTAGACGATCTTAAGAATAGGTCCAGAAGGAGCAATATATAGATTGATAGCATCTTGGAGGCAGTGCTAGATAAAGATTGTGCACAAATAGTAGAAGAAATAGTTAAGAATCTTTTGAAACCAATCAGTGGAAGCAGAAGAAATTCCAGAGGTGTGAGTAGGCAGAGCCTTAACACCTTGGAGAGAAAATCAACCAAAAAATAGTGTGCCTGCATGTTTTTGGCACAGAAGAGGTGATTATGGCAGCAGCAATACAGATGGAAGTAGTCCACTGAAAAAATGTAAAATGGATAATTTTCAGTATGTCTTTCTGCTTAAATTGTGACGGTAGATGGCTATGAGAGAGGTCACTCAGTTTCTCAGGGCACAGTCCATCCGTTACAAGTGGGCTCATATTTACAGTGCAAAGCACATTGAGGAGAGTCCAAACTCTGGAAGAGGTCTGGAATATGTTGGAGGCTGTTAAAGTGGAGAACATCTCAGTAGACATATATAAGCAATCTGATACCATGACTAAATAACCTGCCAGTAAAATGGCTGCATATGCTAGCAGGAAGGAGGCTACAAAGATTTTCAGCAGGGCGAGGCCAGTGAAGAGAAGAGTGGAAAGACACTTCCTGAAGTGGAGACAGTAACCAACAAAGTAATGGGACTAGTAGAGACTATAAATGATGCCTGAAGCTACTTAATAAGTAACTACAAAAGAATGAAAGAGGGAAAAGGGCTGGGATTTGATAGACTGCCTTTCTGTGTTTACAGTCAAAGTGGTGTACATATATACAGGTACTTATTTTGTACCTGGGCAGTGGAGGGTTACTTGGAGTAGTGGCCTAGTGGTTAGTGCAAGTGGCCTCTTCAGGGGCAGAAAGAACCCCTCTCTTTCTTGTCCACTGCCGCTGCTCTCTGGCTGGGGCCTCCTCTTTTTCAAAAAGACTTCAAGCGAAATTCTAGTGAGACTGCTACAGAAGTCTCAGCAGCCATTTGGAAACAGTTGCAGCACCGACCCAGGGCAGTAGTAGCGGGTAGGAAAGAGTGGGGTTCTTTCCTGCTCCAAAGAGGTGCTCCCAATGCAGCAGCTCCTCGTATCTCATGGGTGAGTGCAGGGGCAGGCGAAAAAAATATGGATGGCTTGTGGGTGAAGAGAATAAATATATATATATATATATATATATATAATGACTCTGGAGGGGGGGGGGGGGGGGAGTTGTGAAACAGGTGGATGTTGTGGGTGGGTGCAGGGAGGGAGGTGACTGGTAAAAAAAAAAAAAAGGTGGATGCTATGTTGGAGCAGGGAGGATTGTAAAAAAGGTGGATGCTATATGGGGAGGGGCTGTAAAAAAAGATGGATGCTATGTGTGGGTGCAGGAGGGATTGTAAAAAAGGTGGCTATACTATATGTGGGTGCAGGGAGGGGGCTGTAAAAAGTAAATGCTATGGGTTTTGGGAAAAATTATGGGTGGTATCTGTGTATAGGGTTGGGGTTTGTAATAATGGTGCAATTATGACAAACTTCCAGAATTTGTGATTTTTGTGCACAGAATTTTGATTTTTTTTTTTATTACATTTGTACCCCACATTTTCCCACCTATTTGCAGGCTCAATGTGGTTTACATAGTACCGTAAAGGCATTCGCCAAGTCTGGTAGAGAACAAATGCAAGGTTATATTGTGGTTGAATAAGGTTGGTGTGTTTCAGGCACCATGAGGGTCGAAGAGAGGGAAGGTTGTATATTGTCCAGTACGATCATTGGTTTTGCTGTGTTGCCAGGTGTGGGGATTTACGTTGGATCGGTAGGGTAAGCCTTTTTGAACAGGTTGGATTTTAGTGATTTCCTGAAGTTTAGGTGGTCATGGATTGTTCACAGCTTTTGGGAGTGCATTACTACTACTACTACTACTATTTAGCATTTATATAGCGCTACAAGGCATACGCAGCGCTGCACAAACATAGAAGAAAGACAGTCCCTGCTCAAAGAGCTTACAATCTAATAGACAAAAAATAAAGTAATCAAATCAATTATTGTGTACAGGAAGGAGGAGGGTAGGTGGAGGCAGGTGGTTACGATTCAAAAGCAATGTTAAAGAAGTGGGCTTTCAGTCTAGATTTAAAGGTGGCCAAGGAAGGGGCAAGACGTAGGGGCTCAGGAAGTTTATTCCAGGCGTAGGGTGCAGCGAGACAGAAGGCGCGAAGTCTGGAGTTGGCAGTAGTGGAGAAGGGAACAGATAAGAAGGATTTATCCATGGAGCGGAGTGCACGGGAAGGGGTGTAGGGAAGGACGAGTGTGGAGAGATACTGGGGAGCAGCAGAGTGAGTACATTTATAGGTTAGTAGAAGAAGTTGGAACAGGATGCGAAAACGGATAGGGAGCCAGTGAAGCGACTTGAGGAGAGGGGTAGTATGAGTAAAGCGACCCTGGCGGAAGACGAGACGGGCAGCAGAGTTTTGAACCGATTGGAGAGGGGAGAGGTGACTAAGTGGGAGGCCAGCAAGAAGCAGATTGCAGTAGTCTAAACGAGAGGTGACAAGGGTGTGGATGAGGGTTTTGGTAGAGTGCTCGGAAAGAAAGGGGCGGATTTTACGGATGTTGTAAAGAAAGAAACGACAGGTCTTGGCGGTCTGCTGGATGTGAGCAGAGAAGGAGAGAGAAGTCAAAGATGACTCCAAGGTTTCGAGCCGAGGAGACAGGGAGAATGAGAGAGTCATCAACAGAAATAGAAAACGGGTGAGTGAGGAGGTGGGTTTGGGGGGAAAAATGAGAAGCTCGGTTTTGGTCATGTTTAATTTCAGGTGGCGTTGAGACATCCAGATAGCATTGTCAGACAAGCATGCTGAAACTTTGGTTTGGATGCAAGGTGAGATATCAGGGGTAGAAAGGTAGATTTGGGAGTCTTCAGCATAGAGATGGTAGGAAAAGCCATGGGATGAGATTAATGAACCAAGGGAAGAAGTGTAGATAGAAAAGAGGAGGGGACCAAGAACAGAACCCTGAGGTACGCCGACAGGCAGAGGGATAGAAGTAGAAGAGGATTCACCAGAGTGAACAATAAAGGTGCGGAGGGAGAGGTAGGAAGAAAACCAGGAAAGGACAGAGCCCTGGAATCCAAGTGAGGACAGGATATCGAGGAGTATGCTGTGATCGACAGTGTCAAAAGCAGCGGAAAGATCAAGAAGAATGAGGATGGAATAGAGACCTTTGGATTTAGCCAGTAATAGGTCATTGGAGACTTTAGTAAGAGCAGTTTCGGTTGAGTGGAGAGGGCGAAAACCAGATTGTAGTGGGTCAAGAATAGCATGTGAGGAAAGAAAATCAAGGCAGCGGCGGTGAACAGCAGTCTCAAGTAATTTGGAGAGAAAAGGAAGGAGGGAGATGGGTCTGTAATTAGAGGGACAACTAGGGTCGAGTGAAGGCTTCTTAAGGAGAGGTGTTACCACAGCATGTTTAAAGGCAGTAGGGACAGTTGCAGTGGAAAGTGAGAGGTTGAGAATGTGACAGATAAAAGGAATAAGAGCAGGTGAGATGGCATTAAGAAGGTGGGTGGACATGGGATCAGAGGAACAGGTGGTACATTTTGAGGAAGATAGGAGAAGTGTAGTTTCCTCTATAGTAACTTCAGGAAAGGAGGAAAAAGAATGAGGGGAAGGAGAGAGAGGGGAACGGACTAGTGGAGGGAGAGGTGGCGAGGTAGAGAATTCAAGGTTTATCTTTTGAACCTTGTCGTGAAAGAATTCAGCAAGGGTCTGAGGAGATAATGAAGGGGGAGTTGGGGGAGGGGGCACCTTGAGGAGAGAGTTCAATGTGGTGAAGAGAAGTCGAGGGTTAGAGCCAAGAGAGTTGGTCAGTTGGATATAATAATCCTGTTTGGTGCGTAAAAGAGCAGATTGGAAGGAGGTCAACATGAACTTAAAGTGTAGGAAATCAGCAAGGGCCCGAGATTTCCGCCAGTTGTGCGATTATATAGGAGAAGCTAGATGCATAGGTTGTTTTGCATTTGAGTCCTTTGCAATTTCGGTAATGGAGGTTTAGGTATGTTCGTGATGATCCGGTTCTGTTTCTGGTTGGTAGGTCTATAAGGTCTGTCATGTATCCTGGAACAATGCCGTAGAAGATTTTGTGGACCAGGGTGCAGATTTTGAAGATGATCCGTTCTTTGTTTAAAGAACTAAGCTGATTGTTTCTGGGACTAGCATTTTTGCAAGAAACACCCTTCAATAAAAAGGAGGGAAAGCTGTTATACTATAAATTTATCAATTTATCAAGAGATCTAGGAAGCCATGGTGGTCTAGTTACCTCTTCGGGGACAGGAACAAGCCTCACTCATTCCAGTGCCTTGCTGCTACTCCATTGCAGTGGCTGCTGAGACTGCCACGGGAGGTCTTTGCATTCATTTTGCAATTTAAACCAGCACTGGCAGGAGACTTGCTCCTGCCTTTACTGGTTCGAGTTGCAAAATGGCTGCTAGGACCTCCCATGGCAGTTCTGGCAGCCATTGCGACCCATAGGGCCGGAACAAGTGGGGTTTGTTTGTTCCCAGAGAGGACACTAGACCATCAGGGCTTTCCAAGATAGTCCCAAGGAGGGCCCTATGGGTGGTCGGGCAGAATTGGGGGGGGGGGGGGGGGGGGGGTCGGTTTCAGCAAAAAATGTACAGGCATTTTGGCTGAAACCGAATCCTAGATTTTGGTCTGGTTTCGGTGCCTAATCCAAAACTGAAATTCAGTTGGCCTCTACTATGATGCCCGGTTGCCATCCTTTGACCCTTTCTGCCTGTCTGGGTATGGAATCTTCACAGGATTTCCTCCTCCTGATCCAGGTATATTTGGGCCTAGCAACCTTTTGTTGTAGGATCCAAGCACTTCGCCCCTGAGTCCTGTTTGCCTACCAGTAGGGTCGAGGATTTTTAACACTCCTTTACCAGGACTTGTATGCTTCTGCCTTAAATTGTATCTTGGTCATTTCCCCTTTGAAATTAGCACACCATACACTCTTCTTAGGATACAAATCCTGTGGGGGTGGGGGAGGGTGAAATACCAATCAAAGGTTTCAGGCATACCCATTCTTTAGGGACCCAGGCAGTCATCAACCATACAGGAACCTTTACTACTAGAGGACACTAATTATAGGGGGAGAGAGATGGCAGCACAAAGGTCTATGCCCTAAAAGAGGCAAGGATAAATCAAGATCAGGTATACATATGATGTATCACTTCATACCATTTGTTTATTTTGTTAGGCAGACTGAATGGACCATACTGGTCTTTATCTGTCGCCATCTACTATGTTACTATGTATCCACTTTTCCTTTTGTTAGGATAGTGTCAGTTTTCAGGTTTGTGGTTCCATCCTTCTTTTTTTCTTTGATACTTCTTGTTGCCATTACTTCTGCTGAGAAGGCATTCCATGTATTCAGTGGAGAAATGCTTTCTGATGTTAATCCAGAGCCCTTCATTTGGGGCTTCACATTATGATTTCTTATTCTAGAATTTCCTTTAAACTGAAAAAGGTTTGCCTTTTACATTATTTAAACTTTAACTATTTGAATGTATCATGTATATTCTCTTGTTTCTGCTTCCCTTCTCTCTAGTGGAATACAAATTTAAGTTCTTATTAATTGAGGTTTTTGGTGCAATGCCAGTTCATGAAATTCTGTAATTTTGAGATACAAGTTTTACATTTTAAACTGTTGGTATAGTGCACAGCATATATTTATTTGGATTTAGCTCATGCCTGTTAAGTAGCTCAAGGTGAATTACATTCAGGTACAGTAGGTGTTTCCCTGTTCACAGAGGAAAATCTAATTTTGAATCTGAGGTAGTTGAAAGTAAAGTGGCTTGCTCAGTGTCAGAAATAGTGTCTGTGGGATTTGAATCTTGCATTTCCTAGTTGTTAGCCAACTGCTGTACCATTAAGTTACTTAGAAAAACACTAATCGTTACCTACCAACTAAACTAATTTTCTTCTTTTTCAAAACAATTCAGTATGAAAGCATGTTTTCTTAATTACAAATAGGAATGAATCAGGTGTGATGTTATCAGATGGTGTTAGAGTGGAGCAGCTCTTCAGGAGTGCAGGACTGATTTGTAGTTCTGAGTATGCATAATCCCTGCCGGCCTGCTGAGGTTTTCCTAATTTTTTCTCTGTGCTGAATGCACATAGCAAATCTCTCCCAGATCTTTTGAGTGTTTCTTCTTTGTACTTTTGTGACATAATTTTCTTCATCTTTTAACATAGTAACATAGTAGATGACGGCAGAAAAAGACCTGCACGGTCCATCTAGTCTGCCCAACAAGATAAACTCATATGTGCTACTTCTTGTGTATACCTTCCCTTGATTTGTATCTGCCATTTTCAGGACACTGACCGTAGAAGTCTTGCCCAGAACTAGCCCCACCACCAATTAGCTCTGATTGTTGCCCCACAACTCATTTCCCAGCACTGCTTTCCAGTCTTGGCTAGGGTCAAAATTCAAGATCTTGATTTTAGTGCAGTGCCTTTTCTACTGGTTCCCCTTGGTATCTCTTTTCCCTTTTAGTACCTTATGTGCCTTCATGTTTTCTTTGCTCCTTCCCTCACGCTTGGATGTATCATGCCATTCTGATTTTCTTTTACTACTTCTTCCTCTCTGGAATTCTCTTACATTAGTACATAAGTACTGCCATACTAGGACAGACCTAAGGTCCATCAAGCCCAGCATCCAGTTTCTAACAGTTGCCAATCCAGGTCACAAGTACTTGGCAAGATCCCCCAAAAAGCACAATATATTTATGATGCTTATCCTAGAAATAACTGTCAAACTATTATGGCTACACTCTACTGCCAATGTCTAAAATGCAAAACTTCCTATAGTAGAGCTCTGTCTACAGGATTGCTGTGTTAGTCGCGACCATATCCATCAACAGGGGAAGTCCCACACAATCACCAGGGAACCACATCAACCATCCATCCTGGTACACCCCCCTGGCGACATGTTTTCATTGGGTGTCAAACATATGACCCAAGGACTATTTCTGTCCAGAGAGCTTGAGATCCTCAAACTGATGCTGATTTATTTGGATTTAGTTCGCATCTTGTTCGGTAGTAGCTCAAGGTGATTTAAATTCTGGTCCTCTATGTATTTCCTTGTCCATTTGGGGTGGGGGTGCTTCCAATAGAAGATTGTACTTTAGGTTTAAGATTATCTCTCTGTGCCACACACACCACTTTTTCTTTATTGCCTGCATATGACTTTGTGCAGTCACCACCTTAGCACAGGGACTCGGTGCAGGGGAATCTTCAAGTTTGTTGTTAATTGTTCATAAAAAAACAACAGATCTCAACTTCAGTTTTCGTTATAGAATTACGAAGCAAATAACTCCTCCCCTTCAGTATCCTTGCATTTGCTAGACTAACCATACTCTGTTTTTTTGTTAAAAAAAAAAATTCAGTGATTTTGTAGGGAATTATTGCAAGGATAGTCAGTGTCTCTTGTTAGGATCCTTCTCAACCTGAGCCATGGTCTCCTCAGTTCACTGAGCACCTTAGAAACATAGAAACATGATGGCAGATAAAGGCCATATGACCCATCCATTCTGCTTGTCCTCTATAACTCCTAATTCTTCCTGTTCCTAAGCGATCCCACATGCTTATCCCATGCCTTTTAAAATTCTGGAACAGTCCTCGACTCTAGCAACTCCACCGGGAGGCCATTCCACGCCTCTACCACCCTTTCTGTGAAATAATACTTCCTTAGGTTACTCCTAAGCCTATTCCCTCTTAACTTTGTCATATGCTCCAGAGCTTTCCTTCATTTGAAAAAGGCTCTCTTCCTGTACATAAATGCCCTTGAGATATTTAAATGTTTCTATCATGTCTCCTCTCTCCCTCCTCTCTTCCAGCATATACACGTTGAGGTTTAGAAGCCTGTCCCTATAATTTTTGCATTCAAGACTGCTTACTAATTTTGTAGCTTCCCTCTGGACCGACTCCATCCTGTCTATATCTTTCCATAGGTGCGGTCTCCAGAACTGCACGAAGTACTCCAAATGGGGCCTCACTAGAGACTTATACATCGGCATCATCACCTCCTTTTTCCTGCTGGTCATGCCTCTCTTTATGCCCCCAAGCATTCTTCTGGCTTTGACCGTCGCTTTTTCTACCTGTTTGGAAGCTTTAAGGTCTTCAGACACAATCAACCCCAAGTCCCGCTCTTCCTTCGTACACTGAAGCACTTCACCCCCTATATTGTACCCTTCCCTCTGATTTTTGCGACCCAAGTGCATGACCCTGCATTTTTGGGGATTAAACCTTAGTTGCCAAATATCGGTCCATTCCTCTAGCTTTGCCAGGTCCCTCCTCATGTCATTCACACCCTCCGGGGTGTCCACCCTGTTGCAGAGTTTAGTATCATCCGCAAAGAGACAAACCTTATCAGACAGCCCCTCCGCAATATCGCTCACAAAGACGTTAAAAAGAGCCGGCCACAGGACCGATCCCTGCGGTACTCCACTGATGACATCCTTTTCTTCAGAGCAAGCTCTTGGAGCAAAGAGGAGTACAATCTTTTTCAGGATTGGATTCTGAGTTAGAAGAGCATCCCTCCTAGATGTCTTCCCCCTCCCTCCATTTATTACATTCCCAGAATGTTGTGGAGGACTTTTTTAGAACCACAGATACCTTCATATGACTTTACCTCTGACAAGGATGACTTGTCAATGAGAATCCTCTCTCATTCAGCTCTGCTTTCTTTGAGAAACTCTTCATTATAAGGATTTGTGCAAAATATAGCTAAGGAAGAACTCCTTCCATTGTACCAGGAGGCTGAACCAATATCAGATGCCTTTATTCATAAAAGGGCTGGACCCTATGGGTGATTGTATGTAATGGTCTTAAGGTGGCCAAACAGGTAGAAATGTTGGCACTAAAAATCAGAAGGATGCTTTGGGTGCATAGAGAGGGGAGTAGACAGCAGAAAAATAAGGTGTATAACTTTGTAGACCACACCTTCAAAAACACATAAATAAGATAGAAGCGATCTAGAGGACAGCTGATAAAATGGTCAGTGACCTTTATCTCTATATGCTTTGACACTTAGAGATTTATGTATACTTTGGAAGAAAGGTTGCAGAAGGTCCATAAGGTGTCTGAGGAAGCACCAGATGTCCTCTTGGAGGAGGGGTCACTTTGTCTTTCTTTGATTCTCTCCCCTTGACATGAAAAGAGAAAATTTTACCCCCAAGGAGCTTTCCTTTACTGATTTTTGTTAAGGAGGCAGCTATGTCTGGCCCATCCCATTTGAGTTAGAAAACTGAGGATAGACCCAAGGCTGAGCTGTTGGACTTCCTTGAGCTTGACTCACTCCCAAAGGATGCTGTGATAGTGGCCATGCACCTGATCTTTAAAAAAAAAAAAAAAAAAGTACAGATAAAGCAGCAGGAGACATCCTTCTTCTCTGTATAACCTATTTACAGGAAGGCTGACTATACGTACATAGAAGGTTCTCAGATTTCAAAAGCTCCTGCTTCCTTGTCATCAAGCAGATGAAGCCATTACGTATGGGTTGTCTATCAACCAGCAGGGGGCGATAAAGAGCACTCAACTTTTCTCAGTGCCTCATGGCCAGCTAGCTCCACTGCCTCTTCAGTATTCTCTATCTCCCCAAGCAGGGTGGCTGCAGCTTCTTTGAGCTCCATCAAAAATCTGCCTGGGGGTGGCTCCTGGCTTGCCAGTTGTTAGCCGGGGTGTTAGAGGCTATAGCAGCTTCACTTTGAAGGCACATAGGTCAGCCCTTTCCCTGCCTTACCCATGCCCCCGTGGATGTGGACATATTAGCTTGCTTTTCCCTGTCCTTTTCCACTCAGTGGATGCAGTCACTTTGGTTCGCCTTTCCCTGCCTTTCCCACTTATCTGAGCCTCCGGAGTGTTTTTATTTACCTGTTTTGCCTCTGCTTTCCTCACAGCGTTAAAAATAAATAAATAATTAAAGGGGTGTCGCGCTTTAGCGCAGCAATCTTGGAAAAGAGGTTTTTTTCTTGAGATTCTTCTGCAGGACCAGAGCTGTGATACTCAGTCTAGTGAGGTAAGAGTGTTTTCTGACTCCTCCGGGGTGGGCCCGTGATCGGGACGTTTTTGGCGCGAACCGCCATTTTTGAATTTTACCGCCGTTTTTGGCGTTGGCTGCGGAGACTGTAAAGCGCTGTTCTAAATGTGACAAGCGCAAATCAGCAGCGGGGCTCTGTAATTCGTGCTGTACAGACGGTAGAGCCGGCCCGAGCATGGCGAGCGGCGATCTTTGGCGCTATGAGCTGGCAGCGGATGCCATTTTGTATTTTCCACATGGCGCGGCCTCCGTTGTGACGGAGAGCCCTGAATCCGGGGGGGGGGGGGGGGTCCTCCGAGTGAGGCTAATAATAGAGCTGATAGCCCTGGGCAGGATCCGGGCGGTCAGGGAGCGGTTTTCTCCCCTGATTTTGTTTTAACGCTGCATAGGGCGTACATGCTTAAAAGAGCTCTTCCACAGGGATCTTCGGACCCTCTGCCTGCCCCCCCCCCCCCCCCCCCCAGTGGATCCTGGCCTTTTGGAGTTGGCTTTGCCTGTTTATTATCCTCCTGATAAACGCAGAAGGACTAATTCCCCTTCTGAGTGTGGCGTCCCCCCCCCCCCCCCCCCCCCCCGTGGTCGGGCTATGAGGATTCAGAGGGGTCTGGCAGAACTTCTTGGGCTGAGGAGCCAGAGTCGGGTGCACAATTGCCTCAGGAGCTTGATGATCCGTCTGTGGTGAGGATTTTCCACCGCGAGGAGCTGCCAGCGCTTATTTCAGATGCCTTACAAGCCCTTTCGATTGAAGATCCTGGGAGTGGCACAGCCTCCTCTGTTAATCCAAGGATGGCTAGTACCAGAAAGCCTGCTCGAGCCTTTCCTTTGCATGACTCCATCCAAGAGCTTATTTCGGCTCAATGGGCTGACCCCGAGGGACCTTTGAAGGTTGCCAGGGCTATGGGGCAATTATACCCTCTGAGTGAGGAACATTTGGCTCGCTTTGCAATGCCTAAAGTGGATGCCCTGGTCACTGCTGTGACAAAGAGAACTACCCTCCCAGTTGAAGGAGGTGTTGCCCTGAAGGATATTCAAGACCGCAGGCTTGATTCAGCTCTGAAGCGGTCCTTTGATTTGGCAGGTCTCACTGTTCGGGCGTCTGCATGCAGTTGTTATGCTGCTAGAGTCTGTCTGGCTTGGTTACAGCAGGCAGAGGAACAGCCCGGTGATGGAGCGGAGACCTTATCTGAAGTGGCTCCGTGGATGGAGTCAGCCTTGTCCTTTTTGGCTGACGCCCTTTATGATATGTTCAGAGCTTCGGCTAAGCAGATGGCTGTAGCAGTGGTGGCTCGCCGCACTCTTTGGCTACGACATTGGGCGGCGGACATGGCCTCTAAGCAAAGGTTGGTGAAGTTGCCCTTTCAAGGCCTTCTCCTGTTTGGTGAGGAGCTGGAAAACGTTAAAGGCCTGGGGGATTCCAAACCTCAGCGCTTGCCCAAAGATAGGCCGAAGCCTTCCTCTAAGGGTCAGGCGGTCCACTCCTCTTACAGACCTCACTTCCGTGAAGCTAGAAGGTACCGCCCGGGGCGTGCTGCTGGGTTCACTTCGCGTGCCCGCTTTCAGCAGAGAAACTCCTTTTCTCTCGGACAAACGTTCTGCAGCTGCCGGTTCAGGGGCGACCCTCTCAATGATGGTGCGCCGGCCCCCTCCTCGTTTCCTGATATCGGAGGAAGACTTGCCCTCTTTTTCGAGGAGTGGGCCAAAATCTCCGCAGATCAGTGGGTCTTGGACCTGATCAGAGACTGATACCGAATAGAATTCGATGCCCCGGTGAGAGACGTGTTTGTGGAGTCCCGATGCGGTTCTGCTGCCAAACGGGCGGCGGTAGAGGAGACTCTGCACAGTCTGTGCCAAATAGGGGCTGTGACCCCGGTGCCTCCCGCCGAACAAGATCTAGGCCGCTACTCCATTTACTTTGTGGTGCCACGAAAAGGCGGGTCTCTTCGCCCGATCCTGGACTTAAAAGAGCTAAGTCCTTAAGAGTGTGGCATTTTCACAGGGAAACCCTGCGCTCCGTCATTGCGGCTGTACAGCCAGGAGAGTTTCTCACGTCTCTGGACCTGAAAGAAGCTTACTTGCACATACCAATTTGGCCCCCACACCAGACGTTTCTGCAGTTTGCGGTGTTGGGAAAACATTTCCAGTTTCGGGCCTTGCCTTTTGGCCTCGCCACAGCTCCTCGAACCTTTTCCAAGGTAATGGTGTTAGTAGCTGCCTTTCTCAGGCGAGAGGGTATCCGGGTTCACCCGTACCTAGACGACTGGCTTATCAGAGCAGACTCAAAAAAAGAGTCATCTAGCTACAGCCAGAGTGGTTTCAGTCCTTCGGTCTCTGGGCTGGGTCGTCAATATGGCCAAAAGTTACCTGACCCCCTCGCAATCTCTAGAATATTTGGGGGCCAGGTTCGACACAGCCTCGGGCTATGTGTTTCTTCCCGAGCAAAAGGCGGTGCAAGCTTCAGAATCAGGTCCGTCTGCTCCTGAGGATGCCCCGCCCGCAAGCTTGGGACATTGTCCAGCTGTTGGGATTGATGACGGCCACCTTGGAAGTGGTGCCATGGGCGAGAGCGCACCTGAGACCTCTACAGTATTCTCTACTTCAACAATTTTCTCCAGTATCTTAGGATTATCAGTGCAGACTTTCTTGGCTCCCTGCGGCCCGCCTCAGTATGGAGTGGTGGCTCTCGGACAGCATGTTGCGGCGGGGAATGCCGCTGGCGCTCCCCGATTGGTGCCTAGTGGTGACAGATGCCAGCCTGAAGGGCTGGGGCGCACATTGCCAGGGGAAGCATGCCCAGGGTCTGTGGACGCCCTACTAGTCGGAGTGGTCTATCAACCGCCTGGAGTTGAAAGCGGTGTTTCTGGCTCTTCTGGCCTTTCAAGTGACCCTGGAAGGATTGGCTGTCTGATGTCGGACAACACCACAGCAGTGGCCTACATAAATCGACTAGGCGGCACTCAGTGCAGAGCGCTAGCCGCACAGGCCGAACAAATTTGCCACTGGTCCGAGCTGCATCTACAGTCCCTGTCAACAGCTCACATTGCAGGTCAGAGCAACGTGCAAGCCGACTATCTAAGCAGGCATCAGATCGATCCAGCGGAGTGGGAACTAGCAGACGATGTATTCTTGCAGATATGTGCGAAATGGGGCAAGCCAGTGATGGATTTTATGGCGACCAGTTCCAATGCCAAAGTCCCGTGCTTCTTCAGCAGACGGGAGGGGTCCTCGCTCTGCCGGGTTGGATGCCTTAGCTCAACCCCGGCCCCTGGGGTTGCTGTATGTCTTCCCTCCATGGCCCTTGATAGGGCGAGTGCTCCTGCGGATTCGGCTGCATCCAGGAGAAGTGGTGCTCATCGCCCCGGATTGGCCCAGGAGGCCTTGGTATGCGGACCTCCGACAGATGCTGTTGGAGGCTCCCTTTCCTTTACCTCTGGTTCCGCATCTGTTGTCACAGGGTCCGGTGGCCATGGAGGACGCCTGCCGCTTTGGTCTTATGGCATGGCGATTGAGAGGGCGCAATTGAGAGATAAAGGCTACTCAAATAAGGTAATTTCCACTCTCCTGCAGGCCCGTGAGCGCTCCACTTCCGTGGCTTATGCCAGGATTTGGCGCCAGTTTGAAGTCTGGTGTGTTTCAAGAGCGCTTTCTCCGTTGCGGGCTCCTGTCTCGCCGATTGTGGACTTCTTGCAGGTTGGTGTACACAAAGGCTTGGCCTATAATTCCCTGTGGGTGCAAGTGGCAGCATTGGCCTCCCTGCATGGCAAGGTTGAAGGCGTGTCCTTAGCTGCTCATCCAGATGTGGCACGGTTTCTTAGAGGGGTGCTTCGGCTTCGTCCTCCCGTGCGGGCACCTTGTCCAGCTTGTAACCTGGGGTTAGTATAGAAGGCCCTTCAGGGGGCTCCCTTTGAACCGCTTCGGCGTGCTTCAGAGAAAGATTTGACACTGAAGGCCGTCTTTTTAGTGGCCATTACCTCGGCGAGACGGGTGTCAGAGCTCCAGGCGCTGTCCTGTAGAGACCCTTTTCTGCAATTCTCAGAGTCAGGGGGTCACGGTTCGGACTGTGCCTTCCTTCATGCCTAAGGTGGTTTCAGCGTTTCACCGTTTCACCTAAACAGCCTGTTTTTCTTCCCTCCTTTGTTGAGGAGGAGTTTCCAGGTTCATTTGGGCAGTTGCACCTTTTGGATGTGCGCAGGACTCTGTTGCAGTATCTGCGAATTACAAATTCTTTCAGGACCTCTGATCATCTTTTTGTGCTGTTTGCAGGTCCTCGCAGACTGTCTTCAGCGTCTAAAGCCTCTGTTGCCCGTTGGCTCAAAGAAGCTATCTTTTCAGCATATCTGCTGTCTGGCCGGGCTCCGCCTGAAGCTTTTAAGGCACATTCCACAAGAGCG
The DNA here is from genome assembly GCF_901765095.1 of Microcaecilia unicolor. Lineage (NCBI taxonomy): Eukaryota > Metazoa > Chordata > Amphibia > Gymnophiona > Siphonopidae > Microcaecilia > Microcaecilia unicolor. The sequence goes on from NC_044034.1 coordinate 78,381,080, forward strand.
ATTTCCTCTTCCTGGGCGGAAACTGGAGCACTATCTCTTCATGAGATTTGCAGTGCTGCAACATGGGCTTCTAAGCTCTCTTTCGCCCGACATTACAGGCTGGATGTGGCTGCCAGGAGGGATGCGCGTTTTGGAGCACAGGTGCTAATGCGTGGTGTGGCTTGTTCCCACCCTATTTAGGGATTGCTTTGTTACATCCCATACGTAATGGCTTCATCTGCTTGATGACAAGGAAGGGAAAATTAGGTTCTTACCATGATAATTTTCTTTCCTTTAGTCATAGCAGATGACGCCATGAGCCCTCCCTGTATGATTGTCTGTATTGCAGTGATTCTGATTTTAGGTGCTGTTGTTTCCTGAAGTTATATTCCTTCCTTGGGGAGTCGGAAAACAGTCTTCAGGATTCTTGTTACTGTTATAGGAGGTTGAGTTCATTCCCTCTAGTTCATGTTTTGGGAGGATGAGTTTATTCCCTCCAGGAGGATGCAAGTATTCCCTCCGTTTATACAAAGTGGAGGACGAGTTTATTCCCTCCCGGAGGATGAGTTCATTCCCTCCTTTTTTGAGTTCATTCCCTTGTTAAGGGGCCATCGTTCGCTGTGAGGAAAGTTCATGTTATTCCCATTGCGGTTTGCCATACTGCTTTGGAAGCTTCAAATACTGAAGAGGCAGTGGAGCTAGCTGGCCATGAGGCACTGAGAAAAGTTGAGTGCTCTCTATCTCCCCCTGCTGGTTGATGGACACAACCCATACGTAATGGCTTCATCTGCTATGACTAAAGGAAAGAACCTAATTTTCCCTTCCTTACCGTGCTTTGGGGGTTAAATTTGCTTTCAAAAGAGCCAAGAGGTCCATGAATCACTCCTCGGTGCCCCCATGGAGTCCATTAGGAATAAAGTCCCCCCCCCCCCCCCCCCCCCCCCACCAGAATGCTATGCTTATTCCCCTTATACATATTACCATCTCTTCATTAGCTTGCACTCGCGGAACTTAGTGAGCAGTGTTATTTCCAGAAAAGGCTGCAGAACTTTGCCAGCTAGTAACCAGGCAGCTGGAGTGTAAAAAGCACCTGGCTGTCAACCCATGATGCTTTTGATGTGGCATCCAGGCCCTCTGTTGTGGGTATTGGGATGTGTGGACCAGTGGTGTACCTAGGTTGGCTACCACCTGGAGTGGGTTGCTGCTACTCTACCGTGGCGCATCACTCCTCCCTTCTCGGTTTATCACCCACCTCCTCCTCCAATGCATATCAGCCTCACCACCTAGGGGTGCACGCAGTAGTCGTACGGCTGTAGGCTCTGCCGGTCCCCTGTCCCGGAACAGGAAGTAATATTAGAGGGGGACAGAGAACCGGCAGAGCCGACAGCTACATGACTTCTCCGTGCACACTCTTGCTGCCTGGACCCAGGGTGGACTGCCCCCATCGCCCCTTTGTTGGTATGCTAGAGGTGTAGACTCATCTGACTGTGTGCCTTAGATCTAGAACCAGCAGTCCAGGAAAAGCTGGCGGACTTTCCATGCTGGGGGAGACAACCTTTTTAGTGACAAGGAGAAGGAAGTTGCTGACTTCATCAAGAAGCATGGTGATTCCATCAAGTCACTGTCTGTCCCACTCCTGAGTCGGCTTCTTCTTCCTGGAGGTACTCTGATAGAGGGTAAGAAAAGCCTACTACTCAGTCATAGGTTTTCGCCACCCTCTTATGTGTCTCAGACCATCCAGAGCTCTTCCCATGGCAGCAGAGGGCTCAGGAGTCCCAACTGACTCTCCAGTCATAGCAGGGGATAAGTGCTTGGCTCTAAAAGTAGCAGTGCCAGATGACCTACTGATAGGAGGAAGGCCCCTTGTAGCCTTGGGTCAGTGGGTTCTCAAACTAGCCCACACAGGCTACACCGTAGCTTGAAATCATACCACTAAATTGGGCACTGAGAATATCAGTTAAGCTCTCAGCATGATTGGCCTGTAAAAAGCACATACAAGGAAGGGATGCCAGACATATGTGCATAACTATTTGGGTAGTTGTTCTACTAGTGTTTATCATTTACCCAAAGTCCCATTTAAATCTTGTTCAAAAATTGATGTTCATAGGAGCCCTGGTAGACATGTATCAGGCCAGAGCTTTTCTCCCAGCCCATTGTGTAGAAACCCTGGTTTCCATAGTGCTACAGGTTCAGCAGAGACGGCAAGTACCAGCTTGCAGATGTTGGACAGTTGAGACGAGGTGCCTAACATACTTTTATCCCACCTATGACATGTCTCCATTTGAGGATGGACCAGTAGATTCCAACTTCCCAGTGGTCACAGGGAACCCAATGGATGTTATTACTATTAATTCTTCCCTCAAAACGTCTCTGCCTTTGTGGCTTATTTGCAGCACTTAGGCCAAGGGACTACCATTCCAAAATTTTCTGCCCCACAAAACACAAAAGCTTAATCTGTGGTGCTTGTATAGATAGGCTCCACACTCAGGGTCAGTGGTCTGCTCAGGAGAAGCAAAATCCATAAACCACCTGGAGTTAGGGACCATATGGAACACTCTAAAGGCTTTCAGAGATCAACAAGGGCAAAAGAAAGCGAGGAGCCTTTAAGGGGGAAAACAGTATATATGTTGCAAATTGTCCCTCTCAACTTCTAAGCAGCTTGTTTAGATACAAGGGAAAAAGCAGTTTGAAGTGTTTGTACAGAAAAGGTAGAAGCCTAAAAATAAGATGGAAGGGTTAGAGTATTTAGCACTAAATGAAGAGGTAGATGTAACAAGCATATCAGAGACCTATTGCAAGGAGGGCAACCAATGGGACACCGTGTTACCAGGATACAAATTATATCGCAATGATAAAGTGGATCATATTGGAGAGGAAATTAAGTCAAACAAAACAAAAATTCTGAATGATAGAGATAACTGTGTGGAATACTTAAGAGTTGAAAGCCCATGTATGAAGGGAAAGAGTATACTTGTAGGGCTATACTTTGCCAAGCCAGAATGGACAGATGAAGAAATGTTAGCAGAAATTAGGAAAGCTAGGAAATTTGGCAACAGGATGATTTTAAATAGGTATGACTAGTCTATAACCGCTAAATACATTTGTTAAAAGGAATCCAATAGTGGAGAGAAGACCTCAGAAACACTATGGTGAGTGTTTATGCTTCTAGCAAAATAGCACAAGTGATTGGGACTCATTCATAGGTCATTAAGACTCATTCAATCATAGGTCATTAAAAAAAAAACAAACAACCACCCAAAAAACCTCTACAGTTTCCAAAACATCCAGAACTGCATGTAGTAAGAAAAAAAAAAAAAAAAAAAAACCTTCAAAAAACAGATATTGTAGACTAAGCCAGAAACTAGTGAGAGGAGAAATAAAACAATTATAGACAGTTCAGAGTTGCCAAAATACACAGTACTTAGCTTTCTTTAAAAAAAAAAAAAAAAAAAAAAAAAATGTTGACTTTCTTTCCGAGATCTTCACTTCAACCAGTCAGCCCATCAGCAGTCCCTTTTTTGCTTTCCACCTGCTTCAGGGGGTCATATGACTTGGTGATATAGTAATAAATTATAGCTATTTACCCATAAGCTGTGCTCACAGCAACATCTTCTATGTTACAACAATCTTCAGAATGGCCACAGCATACAACAGAATGCCAACTAAAATATCGATCACGGCAAACTCTTCCCACATCTTGGTCCCTCAGCTGTACGGTAAGCCGTATTATAGAAATTCTTTAGCATCATATCTGTTAGTTGAATGTTCTAATGCATGCTTATTAGATGTATTATTAGTGTTATGCTAACGTTGTATTATATCTCTGGTATTTGAATTCCAGTGCTGTTAAATGTGTATATTTTTGATACTGTTTCATGGTAGTTCTATTAGGTTTCAGTTTTACTGTGCTCAATTTTCTCATTTATTGTATTTGGTTATTTTTGGTTATTTTACTATTGTTATGCTTTTAACAAAATTATAAGTTTTATGTTAAACTGTACCTGCTGTACACTGCCTTGGGTGAATCTCTTCATAAAGGCGGTTAATAAAGCCCAATAAATAAGAAGGCATTCTATTCAGTATTACCTAGTGGTTAGGGTGGTGGACTTTGGTCCTGGGGAACTGAGGAACTGAGTTCAATTCCCAGCACAGGCAGCTCCTTGTGACTCTGGGCAAGTCACTTAACCCTCCATTGCCTGCCGCATTGAGCCTGCCATGAGTGGGAAAGCGCGGGGTACAAATGTAACAAAAATAAAATTCAGCCCCATTGGAGCCACTGTATTTAATTTAAAAATCCATTTTTCATTCTGCTGTAGCTGTCGCTTGATATCCCCCCCCCCCCCCCCCCCGACATGCAGAGTGTTGGATCTGCTTTAATATAATGTACATAAGTAATGCCACACTGGGAAAAGACCAAGGGTCCATCGAGCCCAGCATCCTGTCCACGACAGCGGCCAATCCAGGCCAAGGGCACCTGGCAAGCTTCCCAAACGTACAAACATTCCACACATGTTATTCCTGGAATCTTGGATCTTTCCAAGTCCGTTTAGTAGCGGTTTATGGACTTGTCCTTTAGGAAACCGTCCAACCCCTTTTTAAACTCTGCTAAGCTAACCGCCTTCACCACTTTCTCCGGCAACGAATTCCAGAGTTTAATTACACGTTGGGTGAAGAAAAATTTTCTCCGATTTGTTTTAAATTTACTACACTGTAGTTTCATCGCATGCCCCCTAGTTCTAGTATTTTTGGAAAGCGTGAACAGAAGCTTCACATCCACCTGTTCCACTCCACTCATATATTTTATGTATATAATGTATCGAAATGCATTAAAATTGTGCTGAAATACGGAGAGCGGGTGACGTCACGCGATAAGATGGCGGCGTGAGTGAACAGCTCTGCATGCCCAGCAAACAAAAGCGTCTGTTATAGCGATTTTGGAACTCCAGGTCCTGAAAGGTCGACGGATTTTGATATAGGAACAGCGGGTGAAACACACTATGGCAGGGAAAGAATCAGGCGGCCCCCGAAAATCGCTAAAAGCATTTACCTACCAGCCGCAGCTCGAGGGAAACAAGATGGCGACGGGGCAGCGGTCTGCATTAACAGAGAACAGCAGGCGGGAAGCAGAACGGGCGGCGATGGCAGCCGAGGGTGAGCTTTCCACAAAAGAAATGCATGCATTATTGATGGAGATCCGGGCAGAAGTAAAAGGTGGCAGAGAGGATATTACTAAGCTGGCCACAGAACTTCGAGGTGAACTAGTAGAGATGGGAAGACGGGTGTCGGAAGTGGATGAGCGTATCGACGAACATCATGAAACTCTAACCACGCTGACATCTGCTCTCAGAGAACAACAGGAAATGTGCGGAACGCTCATAAACAAAGTGGAGGACTTAGAAAACCGAAGTAGAAGATCAAATATCAGAATCAGAGGTATCCCGGAACAACCAGAATATATAAATTGTGAAAGGGTTGTACAACAAGTTGCCAGTATGATACTCTCAGAAGAGAAGCAGACGATTCAACCGGAAGATATTAAAATAGATCGAGCACACAGAGTGTTGGGGCGTACCCGGGCAAACGTGCCCAGGGATATAATAGCATGTCTTTCAGAATACCGGATTAAAGAAGCTATTCTGAGCAAAGCCCGAAAAATGGACATAATTAAATGGGATTTACTCCCAATTGAGATATATCAAGATGTGGCCCCGCAGACACTAAAACGCCGTGCAGAGTTCTGGAACTTCACGAAATATCTACGGGATCAAGGAATATTTTACCGCTGGCAGTATCCTTTTGCGTTATCATATAAAGAGGATGGAAAGTGGATTAAAATTCAATCGGTGGAGGAAGCACGTGCAGCCTGGCCAGAGGTGGAGATAGCACAAGATACTTCAGAACATGCAGCCGAGCCGACAACACGTCCGAAACATCAAGGATGGACCCGGGTGACCAGAGGGAGAGGACGCCTCACCCGACAACCATCAAGTCAGCTGCAAAAAACCACAGCTACAGAGGGACTCTGACAGACAGACCTGATAGGCTATAACCCTGATTGGAAAAGGATGAGACATTATACACAGGTTTCACTGAGTGAATGTGGACGGAGACATTATATAAAGGTTTGAGTAAGCTTACTAGTATCAACCAAAGGGCATGTATGTTGTCACCGCTCTCTTGTTGAATGGGTGGGATATGTTGGACCCATTGGCGGGAAAGGGGGGAGGGGGGAGGGATACCAGGGTAACTCAGAAAGAGGGGACATATGTAATATTAAGATGGAAGTTATATAAGATACAGACCAAACAATTAAAGGATAGAAGTAGAGAACTAAGATGGCACAGGTAAAATGCATGACATTAAATGTACGAGGCTTAAACTCTCCACAAAAAAGGAAGAGTCTTCTGAGAGAAGCCTATAGGGTGGGAGCAGATATTATCCTAATACAAGAAACACATTTGCTGGAGAGAGATGAGCATTTATTGAGATCCCCACGATATCCAATTCAGTATCTGGCATCTAATAGACAACAGAGGAAAACGGCCGGAGTAGGGATACTGTTAAAACAAGGGCTAGCTTGGGAAACGATAGTGATAAAAAGGGACATAAGAGGACGTTATATAATCATGGTGGGTAAAATGGAGGGCCAAATATATACTATAGTGAATGTTTATGCCCCTAATCAGGCCCAAGGGGAGTTCTTTGATCAGGTCAACTCGCAGCTTCTAAAAATAGTACAAGGGGAGGTTCTAATAGGTGGGGACTTCAATATCACTATGAATCCTGGGATTGATAACACTGGGATGGCAGCTGGATACGCGCAGGTAGAACGGGACAAACTGCTTTCCTTCCTGAATGCATGGGGCCTGGTGGATATTTGGAGGGTCTTACATGGGACGGAAAGAGATTATACATGCTATTCAGCACCACATGGCACACACTCTAGAATCGACATGTGGATGGGCAATGAGGGAATGTTGTTGCAGGTCGTGTCCATAAAAATAGAGACACGCACATGGTCAGATCATGCTCCGGTTGTTCTCTCTTTGAGGGGACGGCGGGAAGTGCGTGGACAAAAAAGCTGGCAATTCCCAGATAACTTGCTAACAGACCCGAAGCAAATGAAGGCAATTGAAGGTGAACTAAAAGAATTTCTTTCTATTAATGATACATCCGATATTACACCGGGGATACTATGGGAAACCCTGAAAGCAGTGATAAGGGGAAAGATGATATCTCTTCAAGCGTATTTATATAAAGATATTAAACAACAGGAAAAAGTATTAAGACATAAGATACAGGATCTAGATAACCTAGTGAAACAGCAGTGCGCTACCCCAGATCAACAGAGTACGTTACATAAAACGAGGGTCCAACTGGCCGCTTTAGAAAACAAAATTATTCAAGAACAGCTGCAGAAAGTGCAGCAAGAATATTACGAGTTCAACAACAAGGCCAGTAGGATACTGGCATATAAATTAAGACAGTTAACTAGGCGTAACAATATTCGTAGTATAAAAGACGTGAAAGGGAAAATATGGGACCAGTTAGAGGATATTCAAAGAGAATTTGTCACATACTATGAAAAACTTTACCAACCGGAGTTCGCTCCATCAGAGGAACAGATCCGCTCTATATTAGAGGCCGTAGACTTTCCCAGATTAACAGAGACAGAGCGAGCTATGTTATCGGCCCCTATAGATCAGGAGGAAATAGATGTAGTGATTAGGGGACTCCCCGGGGGGAAGGCCCCTGGGTTAGATGGCTTCGGCAATCGTTTCTATAAATGTTTCAGGACTATCTTGACCCCAATACTGACCCGAGTGTATAATGATATTACAGCAGAAACTATCCTTCCACACTCGTGGAGACTAGCAGAAATAGTGCTGCTGCTTAAACCACAGAAGGATCCGCAAGAATGCGGATCCTACCGTCCAATTTCCCTGCTAGGGACAGACTACAAAATTTTCACCACTATCCTGGCCAATAGGTTACAAAAAGTGCTACCCCGTTTGGTCCATGAGGACCAGGCGGGTTTTATCGTAAACAGACAGACCTTTGATAACACCAGGCGAGCACAATATATAATAGATAAAATTCAGAAAATAGGGCAGCCAGCGGTTCTTCTTTCATTGGATGCAGAAAAAGCTTTCGATAGAGTGTTGTGGCCCTTTCTCTTTGCACTGTTGAAGAGAGCCGGTTTTGGTGGACAGTTTATACAGTGGGTAGCAGCACTTTACCGACAGCCAATGGCTCAACTTAAAATTAATGGCATCCATACTACACCATTTGAGTTGTTCCGAGGAACAAGGCAGGGTTGTGCATTGTCCCCCTTGCTATTTGTGCTAACTATGGAGCCGCTGGCTAGAATGATAAGGCAGGAGCCGAGGATACAGGGAATACATATGGGAAGTCAAGAAACTAAAATCCTGCTGTACGCAGACGATGTCCTGTTAACCCTGGCAGAACCAGGGACCACATTACCAGTGGTATTGGATATTCTTAACTCATATGGGGAAATAGCGGGCCTAAAGATTAACATACAAAAATCAGAACTTATGCCTTTACAATTTCCCCCAGGCCTACAAGCTGAAATTCAACACCTTTTCCCGTTCAGATGGACATCTAAAGTTATACGATATCTGGGGGTGAATCTGACATCAAATACCTCCGACCTCTTTAAAGAAAATTTTGTGCCCAAAGCCCAGGAGATGTTTCATGACTTGGAGCGCTGGGGGGGATTAGGTATGTCCTGGATGGGGAGGATAGCAGCAGTAAAGATGACCCTACTCCCCAGATTACTATATCTGTTTATGGCTATCCCCATCCACATCCCAAAATCATTTTTTAGGGCATTAGATCGTAAAGTTTTTGCCTTTATATGGAGGAGAAGACCCCCACGGGTTAAACGAAATGTGCTGTATCAATCTAGAAGGGATGGTGGAATGGGGGTGCCCAATTTTTGGTTATATTATAGAGCTACATTGTTGCAAATGTCTGTGGGACAGAAGGGGATACTCAAACCCTGGTCACACGCAGCACAATGGGGCCTGAGAGGTGTTCCCCTGTGGGCTGCCCCATGGCTCCCAATACCATTGTTGAGAGGCCTCATAGACGGACTGCAGGGACCGATGGGAGTGGCCCTAGGGGAATGGGTTAAATGCAGAATAACATGGTTTCCAGGCCGAAAGTACCACCTGAATACCCCTATAATTTTTGCGCTGGATTTCCCTGCTGGGAGGGAGGAAGGAGTATATGGGCAGTGGGCCTCAACCTCTCTGAGATTATTGGGACAGATATGGGACGAGGGACATTGTCACACATTTGAAAGCCTGAAAGAGGAATATGGTTTGACTGACAGAGACAGATTTCATTATATACAAGTCCGAGACTTTATACATCGGAAAGCTAAAAATGAGCTGCTATTGGCTGTCACGGAACTGGAACGGGCAATGGGATCTGGGCCAGGGAAGGGAGGAGTATCTAGAATTTATAAAGCATTAATACGCCATTCTCTCCCTTTGACCTCCTACAATGCAAAATGGGAGGCTCTACTGTCGACCACTTATATACTAAAATATACAAAAATTTATTGTCTTTTTCGATATCGACGCCCCTGATGGAAAATGGATATAAGATGCTATATCAATGGTATCTTACACCACACAGATTGGCACGCATATTTAAAACAGGGGTGTCGACATGTTGGCGAGGCTGTGGGGCAAAGGGCACATTCTGGCATATATGGTGGGAATGTCCGATCATTAAGACCTTCTGGGTGGCCCTGATGTCGTATATTCAAAGTAAATTGGGAATCTCTGTTCAGCTGTCCCCAGGTTTATGCATGCTTAACATACATGAGATAGGGATACAATATCCACAAAATTGTTTACTGACATACATAGTTACAGCAGCCCGTACGTTAATTGCAAGAAAATGGAAACAAGCAGTAGCTCCCACAGTGGAACAGGTATTTGTGAAAGTAGATTTTTGTTGTGTGATGGATAAATTAACAGCTATGAGAAGAGGAAGGGTGATCCGTTTTTATAAAACATGGAGCAAATATATGGAATGGAGGGGCCTGCAAGTATAGTAAGGCATAGAAGCCATGGTAATAATGGATCATGATATAAAGCTTGAGTTACCTTTGGTGGGAGGAGAGGAGGGTGGGTAGGGAGGGGGGGGGGGTATATGCTCATATTTGACGCTATATGTAAATGCAGACATGGAAAATGTCAATTGTATGCAGTGTGTAATGTTAAAATAATAAACATATTTGGAAAAAAAAAATTGTGCTGAAATACAATGGGCTACCAGGGGTTCTGATTTTATCTGCTTTGCCCCACAATGCCTGTGCTTGACTAAATAAGTTTTGAGCACCTGGGAAGTCAGTCCCCCATATAACAAAGAACATGGACATTGCAGGACATAGATCACATGACTTGAAATGCAGGAAGTTCTAGTGCTAAGAAAAATTTGTTGAGCAGTCTTAGGAGTAAATACAAATGTTTCAATCATAAGCAAATACACTGAATGAGTGCAACTATGACCACAATTTGTCTGTCCACCCCCTGTCATGTCAAGCATCAGTTTTGCACAACATATCACTAAGATTACAATTCCTAGAATAGGCAAAAGAACATGTCAAATCATGGAAACAAGGTAGAACCTGTAATGCTGAAAAATGTTTTTTTTCCCTGCTATTTTTATAATCCTGTATTTCAAAACAAATGCCAGCTCATTCTCTGCATTAGGTTTGTGCTATTAGCAGATTTCTGTAATTATAAATTGCTTGTTTCAATACTTGAACAAAATTGGCATATGTATCAAAATATGTAACTAATTTTCGAGGCACCTCATGTTCATACATCATGTAACATGGTTATGCTAAGGACATAGCATTTGGATTTTGATGAGAAACATGGTCAGTACTTTATACTTTAGATATCAATTTTGTTCTTAATTTTTTTTTTATTTTTTAGAAAATATCTTTGTCATGAATGTAACAAATTCAATACATATCCAAACCGAGACATTCCCCGGGTAGTCAAACAAATCAAAACATCAGTTGTATACCTGATATCTCGCTCTAGTACACACCAAAAGAACATTTACAAAACTTAGTCTGATTACCCATGCTCCTCCCCCTTCATGACTGTTTTTCAACTTATTCCCCTTTCCCCCTCATCCCCCCTCATCCCCCCTCCCCTTTCCCATCCTCTCCTTTCACCTTACTCCTCCCCTAGGTCTCCACCCTGTGAGTTCTTTATCATTCTCTTGTGCCACAAATTAAGGTATTGCTTCCATATCTCACGGTACCTCTTATGTTTGTCAGCTGTCACGAGCGAATATTGCCAACTGATCCAATGCCCCATTTCTTTCATCAGAGCATGCCATCTACTCAGACTAGGAGGAGCTGGGTCCGCCCACTGTTGTAAAATGCACTTTTAACTATCATTGTGGCTGTTAAAATGAATTTGCATTGTGTTTCTGTGAGTCCCTCGTCATGCAGCTATCATCCCCTAGGAGTATGGCTGTGTATGACCATTCGAATGGCAGCCATAGTACTCTCAATGGCCACCAAAGCCCCCCTCCAAATATGTGTTAACGTCTGGCATTCTAGGAATGAATGAAGGAAAGTCCCCACCGCCGTGTGGCATTTAAGAGATTGTGCATCACCCCACAATCCTATCTCTTTCCCCCCCGTCTAGTAATGTATACTCTTATGTAGAATTTTATATTGTATGGTCTGAAGTGCTGCATTCACTGTAACTCTATAGATTCCTTCGAATGCCCTCTTTATCTTGGGAGGTCTCCTCACCAATATCCCAGCTCCAGCGATCTGCCAACCCCTCCAGGTAATCCGCCTTCTTAAAATCTCCTATTAATCTTCCCCATTGCGAGAGGCTATTAGATGATGCAGGGAGCGCTAAAAACATCTTATCTAGTTTCGTAAACGTCCCCTAGGATCCCACCAGGTGTGTCACTGAATTGAAGTAGTCTCGAATTTGCGAGAATTGAAAAAAATGCGAATTAGCAAGAGTCCACGCCCGCTTAGCGTGGTCAAAAAAAAAAAAGGGAAGCCTACCCCCTCCCCCAGCTCTGTCAGATGCCCTAAATAATGACATCCTTCCTTCACCCATTTATGAAAATTACCTTGCCCCATACCGGCCGGAAAATCTGGGTTGTTTAACAGAGGAAGAAAAGGATAACTTTGTCCAGCACCTCCTATTGTAGTCCTCCACCATCTCCATGCTTTACAAATCGCCATGACATATTTATTTCTCCCCACTCTAGCTCCTCGTCTCCTTCGCCCACCTTGCAAAGCATAGAGCATATCATAGGGAGCACACCAACTCTGCCAAAATCCTGGCAATGCATAGTGAATCACCATCGTATGCAATTCATGTATCCACCTCATTAGGGATTGCATGTTATAACTCTTAAGATCTGGTTATCGGACTCCCCTTCTGGCTTTGTCCTGAGCCAGTTTGGCAAACGCAATGCGGGGGTGCTTGAGGTTCCATATGAAAGAGCTAATAATAGTCCGATACACCTGTATTTTCCATTGTCGCACCCACATTGGTACCATCTGCAAAGGATGCAATAACTTCGGGAGAACTACCATTTCTACTAATGCCAGCCTTCCAAAAAATTCACTGGAAGGTCTTTCCATTTCACTAACAGGCGACGAATAACATTCTTCCGGTATATCCACTCATAGTTGGCACCCAAGTAAACTCCCAGATATTTGATGCCGGTACTTGCCCACATTAAAGGAAACTTAGTGTTCATACTACTACAGGGATTACTTAAGGACAGGGCCTCAGATTTCACAAAGTTATCAAATTCTTCAAATTCATCAAATTCTCTTATAATATCCATATCCCGTGGCAGCGTTACTGAAGCGCGATTAAGGAGCAGCAGCATATCATCCGCGAATAAATTCACGTGATGCTCGCATCCTCCCACTTGCACACCCTCTAAATCATCATCCTGACGGATCTTAGCTGCCAAGGGTTCCAGTGATAACATGAAGAGCAACGAGGAGAGGGGACATCCCTGGTGTGTGCCCTGGCCTAACGCAAAAGACTTGGTAGTACCATTGTTGATGAGCAACTGGGCTGTCGGGTTGCTGTATAACACCCGCACCCAATCAAAAAAAAAACCTCCCGATATGCCAAACCTTTCTAAAATCCAAAACCGGTATCTCCAAAGGATTTTATTGAACGCTTTTTCAGTGTCCAAGCTGGCCAGGATCTTGTCCCCTGCTCTACCCTCCCCCTCCCGCAATGCTCTACACGTTTTTAATATATTAGTGGAGGCATACCTGCCCGGTACAAAACCCACTTGGTCCTGATGTATGAGTTGCGGCAAGATGGCTGCTCCCAAGAGGTCACGATGCAGCTTAACTCCGTGACCCACACCGAATGAACCGGCAGGGAGCAGGGCACGCAAAACCCAGGAGCCCCGAACGAGCCAGTGAGTAATCGACCGATGGAACCTGGACCTGATCGGATCTGATAGGATCGACAGGCGACGATCTCACCTGGTGAAAGTAAGTCCGTCCGAGTCGTGGTTTGGGCTCTCAGACCAGTCAATCGGATGACCCTTGGTGAACGGTTGAGAGCAGACCGTGACCTTATCTCCGACCGGAACACATGGTGATGAACTGCCGAATCTGGAACCCATCGACTCCCTCAGGACCATAGCGTGTACACGAGCCGCTCTGGCGGAGTACCGGAGAGCCGGACAGAGACACAGTAAGTGACCTTACTGACCTCTGCGGACAAACTGCCGAACGCCCCCTGCGCCGACCAACCGAGCGGGTTGCTGCTGAGAACCGGTCTTGCACCGTGGAATTACAGGGGTGCACATACGAACCGAGGCCTCCCACGGGCATCCTGCCGAGAATTGGCCATCCCCGAGAGTCAACCAGGGTTCCCACCTATACTTGCCGTCCGAGCGGGTCACAGCTGAGTGCCGGTCCCACCCCGTGGAATACAAGGGTGCACAGACAGACCAAGGCCTGCCGCGGGCGTCCTGCCGAGAATTGGCCATCCCCGAGAGTCAACCAGGGCTCCCACCCATGCCCGCCACCTGAGCGGACCGCTGTTGAGAGCCGGTCCTACCCCGTGAAATACAGGGGTGCACAGGCGGACAAGGCCCCCCCGTGGGCATCCTGCCGAGGACAGACTGTCCCCGGCCTGGATCAAAAATCTCTGAGAATAGCCTGCTTGATTTGAGTGTATAATAATGACGGCTGCTTGAGGGAGTGGAAATAGAGATTAACCAAAAGATCAGAGTGAATCTAGACAGGCTCACCTCCACTCCAGTCTATTAAACCTCCCTGATCATGAATTGAGTGTACAACAATGACGGCAGTGCGGGAGAGAGGAAACAGAGGTTAACCAAAAATGTATAACTCTCAGAAACCCCACCAAAACACTGCTACAGAAACCAAACTGATACCAAAAACAAAATGAATGCATTCAAATTTCTCCTACTAGTTTATTCCATAACACTAACTCACATAGCTACAATCACTCCATTCACTGAAAGCACCATAATACCCATACTACAAACACGCCAAAGACCAATACGAGACCATACGCACCACCAAACTGACAACAACTGAAACAAAGAAAAAATAAAGGAACAACAACTAATCAAAATCAACACAACATCAAAAACGGACTCTTACCAAACAATTCAAATAGGATACATAAATGCCAGATCAGTAGTCAATAAAACAGCAACTATAACAGACTGGATCACAGCAGACAATCTCGACCTTCTACTCATCAGTGAAACATGGATCCACGACTTCAAGGACCCTATAATTCTGGAAATCTGCCCCCCGGACTACAAAATCACTCATTGGACAAGGAAAGAAAAAAAAGACGTGGAGGAGTAGCACTAATCTATAGATCCCACTTCAATGTAACAACAACTGCCGAGTACATAACACCAGAACTTGAAATCGCCTCAGTCAGAATTAACCATACTAACCTGCTTGACAGCCTAAACGTTGTCTTATTTTACAGACCACCAGGAAAATGGCAAGAATGCCAATCACACTTCATGGATTTCATATCGAACACCTGTGTTTCAAACCCCAATCTACTTATTATTGGAGACATATACACCTCAATGACCCTAAGGCAACCAGTACACGAGAGTGCAAGGACTTCGTCCAACTATGGGACCTTAGCTGGCCCAATATACAAGCCTCTCTTGTCAAAGGACACACAATTGACCTCATTACACATAAATTATCCTCAGACCTAAACCTTATACTAACAGAGACAAAATGATCAGATATACCATGGTCAGACCACTATAAACTAAACTCCACCTTACAATGGAGGAAAAAAGGCACGCACCTCAAGCAAGAACCCACAACCTACACCACAAGAGGCGAAATTGACCCTGTAACATTCTGGTAACAAATCTACAGTAATGACTGGATGGCAGAAACAGACTCCAAACATTACCTACTAAACTGGGATGACAGATGTAAGAACACATTAGACATAATTGCACCACCACCACTACTACTACTACTTAACATTTCTAGAGCGCTACTAGGGTTATGCAGCGCTGTACAAATTAATAACTAAGGACGGTCCCTGCTCAGAAGAGCTTACAATCTAAAGGACGAAATGTCAAGTTGGGGTAGTCTAGATTTCCTGAATAGAGGTGTTGTGATTAGGTGCCGAAAGCGACATTGAAGAGGTGGGCTTTGAGCAATGATTTGAAGATGGGTAGGGAGGAGGCCTGGCGTATGGGCTCAGGGAGTTTGTTCCAAGCATGGGGTGAGGCGAGGCAGAAAGGGCGGAGCCTAGAGTTGGCAGTGGTGAAGGGTACTGAAAGGAGGGATTTGTCTTGAGAGCGGAGGTTACGGGTAGGGATGTAAGGGGAGATGAGGGTAGAGAGGTAAAGAGGGGCTGCAGATCGAGTGCATTTGTAGGTTAGTAGGAGAAGCTTGAACTGTATGCGGTATCTGATCGGAAGCCAGTGAAGTGACTTGAGGAGAGGGGTGATATGAGTATATCGGTCAAGGCAGAAGATAAGACTTGCGGCAGAGTTCTGGGTGGACTGAAGGGGGGATAGGTGGCTAAGTGGGAGGCCAGTGAGGAGTAGGTTGCAGTAGTCAAGGCGAGAGGTAATGAGAGAGTTGATGAGAGTTCGGGTGGTGTGCTCAGAGAGGAAGGGGCGAATTTTGCTAATGTTGTAGAGGAAGAAGCGACAGGTCTTGGCTATCTGCTGGATATGGGCAGAGAAGGAGAGGGAGGAGTCGAAGATGACACCGAGGTTGCGGGCAGATGAGACGGGGATGATGAGGGTGTTATCAACTGAGATAGAAGTGGGTTTGGGTGGGAAAACAATAAGTTCAGTCTTGGCCATGTTCAGTTTCAGGTGGCTGTTGGACATCCAGGCAGCAGTGTCGGATAAGCAGGCCGATACTTTGGCCTGGGTTTCCGCAGTGATGTCTGGTGTGGAGAGATACAGCTGGGTGTCATCAGCATAAAGATAATAGTGGAAACCATGAGATAAGATCAGGGAGCCTAAGGAAGAGGTGTAGATTGAAAAAAGGAGGGGCCCAAGGACAGATCCCTGAGGAACTCCAACAGAGAGCGGGATAGGGGAGGAGGACGAACCATGAGAGTGTACTCTGAAGGTACGATGGGAGAGATAAGAGGAGAACCAGGAGAGGACAGAGCCCTGGAACCTAAAGGAGGACAGTGTGTCAAGAAGTAGGTTGTGATTGACAGTGTCAAAAGCGGCGGATAGGTTGAGGAGGATGAGGATGGAGTAGTGACCTTTGGATTTGGCGAGGAGCAGGTCAGTGTAGGGGGTGAAAGCCGGATTGAAGTGGATCGAGGATGGCATGAGAGGAGAGAAAATCAATGCAGCGGCTGTGAACGGGCGCGTTCAAGTATCTTGGAGAGGAAGGGTAGGAGGGAAATGGGGCGGTAGTTGGAGGGACAGGTAGGGTCAAGAGATGGTTTTTTGAGGAGTGGTGTGACCACAGCATGCTTGAAGGTGTCCGGGACAGTTGCAGTGGAGAGAGAGAGGTTGAGGATATGACAGATGGTGGGGGTGATAGTAGGAGCGATGGGGCTAAGTAGGTTGGTGGGGATGGGGTCTGAGGAACAGGTGGTGAATTTCGAGGAGGAGAGGAGATGGGCGGTTTCCTCTTCGGTGATATCAGGAAAAGAACTACACGTAGACAAAACTCAATACCTTGGTTCAATGAAGAACTGAAATCACTGAAAACATATTAGGAGATTAGAACGAGCATGGAAAAAAAATGAAAGATGAACACACACTTAATGCATGGAAACAACTACAAAGGAAATACAAATACTCAATAAGACAAACCAAATGGACATACCACAAAACCAAAATAGGCCCAGACTACAAAGATGCACATAAACTCTACCAACTTGTGAACAAGTTAGACACCACACCGGTGACCATGACCAGCACAGACATCTCATCGGCAGACAACCTTGCCAAACACTTCAATGAGAAAATTATAAAACTACGATCCACGTTACCACTTAACACCACTGATCACGAAAAATTCATGGAATGCTTGGACCCAACACCCAGTGAATACCCAGCAGATCAAACCTGGACTAACTTCGATCTACTAACCGAAGAAACCATCACCCAAGCAATCAACAAATTCTGCAAAACCCACTCCAAACTGGATATTTGTCCCAGCAACCTAATATGGCTCGCCCACCCAATGCTTCATAACAGACCTTACATCACACATGAACTACATGTTGCAACACAGACTGTTCCCCAAGGACAAAGGAAATATACTTCTTACCCCTATACCCAAAGACAAAGATAAAATTAAACGATACAACCAACTATAGACCAGTAGCATCAATCCCCCTGGTAGTTAAACTAATGGAAAGTATTGTAACCAAACAACTTACCAACTACCTAAACAAATTCAATATACTACATAAATCACAGTCAGGATTCCGATCCAACCATAGCACTGAAATAGTTCTAACCACCCTCAAAACCGAATTTAAACAAATAATTGCAACTGGAAACAATGTACTTCTCCTACAATTTGACATGTCCAGTGTGTTCGACATGGTCAGCCACCAAATACTCTCGAACATCCTAGATTACTTCGGGATTGGAGGAAACGTACTTAGATGGTTCGAAAGCTTCCTAACAGCAAGAACCTACCAAGTGACATCAAACTCAAAAACGTCAAACCCATGGAAATCTGAATGCGGAGTTCCACAAGGATCACCGCTCTCACCAACTCTCTTCAACTTAATGATACCATTAGCCAAATCACTCTCCAACCCAAGGACTCAACCCATACATTTATGCAGATGATGTCACGATATACATCCCGTTTAAACAAGATATAACTGAAATCACAAACAAAATCACACACGGCCTCAAAATAATGAACTCATGGGCAGACGCATTCCAACTAAAGCTAAATGCAGAAAAAACACAATGTCTCATCCTATCCTCACAATACAATACAAACAAACCCAGTACCATAAATACCCCAGACTAAACCCTTCAGGTCTCAGACAGCTTGAAAATCCTGGGAGTCACAATTGACCGAAATCTCACACTCTAAGAACATGCGAAAAACACAGCAAAGACAATGTTCTACTCAATGTGGAAACTTAAAAGGATCAAACCTTTCTTCCCAAGGGAAGTATTCCTCAGCCTAGTACAATCCATGGTGCTAAGCCACCTAGACTACTGCAATGCCACCTATGCCGGATGCAAAGAACAAATCATTAAGAAACTTCAAACCGCTCAAAACACAGCAGCCAGACTCATATATGGGAAAGCTAAATACGAAAGTGCCAAACCCCTAAGAGAAAAATTACACTGGCTCCTGCTAAAAGAACGAATTGCGTTTAAAGTTTGCACCTTGGTCCACAAAATCGTTCACGGGGAAGCCCCAACCTATATGTCAGACCTTATAGACTTGCCTACTAGGAACACAAAAAGATCAGCGCTTACATTCTTCAATCTCCACTACCCTAACTGCAAAGGGCTAAAGTATAAATCCACATACGCGACCAGTTTTTCATACATATGTACCCAGCTGTGGAACGCACTACCGAAGGCCATAAAAACATCGCAAGACCTAACTATCTTCCGAAGGCTACTGAAAACAGACCTATTCAAAAAGGCATACCACAAACAACCATCTTAAATATGACATAAAACTATAAACGAACCAGATATTACCGAAATCTTATTTAATCATACCTGATTGATTAACCCCTTAGCTGTTAGTGAACAAGAACTATCACTTCAATCCTTATATCGAATATGGTCTCTCCATTGTTGATGACCTAATGTGTTATAATTCAATTATCACTCAGGAACCTTCATGTAATACCATAATGTATTCCTCTTTATCATGTATGTATGTATTCACATGGTATATATGTGTGTGTGTGTGTGTATATATATATATATATAATCATGAACTGTTCCATGTATATTATATTCCATCTATGTTTCCATATAGGTATGCACCTTAATGTAATACCTTATGTTATACTGTTACCCGGAAATGGCGACCGCCATTACGGCAAATGTAAGCCACATTGAGCCTGCAAATTGGTGGGAAAATGTGGGATACACATGCTACAAATAAATAAACTCCCCTAGCCGTTTCGCCAGTATTCCAGCCAGGATCTTTAAATCTTGTTTAATAAGAGAAATTGGGCGATAAGAGCCCACCAACTCAAGGTCCTTCCCAGGCTTTGGCAGTACCGTGATGTACATGTGATTAAGAGTCGTTCCCATCACCTGGGACTCTTTGATCTCCTCACACATACTAATGAATGGCGGAACAAGTTTATCCTGCAAGATTTTATAAAATTCCATGGCCAACCCATCCGATCCTGGCGCCTTCGCTAGTTTGAGCCTCTTAATTGCACCCCCTGACCTCTTCTCCTGTTAATGGCGCACTAAGAGCCTCAGATTGTTTGAGGCACGGTAGCTGTAGGCACGGAAAAATATCTTCAATATCTTCAACTTCGGGATTTTATAACTCGTAGGGCAGGGACTGTCTTTCTTCTATGTTTGTGCAGCGCTGCGTATGCCTTGTAGCGCTATAGAAATGCTAAATAGTAGTAGTAGTAGTGTACTTGAACTTGTCTGAAGCTTAACTTGAGCAAGCCCTTGAGGGTGGGGGAGGGAGGGGTGGGATATCTAGGATCGACAGGGTTTTCCTTATATATCGTAGGCCCATTGTATACTATCTGTCAAAGTGGGAAAACACCTTGGTGGTGCCCTATGATTATGCACAGTGGGAACAGGCTTTTCGGTCATTACTTCAGGTGTCTACCTCCAGTGCCCTGGTGGAAAATGGCTATAAAATGCTTTACTGTTGGTATTACACCCCTCTACGTTTGGTGAAGATGTTTCATCAGGGGTCAGCTTTATGCTGGCGCCAATGTGGGCTGGAGGGAGACATGTTCCATATATGGTGGTCCTGCCCCCATGCCCAGACATTTTGGACTAGGGTTTTGAAGCTTGATTTCAGTGTAACGAAAGTTAATTATGAACTGAAAATGGACTATTGTCTTCTCCACTTTAAACCTTGAGGGGTGAAGAAGCCTATTCATCACTTTGCCTCACAAGTGTTCGTAGCCAGCAAGTTGGTTCTTGCGGCAGCATGGAGGAGCTCTTGCCTTCCTTGTCTTCGAGTGATTCTACATAAGTTGGACTTTATTCATTTGATGTCTAAACTGACAGCTATGCAGACAGGACATGTATCAAGATATCATAAAACTTGGGACCCATTTCTTCAGTGGACTGCGAATCCAGACCCCTCCTTGATCATTTAAAAATAAGGGGAGGGAGTTTCTTTTGAAGGGGAGGGGGTTTGGGATATATTAGGGAAGGATCCTGAAGTGTTGTGCTAATACTGAGACTATTTGTTGCAATGTTGATTTATGGCTGTTTTTTTTATATATGATCACCATTGTCTTTGTTGCTATTGTCATTTTCCAATAAAAGAAAATAAAAAAAGTTGATCCAGTTGATGTAATGTATCTAGAATTTCAGAAAGCTTTTGATAAAGTTCCCCATGAGATACTCCTGAGAAAATTATCAGTGCCTTCTATTCTGTGGCGTTTTATGGAGTGGGAGCTAATAGAAAAGAGGGTAAGGTTGAATGACCATTTCTCTTAATGGAAGAAGGTGAATAGTGGAGTGCCCCTGGGATCTGTACAGGGTCTGGTGCTATCTAACATATTTATAAGTGATCTGGACATGGGAATGGACTGTAAGAAATTGTAGGAAGACCTTAGGAAATTAGAAAACCGGGTATTCAAATGGTAGAGGAAATATAATGTGTACAAATACAAAATGATGCACATTGGGAAGAAATAATCCAAATCATAGTCGATGCTAGGTTTCACTTTAGGAGTCACCGCCCAAGAAAAAGATCTAGATGATCATAGACAATATTCTGAAATCTGCTCAGTGGGTGATGGTGGCCAAAAAAGCAAACAATGCTAGGAATTTTTAGGAAAGAAAGAGAAAATTAGACAAAGAATATCATTCCTCTGTATTGCTTAATGATTTGACCTTACCTTGGATATTGTGTGCAGTTCTGGCTACCATATCTGAGAAAATATATAAAGGAATTAGACAAAGTTAAGAAAGTCATCCAAAATAATTAAAGGGATGTAATTCTTCTCATATGAGGTTATCAATAGAAATCAAACAAAATAAAACATGGAAAAGAAAATAAGATGGTACCTTTTTTATTGGACATAACTTAATACATTTCTTGATTAGCTTTCGAAGGTTGCCCTTCTTCGTCAGATCGGAAATAAGCAAATGAACCGATCTGACGAAGAAGGGCAACCTTCGAAAGCTAATCAAGAAATGTATTAAGTTATGTCCAATAAAAAAGGTACCATCTTATTTTCTTTTCCATGTTTTATTTTGTTTGATTTCTATTGATAACCTTAAGAGTGGACTAACACGGCTACCACACTCCTCATATGAGGAAAGGCTTAAAAGGTTATTTTGTGGAAGGGGGCCATTTTGTCAAGGGCTATTTTGTTACAAGGCTGCTTTGTCTGGGCTATTTTGTCAGGGCAGCCTTCTACACCTTTCTCTATAAACTGTGTAGAGGGTAAGTCCATCTCTGCTCACCCTTTAGTTGTTTGCTTTTTGAGGGGCTTGATGTTACTAAAACCTATCAAGCTTCCCATTGTGTTATGCGATCTCACCATTATTCTTATCCAGCTGATGAGAGCTCCCTCTCATTTGAAATACCTAACCTGGAAGGTCATGTTTTTGGTGACAGTCACTTCACACAGGGTTAGTGTGCTGTAGTTCTGTGTATGCATATCAAGATCTTTTCTATAGTGTTGGAGTTTCATCTTAACCAGTCAGTTGTTCTACCACACTTCGGACTGTAAGAGAGCCTTGACCCTCTCTCTATCTGCAGTGAACTAAAGCCCATAGCAAGTCCCCACCCCACCTGCAAAACAGGATGGGGACTGCCATCAGTAAACGCACTCGATAACAGCTGGCCAGCAGACTGCATTTCCTTCACTTATGCACAGGTTGGACTGTCTCGGGAAGGTCATGTCATGGTTCATAATATTAGAGCCATGGCAGCATCTGTAGGCCACCTGAGATCACCTTGTATGCAGAACTGGAACTTGGTCATCAATCTACATAGTCACATCTCACTACTGCTTAGAACTGAACTCCTGAAGTGACAGCCAGTTTGGTCAGCCTGTCCTAAAGAGTTTATTTGGGGTCTAAAATCCAACTCCAACCCCTAAGCACTTTTGCTTTCTATTCCAGGCTGTCCAAAACAAAATTATTTTTGTTAAGCCCCCTTCATTATAGGCCTTCAGTTTTTGTTTTTGTTTTGGCCAGCCTGGTAGCTAGGGGTTCCCATTAGTATGGCTCCTGCTTGTCCTCTGAGAAACCAAAATTGTTCTTTGAGGATAGTAGAATGCGTATCTACCCAATCCTGCCCCACCTGCTTACCCTTGGTGTTGAATTCCCATCAGCTTTAGTATTAGAATGGCTTAGTTCTGTGTGACAGTGTTGAGCAAGGAATATGTGCACGTGTGCAGATAGGAGGCTTTCAAAAGCTTCTGGAAAATAATGTTGGGGAGTGTCTCTACGCTAGGGCTCTGTTGATGTTACCCATCAGGGTGAATATGCATCCTGCTGCCCTTGGTGAACACCCACTACAGGTGAGTAACTTCGCTTGGTGAAACTGGCATTCCTGCCCAGCAGATTTGAACATCACTAGATAAGAGTAACTGCTGCTACTGTAGCTCTGTTGAAATCTGCAAGCAGACCTGCTCATTGCTACATAGCCGTATTTGCCTTTGGTCAAGAATTACTGATCAGTCTGTCCATATGAACTTTTCATTTCTCATATACTTATGGGAATAGGTTGTCCCTTAACAATGGGACAGTTTTTTTTTTTTCAGATATGGAATAGCCCTGAGGTTGGGAGTCATCCATTTGTGTTCTTAGTTAATCCTGTTGCTGCAGTAAGTTTAATAGTAAGCACAATCCTATCAACGTTCCCAAAAGTTTGTTAATTTTATTTTAAACTGAGGGAAGGACCACACATGCTTAGAACTTTACACTAGTTCTGAGCTCTGGGAGAAGTGTTCCCCAGGCTTCACTGGTTAATGTCGATCATTTGTGTTCCTGATTAGTTCTGCTGCCTGCAGAAAATGTCTGATACAGGTAAGGAACTTTTGCATTCATTGTTTGGGCAAATTTGTATAAAACCAATTTTTCTTTTTTATTTACAGAGTATCTGAAGGTGAGGTCACATGATCCAGAAGAGGCAATCAGGCATGATGTGATTGTATCAATAGTTACTGCTGCTAGAAAAGACCTCTTACTAGTCACTGACCACCTACTTAACTTTGTTCGAGAGAGAACACTGGACAAACGGGTAAGCCAGGCTAAAGATACTAAATGATTACACCTGCTAAAATGTTTAACAGTTGGAGCCTTAAACTACTTGTGTTAATGTAGTTTAGGAGTTGGAAAAATTAATTTTTGTTTGGACATATTTTTGAATGTGTTTGAAATAAGGGTCAGTAAGTTGTGTGATATCTTTTGTTGTGTTACAATCATATTAAGACTTTGGTCCTCAGACTATGACTGCAGTAATAATGAGGTGTGAAAGTGTGCTTCAGGAATAACTTTAAAAGTACTTTTAGTGACAATGTATGAGATGCAAAGACTGAGGTGTGAGTAGGGGTTAGCTGAGTATTTCAATCTAGTTGATGGAAGCACATATAAAGTTACTAGACCTAATATTGATAACCATTCCACTGCACAAATGATAAAGTAAAAATTTTCCTGGCCTTTTTGCACTTGTTTTCAGGCAATACTGCCTGTTGTCTGTGTGCATCAATTGGTTTGTGCGTGCCCTAATAAAACATATGCCTAGGGAAATAAGATGAGGAAAGAGAGGCCAGGAAGTGTGAGCCATTGTCTAACAAGAAAAAGGGGTTGAAAGTTATGACTCATGCAGCAGGGTAATGCCTGCACCATTTGCCAATGAAAAGGCTGTGAGAGCTGTGAACAGTGGGGTAGGTGGGATGCCCATGCCCTCTTGCTGGAGGAGAGGCCACAGGACACGAATCCAGGACTGTCCTTCCTCCTGATCTCTTTGCCTGTAAACAACATGAAAGAAATGTTGTTAACATAGTAGCATAGTAGATGACAGCAGAAAAAGACCTGCACGGTCCATCCAGTCTGCCCAACAAGACAAACATATGTGTATACCTTACCTTGATTTGTACCTGCCTTATTCAGGGCACAGACTGTACAAGTCTGCCCAGCAGTACTTCCCGCCTCCCAACCACCAGTCCCGCCTCCCATCACCGGCTCTGGCACAGACCGTATAAGTCTGCCCTCCACTATCCTCGCCTCCCAACCACCAACCCCTCTTCCCCCCACCTGCTCCGCCACCCAATTTCGGCTAAGCTTCTGAGGATCCATTCCTTCTGCACAGGATTCCTTTATGCATATCCCATGCATGTTTGAATTCCGTTACCGTTTTCATCTCCACCACCTCCCGCGGGAGGGCATTCCAAGCATCCACCACCCTCTCTGTGAAAAAATACTTCCTGACATCTTTCCTGAGGCTGCCCCCCTTCAACCTCATTTCATGTCCTCTCGTTCTACCGCCTTCCCATCTCCGGAAAAGATTTGTTTGCGGATTAATACCTTTCAAATATTTGAACGTCTGTATCATATCACTCCTGTTCCTCCTTTCCTCCAGGGTATACATGTTCAGGTCAGCAAGTCTCTCTTCATACGTCTTGGAACGCAAATCCTGTACCATTCTCGTAGCTTTTCTTTGCACCGCTTCCATTTTTTTAACATCCTTCGCAAGATACGGCCTCCAAAACTGAACACAATACTCCAGGTGGGGCCTCACCAACGACTTGTACAGGGGCATCAACACTTCCTTTCTTCTGCTGATCACACCTCTCTTTATACAGCCTAGCAACCTTCTAGCTACGGCCACCGCCTTGTCACACTGTTTCGTCATATTTCTCTTTGGGCCTTTGTGGTGTAAACAAAACCCCCCAATATTTTGGGGAATCCTCATCTTGTCTGTGCTGCCCATAAAAGAACAGGCCAGAAGGATGTACCCATTCTCTGATGTCTGAAAAAAAGGAAACTTTTTTTTTTTGGGGGGGGGGGGGGGGGGAGGGGGGTGGACATTGGAAAAGCAAGGAAGAAAAAGGGTTTCTTTTTTTGGACATCAGAAAAGAGGTATCGTCGGCTAGCACTGTTCTTTGTTGGGCTGTGGGGATAGACGGGATTTCCCAGTAGAGGTTTTCAATTTTGAAACTATGGAGACCTGAAGAGAGAGAGAGGATGGTCTCGGGAACATTTCTTTCAGCTTGTTTATGGGCATTGATGATAGATGGAAGGATGGCTACTAGGGCTAAACATATATTTAACAATGGAAAGATTGGTTGTGGCAGGAAGATGGCTTCATGGATATATAAACTATTTTCAGGTCTGACAGAGCCAGTGACTCTCTCCTGCAGCTGACAGAATTGTGTGAGCTCAGGGGAACCATCTCTACCTACACAAGCAGAACAAGTACCTTGATCTGAGGTGCAGCAGGTAGGGGAAGGAAAATAAAGAAAGGGGCATGGAGGGTGATAAGGAACAAAGGCAGAATGCGAGGTAGGCCGGCGGCAAGGAGGGGACGAGGTGTGCTGATATCTCTCTTTCTCTCTCTCTCTCTCTCTCTCTCTCTCTCCTACTATATAAATGAAGAGTGACTGACGTGCTGCATATGCTCAGAACAGCGCAGCTGTTCTGCGCATATGCAGCACGTCACAGATCTTTCCCGACGTTACATCACAGGTTTCTCTGTACGTCCCGTGCTGAAATCAGCCTGGAGCCGTCGCTCGCCAAACACGGGCCGACCCACCTGCTTCTCGCGTTCTGGGCCACCCCATGCCAGCGCTCCTGACCGGCTGCTGCTGCAGATGAACATTACCGGCGGGGACAGAGAGCAACGGGTGACCGGCGAGCCCCGGCCATCGTTGCAATCCATCTATCTCCATGTTTGCTGTGGGGATCGTTAATTAAAAAAAAAAAAGAAAAGAAGATGTTTTGCTAAATGTGACCCTGCTGCAAAACCTCAGGCTATGGGATACAACTGCTATCCCCTCTCTTTCATAACAGTGGTCGATTTTCCTGCTGCTTACAGCGCAACACCTCCCCCTTCCCACCACAGCTGAAGTTATTCGCCTTTTTCAAATTCAGTGTCTCCCCCCCCCCCCCACACAGACACGCACACCTCAAAAACGACTGGCTATAAGGAGCGACTGACCCTGCACTATCACAGGCACTCCTAGCAGCTCTCTCTCTCACACATAAAGTTCTTCACCTTTTTCCCATTCTGTCTCTCTTCCCCCACCCCCCACCTCAAAAACGACTGGCTATAAGGAGCGACTGACCCTGCACTATCACAGGGACTCCTAGCAGCTCTCTCTCTCACACATAAAGTTCTTCGCCTTTTTCCCATTCTGTCTCCCCCCCCCCCCCCCCCACCTCAAAAACGATTGGCTATAAGGATCTCTGTCTGTCTACAACTGGCTATAAGGAGCGACTCACCCTCCACTGTCTCAGGGACTTCTTGCACCTCTCTCTCAGAATGTAGTACTGTATATAAAACTGAAATGTACACAACCACTCATTTCTGCCTTTGGCTATTTGCTGTTTACACAACGAACATAGTATATCAAAATGTACTATACACATCAACTCACATTACTTTCATAAACTTTTAAATTACATTTCAGGAATAAAAAATCTTGCCCGTTTTAATGGGCTTTCTTTCTTCACCCTAGGTAGAACTTCAGAAAAAGCTACAGTCGTACCAAAAGTTTAAACTTCTCCCCCAACTCCTGAAAAGCTCTCTGTGCTATAAGCAGGGTATTATTGGCTCAATCATTTGTGCCCAGTATTTGCCCAGCAAAGTAAAATGCCTTCCAGGATCCTCAGCTTGCAGGAGTACCAGGCATCAGTGTTAGAACCCTTATTCTTTTCTCTGATTATAGTCGGGTACTTCTGCTAGCTCAGGATCCTGGAAGGCATTTTACTTTGCTGGACCCCTTGAACTGTGTTCAAAAGTGAATGCCTCTGATAATGGAATCCCCTAACAGTAAACCTTTTTCTGGTTCGAGTTTTATTTATGCTTTATCCAATTCTTGTCTGTTTGCTGATCTTCTCTTTTATGATAGTAAGCTGAAGTTTTTTTGGCGTGAATCCGCCATTTTGAATTTTCCGCCGTTTTCGGCGATGGCTGCGGAGGTTGTTAAGCGCTGTTCCCATTGTGGCAAGCGCAGATCCACAGTGGGGCTCTGTAAATTATGCTTTTCAGATGTCAGGGCCGGCCCGAGCATGGCGAGCAATGTTTCGTCCCGCCCGGTGGAGCTGGCAGTGGGTGCCATCTTGGATGCACCGCATGGCTCGACCCCCGCAGGTGCGGAGGGGTCTGAGGCCGGAGGGGAGCCTCGGATGGGAGACTACCAGGGGAGCTGCTTACCCCGGATTGGAACCGGGAGGCCAGGGTGTCCCTTTCTCCCCTGAGTTTGTGTTGCTTTTACATAAAGCTTTCATGTTAAAAAGAGCTCTGCCGCAGATGTCTGACTCTACGTTGATACCTGGTTCCCCTCTGGTGGAGACCGGCCCGGGATTGCCATCAGGCGTTTTTTTCCCCAGACAGCTGGCCGCAAGACAAGCGCAGAAGGGTCAATTCCCCTTAAGTGGCGTACCCCCCCTTTCCCCCCCGTGGTCGGGCTTCTGGCCTTTCACACAACCCTGGAGGGACAGGCTGTCAGAGTTCTGTCGGACAGCACGACAGCGGTTGCCTACATAAATCGACAAGGCGGCACTCAGTGTCAAGCACTGGCCGCAGAGGCCGCTCATATGCCACTGGGCCGAGCTACATCAGCAGTTTTCTGAGGGGTCTCGCAGGCCTTCGTGGTCCGAAGAGCCAGAGGAAGGTGTAGGATTGCCACTGAATCCAGAGGATCCCACTGCGGTTAGGTTTTTCCACCGCGAGGAGCTGCCAGCGCTTATTTCTGATGTCCTGCAGGCCCTCTCTATTGAAGATCCTGTGATGGGGGAAGCCTCCTCTAGTAATCCGAGGATGGCAAGTACTAAGAAGCCTGCTCGAGCCTTTCCTTTGCATGACTCCATCCAAGAGCTTATTTCGGCTCAATGGGCTGACCCTGAGGAGCCTTTGAAAGTTGCCAGGGCAATGGGGCACTTATACTCTCTTAGTGAGGAGCACTTGGCACGCTTGGCCATGCCTAAAGTGGATGCCCTAGTCATGGCTGTGATGAAGAGGACTACCCTCCCAGTAGAGGGAGGGGTCGCCCTGAAGGACATGCAGGACCGGTGTCTGGAATCAGCAATGAAGCGGTCCTTTGAGATTTCAGGCCTAGCCTTACGGGCATCTGTGTGCACATCCCTATTTGGCCCCCGCACCAACGGTTTCTCCGGTTTGCGGTGTTGGGGAAAACATTTCCAGTTTTGGGCCTTGACTTTTGGCCTCGCCACAGCTCCCCGAACCTTTTCCAAGGTAGTGGTGGTAGTAGCTGCCTTTCTTAGGTGAGAGGGTATCCGGGTTCACCCGTACCTAGACGACTGGCTCATCAGAGCGGACTCTGCAGAAGAGAGTCATCATGTAGCAGCCAGAATGGTCTCAGTACTTGAGTCTCTGGGCTGCGTTGTCAATATACCCAAAAGTCACCTGACCCCCTCTCAATCTCTAGAATATTTGGGGGTCCGGTTCAACACAGCCTCGGGGTTTGTCTTTCTACCTGAGCAAAGGCGGTACAAGATTCAGAACCAGGTCCGTCTGCTCCTGAGGATGCCTCGCCCGCGAGCTTGGGACATAGTCCAGCTGTTGGGGTCGATGACGGCCACCTTGGAAGTAGTGCCATGGGCGAGAGCGCACCTGAGACCTCTGCAGTGTTCCCTGCTTCAACGATGATCTCCAATTTCTCAGGATTACCAGCGCAGACTCACGTGGTTCCCTGCAGCCCGACTCAGTATGGAGTGGTGGCTCTCAGACAGCATGCTGCGGCGAGGAATGCCGCTAGCGCTCCCTGATTGGTGCCTGGTGGTAACAGATGCCAGCCTGAGGGGCTGGGGAACACATTGCCAGGGAAGGCATGCCCAGGGTCTCTGGACATCCGAGGAGTCGGAGTGGTCCATCAATCGCTTGGAGTTAAAAGCGATATTCCAGGCGCTTCTGGCCTTTCACACAACCCTGGAGGGACAGGCTGTCAGAGTTCTGTCGGACAACACGACAGCGGTTGCCTACATAAATCGACAAGGCGGCACTCAGTGTCAAGCACTGGCCGCAGAGGCCGCTCATATGCCACTGGGCCGAGCTACATCAGCAGTTTTCTGTCACCGGCTCACATTGCAGGTCAGAGCAACGTGCAAGCCGATTATCTAAGCAGGCATCAAATCGACCCAACGGAGCGGGAACTGGCAGATGAAGTGTTCCTTCAGATCTGTGCCAAATGGGTGACGCCCGTAGCGGATCTTATGGCGTCAAGTGCAAATGCCAAAGTTCCGTGCTTTTACAGCAGACGGAGAGATCCTCGCTCGGCAGGGTTGGATGCCTTGGCTCAACCCTGGCCTCCGGGCCTCTTGTATGTGTTCCCTCCTTGGCCCTTGATAGGGCGAGTACTCCTGTGGATTCGGCTTCATCAAGGAGAGGTGGTTCTCATTGCCCCGGATTGGCCCAGGTGGCCATGGTATGCAGACCTTCAGTTGATGCTGGTGGAGGCTCCCCTTCCTTTGCCTCTGGTACCGAACCTGTTGTCACAGGGGCCGATAACCATGGAGGACGCTTGTCACTTTGGTCTTACGGCATGGCTATTGAGAAGGCGCAATTGAGATACAAGGGCTATTCCAACAAGGTCATCTCCACTTGCCTTCAGGCCCGCAAGCGTTCCACTTCCGTTGCCTATGCTCAGATTTGGCGTCAGTTTGAGGCTTGGTGTGCTGCTATAAAGCGATTACACCCATGCGGGCTTCTGTCTCGCCGATACTTGACTTTTTGCAGGATGGTTTACAAAAAGGCTTGGCCTATAATTCCCTGCCTGTTCAAGTGGCAGCCTTAGCATGTTTTCGGGGGAAGGTGGCTGGCCTCTCCCTGGCTGCTTATCCGGATGTGGCACGGTTTCTGAGAGGAGTGCTTTGGCTCTGTCCTCCCGTGCGGGCTCCGCGTCCGGCCTGGAACCTGGGGTTAGTTTTAAAGGCCCTTCAGTGTTCACCCTTCGAGCCACTTAGGCGAGCTTCAGAGAAGGATGTGACCCTAAAGACGGTCTTTTTGGTGGCCATTACATCGGCGAGATGGGTGTCTGAGCTCCAGGCGCTGTCCTGTCGAGACCCATTTCTGCAATTCTCAGAGTCCGGAGTTATTGTACGTATGGTGCCTTCCTTCCTGCCTAAGGTGGTTTCAGCGTTTCACCTAAACCAGCCTAGTTTCTTGTCCTCCTTTTCTAGAGAGGAGTTTCCGGAATCTTTTGGGCAATTGCACCTTCTAGATGTGCGAAGGGCTCTGTTACAATATCTGCGCATGTCAAATGCTTTCAGGACCTCTGATCACTTTTTTGTTTTGTTAGGTCCTCGCAGAGGCTCTCCAGCATCTAAAGCCACTATAGCCCGCTGGCTCAAAGAAGCTATTTTTTCAGCATATCTGCTTTCTGGACAGCCTGCGCCTGAAGCCTTTAAGGCACATTCCCCAAGAGCGATTTCCTCTTCTTGGGCTGAAACTGGAGCACTCTCTCTTCAAGAGATATGCAGTGCAGCGACTTGGGCGTCTAAGCTCTCATTTGCCCGACATTACAGGCTGGATGTGGCTGCCAGGAGGGATGTGCATTTTGGAGCACAAGTGCTGGCGCGTGGTGTGGCCTGTTCCAACCCTATCTAGGGATTGCTTTGATACATCCCATTCATAATGGATTCATCTGCTTGATGACAAGTAAGGCAAAATTAGGTTCTTACCTTGGTAATTTTCTTTCCTTTAGTCATAGAAGATGAGTCCATGAGCCCGCCCTGATTGATTGTGTGAGTGATTGATTAATGCTGTTTTGGGGTTCAGTTTTTCCTGTAGATATGTTCCCTCATTGGGAGAAGTTGGAAAACAGTCTTCAGGATTTCTGTTCTACTACAGGAGGTTGAGTTCGTCCCTCCTTTGTGTTATTGCACCTGTTCTGGGGCGTTCGTTCGCTGTGAGGAAAGTTCATGTTATTCTACTTTGTGGTGTAACACTGCTTTGGAAGCTTCAAATACTGAGGCAGATGGAGCTAGCTGGCCAAGAGGCACTATGGTTTTCAGTGCT
The DNA here is from genome assembly GCF_901765095.1 of Microcaecilia unicolor. Taxonomy (NCBI): domain Eukaryota; kingdom Metazoa; phylum Chordata; class Amphibia; order Gymnophiona; family Siphonopidae; genus Microcaecilia; species Microcaecilia unicolor. The sequence continues at coordinate 78,413,001 of NC_044034.1, forward strand.
CTCTATCTCCCCCTGCTGGTAGGTGGACACAACCCATTCATAATGGATTCATCTGCTATGACTAAAGCAAAGACAATTACCAAGGTAAGAACCTAAATTTCCCTTGTAAGACTAAAGCTGCTTTTTTTAAAACTTTGGACTGACAGTGGAAAATAAACCTGGCAGAGCTAATCCACAGTATAGTAGGCTTTTATATGTTATATAAGTGTGTTAAATCTTAAAGTGGGTACATGAAGTTCTGTATGAAATACTTTAGGGTAATGGATAAAGATTCAAGCAGAGTTATTTCTCGTGGCATAGGGCAGTCAAAGAACTTTAGAACTTCTGCTTTAAATAGTGACGGGGTAATGTTTTTTCCCCCTCTTTTGATTTCCCGTATTATTGCATGTATTTACACTGGTTTCTGATATTTAAGCAAAATGTAATATTGTATTAGAAAAAGAGAACCTGAATAAATACAAGACAGTGTTTTAAATTCATACTTTATTTAAGCAGCAAAGTTATGTAACATCCATATCATCCATGTGAAAAAATAGCTGTCCCCTAAAATTAATAACTGGTTGAACTACCTTTAGCAGCAATAATTGCAACTAAACATTTCCTATAACATATCAGTCTTTCACATCTTGTATCGCTCCTCTTTGCAGAACTGCTTTAATTCAGACACATTCTTAGGTTTCTGTGCATGGACTGTTCAGTTTAGGTCCTGCCACAGCATCTCTACTGTTCACTAGGCCAATCAGAAATTTTTATTTTGTTCCTCCTTAGTCATTCAGATAGATATATATCACGGAAAAGATTGCCAGATTAAACTCAAAGAAGCAAAGAGGGAAATATGGCTAGCGAAAGCACAGACAGAAGAAAAAAATGGCTAAAGATGTAAAGAGTTGACAAGACCCTTTTCAGATATTTTTGGGAAAGTATAAAAGCTGGGAATGGAATTGTAAGACTGAAAGATTCTGAGAGTAGCAGTGTGGAGAGTGATGAGGATAAAGCAAATGTGCTGAACAAATACTTCTCTTCGGTGTTCACAGAAGAAATTCCTAGAGAAGGACCATGGGTGGCTGTCGAGGGTATATCTGGGAATGGAGTTGGATATTGCACCATTCATAGAAGAAAGTGTTTATAAACAATTTGAAAACCTGAAAATAGACAAAGCCATAGGACCAGATGGGATGCATCCCAAGATACTAATGGAGCTCAGAGAAATTCTGGAAGGACCTCTTAAGGATTTATCTATAGAGACGGGAGGGGTTCTGCGGGATTGGAACCGAGCTCGTGATCCCTCTTCACAAAAGCACGGACAATGAAGAAGTTGGAAACTACAGGTCTGTAACCCTCATGTCATTGGTAGGAAAATTAATGGGAACCGCTGCTGAAGGAAGAGAGTTAGCTTTCTAGAATCCAATGGGTTGCAGGATCCGAGGCAACATGGCTTTACCAAAGGAAAATCCTGCCAAACGAATCTGAGTTCTTTGACTGGGGTGCCCAAAGAATTGGATAAAGGACATGTGCTAGATGTAATGTACTTGATTTTCAACAAAGCCTTTGATATGGTTCCTCACAGAGAACTTCTGAATAAGCTGAAAGGTCTGAACCTAGGACCCAGAGTGGTGAACTGGATTGGAAATTGGTTGACTGACAGGCGATTGAGGGTAGTGGTAAATGGAATCTGCTCAGAGGAAAGGAAGATGAATACTGGAGTGCCTCAGGCGTCGGTACTGGGACCAACTCTGTGAGACATTTGTGAGACATTGCTGAAGGGTTAGAAGGAAATTTTTCCTCTTTGCAGATGACACAAATATAGCCAATAGAGTGAATACTTTGGAGGAGGTAGAAACCATGAGAAGAGCTCTCCAAAAATTAGAAGAATGGTTAAAATTTAATGCAAAAAATTGCAGAGTGATGCATTTGGGGTGCAGAAATTCAAATGATATGTACCAGATAGGAGGAGAGAGATTGATCTGCACAGCTCAAGTGAAGAACCTTGGGTTGATGGTATTGTATTGTAACATTTATAACCCGCGCTTTCCCACTTGTTAGCAGGCTCAGTGCGGCTTACAATAAAACAAAATTTACAGGATAGTACAAAATGGAATTCAATAGGAAAAAGCATATTTAAGTTCTGTCAAGTAGTCAGATCCAGGTATCGCAAATGGATTTTTAATTTAAGTCAAGTCTTATGTGTAGGCTTGCTTGAAAAGGTGAGTTTTAAGTAGCTTCTGGAAGGGTAGATGGTTATTGACTATACAAATCGATCTTGGTAGAGTATTTCAGAGCTTGCTGCCTATAACGGAGAAATTGGATGCATAGTGTTTGGATGATGGAACAATGCCACACAGTGGTGGCCAAGGCCTGAAGGATTCTAGACTGGATAGAGAGGGGTATGACCAGCAGAAGAAAGGTGTTAATGGCACTGTACAAGTCATTGGTGAGGCCCTACTTGGAGTATTGTGTTTAGTTTTGGAGGCTGTATCTTGCTAAGGACATAGAGACTTGAAGCGATTCAGAAAAAAGTGACAAAAATGGTATGGGCTTTGTCACAAGATGTATGAGGAGAGACTTGAGGACCTGAACATGTATACCCTGGAGGAAAGGAGAGACAGGGGTGATATAAGAGACATTCAAATATTTGAAAGGTATTAATCTACAAACAAACCTTTCCAGAGACAGGAAAGTGGTGGAACTAGAGGACACACATTGAGGTTGGTGGGGGTGGGGTGTGAAAACTCAGGAATAATGTCACAAAATACATTTTCACCTAGTGGGTGGTCGATGCCTGGAATGCCCTCCCGCAGGAGGTGGTGGAGATGAAAACAGTAATGGAATTCAAAAATGTTTGGGATAAACACACAGGAATCCTGTATAGATGGCATGGAACCAAACAAGCTTAGCGGTGATTAGATGGTAACACCAGTAATTGGGAAGCAAAGCAAGTTTTGTGGAGTCTTTTGTGGTCTGTGCCTTGGTTGTGACTGGACAGACTGGATGAGCTGGAGTGGGGGTTTCATTGACAACCATAGTAGATGATCAAGGTGCTGGGTAGATATCTGAAAGTGGCAGGGACAAATCAAGATCAAGTATACATATATACTATGGAAGATAAAAACAAGGAGACAGATCTTGTAAAAAGCACAGCCTTTTATTCAATAAAAGGCCCCAGGTTAACAATCATCTGGGAGCCTTTTTACTGAATAAAATACTTTGCTTTTTACAAAATCTGCCTCCTTGTTTTTATCTTCCACGTTGGATTTGGCTGATCACCTGCCTTGTTTTCTTACATATGTACTATCACATCATACCGTATGCTATGTGTTTATCTTGTTCGGCAGACTGGATGAACCGTGCAGGTCTTTGTCTGCCGTTATCTACTATGTTACTTTTGTATTTTGGATCATTGTCTTGCTTTATAACCCAATTATGCTTCAGCTCATGGACAGACGACTGAATATTCTCCTTAAGAATTTTCTGGCACACTGCAGCAGTTATGCTTGCTTCAATAATGGCAAGTTTCCCAGGTCCAGAAGCAGCAAAGGATCCCCACACCATCACAACTACCACCACCTTGTTTGGCTGCTGGTATGTTCTTACTGTGGAATACCAGTTGTAATGCTAGACATAATGGGACCTATCTTGACTTGTCTGTCTGTGGAACATTATTCTAAAAGACTTGAGGATCATCTGGATGTGGTTTTGAAAATGTGGGATGTACAATGATGTTACCCTGGGATAGCAGCGTTTTCACCTTGCTACTCCCTTAGTGAATCTGGGATGTTCTGTGACTCTCGGATGAGTTGTTGCTGCACCCTCTTGAGTTATTTTGACAGGCCAGCAACCCCTGGGAAGATTGACCACTGTTATGTCTACTCCATTTATAGATAATGGTTCTCACTGTGGTTGGTAGAGTACCAGAACTTTAGAAATGGCTTTGTAACCCTTTCCAAACTGATAACATTTCAACAACTTTTTTTCTCATCTCTTCTGGAATTTTCTTTGACATTGGCATAATGTTCTTTTTTTTTTTTAATGTCCAAATATCTTTACTGAATTTTGAAAAGGACAAAAGAACATATATACAACAGAATATTCTTATTAAAGAAATTCAGTGAGACAAAGCAGTACAAAGAAACCCCCACCAATTTGTCAAAGAAGTTGCTAGATATGAGATTCGTGAAAGTTATCACCTGTCAAATACATTATCTAGGAAATATCCGAAACAGGTATCAAAACTGTTAGGCAAGTAATTAATTAGTCGACATATAAAAGTCAAGACTAGACCATACTTTAAGTGCCAATGGAGAGGGCTCTATTAGTGAAACTTCAAATTGATGAAGTTGCAATACGGATTGCCACCAGAAATGAATACTTAAAAGAGAATTATCTTTCCAATTTGATAGTACAGATTTCACAGCAGCTGCTAACAAAATATTAAGCAATTTAGTCATGTTTGTCCAGAGAGATGTCCAATGCCAGAGAACAAAAAATAATCAGTTTTCATGAGAGCGGTTGTTGAATATGTAAAGTTTTGGAAATAATGTTCCATATCTTGTTCTAAAAGGTATCAGTGAGTGCATTCAAAAAGAAGGTGTTTCAAGAGTTCCAGGATATGTTTTACACGACCAACAGAGATCTTGAGGTAGTAGACCAACTGCTAATTTTTGTGAGGTCCATATGGCTTTGTGATGCAAAAAGAAGAGAGATTGGATCATGTTAGCTGAGGTTGCTGGTCGTCCAAGAAATTTCCAGAAGTCTTTCCATTGTTCTGTTGTTAGTTTGTGCTCTAGGTCTAATTCCTATGATTGCATGAGGCCAGATTTCAAAGATGATTCTTTTGATACTAAAAATTTGTATATATTGGAAGCCATATGACCAGTACTAAATAATTTCGCAACAAAGGACATTATAGACCGTTGCTGTGATGAAAGTGTCTTAGTATTGTCATTTCTGGTTAGGGAATGTTGCAGTTGCAACCATATAAAAAACTGATTAGAGGGTAATAGATACTTATTTTGCAATAAAGAAAAGGAATGAAATGCTCCATTGGACAATAATGGAGCCATATAAATTATTCCGTTGTTATTCCAAGTTAACCAGAATATATGTGAATTATTGATTTTAATAACAGGATTACCCCAAATTACGGAATGTAATGAGTTCTCACTAGGGATAATGTGGCGTAATGTTCTTATTGAAGCTTTTTGGCGAGTACTTCACTCTCATGGTAAGGTTCAATATATAATGAAATTTAGATTCAGTAGGGCAGGCTGCAGTCAACCCTGGCTGGCAGTGTTCAATCAGCTGAACCTAATTATCAATTAAATTTAGTCAGCTGGTTAAAGGGGCAGTTACTTTTTTACATAAGTGATATGAGTGTTGGATTCATTTTTTCCTTAAATGAAGTAATCATTTAAAAACGTATGTTTACTCATCACTGTAATAATTTAAAGCACAAACAGGCTGGCAAATAGCATTCAGGTAAAACATGAGATGCCACTGGTTTGAAGGCAAATAACCTGAAAGGCAACAAAGCTTAAGCAATTTTTCATCTTAGAGAAAGCAGTGGGATGTAACTCACAGGGTGCATGAGGCTATCAATGAAATGATAGGCTGAATATAAATGGCTCTCTCCATTTAGAGCCTAGATTAAAAAAAAAAAGCCACTGAGGAAATATTTTCAGAAAATATTATCCTGTCGGTGTATGAATGGATTAAATAGTAACACAATTTATCACCCAATTTCTAGACCACGATATAAAATATACCAAAAAGAAAATAAGTGATGAGAAAGATCTGCATGGTGTATCTAGTGTGCCCAACAGTCACATTGATTTATCAGAGCATTATTGCAGAGGTTTTCAACACAGTCTTCTGGGCACACCTAACCAGTTGGGGATATCCTGAAAGCCTTGACTAGCTGGGTGAGCACTGAGGATGGGGTTGTAAAAATCTGCATTATAGAACCATCAATCCAATAGTATTAAAACATTTTACTTGCTTAAGTTCCAGTATATGATGTCTTTCTCTGTCCCACTGAGATAGACATGACCCACACTCACAAATATGAATGTGGTATAAAATATGCATATTTGCATCTGATCCATCCTTGTTTCAGGGCTCAGACTGTAAGAAAGACTGCCCTGCACCGGCCCTACTTCCCAGCTGCTGGAGTTGCGGTCAAAACCCACTCATGCCTATTCTTATGTTTCAGGTTTTTTAAGAATTTGCTATCCTGCCCTTTGAAGTACCTTCAGGGTGGTTTACAATCTAAAATATATAAGAAAAGGGGACAACACAAACAAGGACAGGATTAAGACATAAACTATTAGGGCAAAAGGGAGAACTACAATAATTGATAAGATGGAGAGGGGAGTTAAAACAATAGGGAGTGTCGTAGGCACATTCCAGGCACCTCCTGGCTCAGCTGCCGCAAAGAGAAATCATTTATATGTGTTTTTAAAGAGGTACGTTTTGAGGTCTGTTTTAAATTTGTCCAATGATGTCTGAAGGCGAAGGGAGACTGGCAATGAATTCCAAAGATATGTCCCTTGTACATTGGATATAGCATATCTAGTGTGTTTGAGTTCTCTCTCAATTGCTAGGTACTACTAATTGATTGTGATGTGCTGAATGAAGTGCATGGACAGGACAGTAAGGAATAAGGGGATAGAAAAGATAGAGGTTTTCTCAGCCTTTAATGTTTTGAAGACAAGTAATGCATGTTTAAATATAATACGCTGAGTGATTGGGAGCCAGTGAGCTTCTTTTAAAGATGGAGTAACATGGCCATATTTATGCGAGCTAGTGACGATACGAATAGGGGTGTTCTGGATGATCTGTAAGCAACATATATATATATTTTTTTTTACTTGAAGATCTTCGTAAAGAGAATTACAATAATCCAATTGTGAAATGACTAAAGAGTGAACTACTGTGTTAAGTTCTACTGGAAGTAAGGAGCGAATTGAACGTAAAAGTTGTAGTTTGTAGAGAGAACGCTTGACCACTTGAGAAATTTGTGGGAGAAATGTGAGGTTGGAATCGAAGTACGTAGAAATCTGTGCAGCATTGGCCTCACTTTCCCACTGCTGGAGCTGTGATTAAAGCACCACTCCTGCGCATCATATATGAACGTATAGCTGTTGATAAGGTTTGTTTTGATACTATCCTCTTTCTATTGAGGTATCCTGTTTGTGTGTCCCATGCATTTTTGAATTCCATCACTTTTTTTTCTCCGCCACTTCCATTGGGAGGGCATTCCAGGCATCCACCACCCTCTCTGTGAAAGTGTTTCTGAATGTCCCTCAAGGCTATACATTTTCCCCCCACTGCCTCTCATAGAGAGAACTCTTCTCAAGCTGCGCTGAGACCAAGGGGCCATGATTCTAATTGTGCCCTACTGGCCTCATCAAATCTGGTTCCCTCTTCTCCTAGAGTTGTTATCCAGGGAACTGTTCAGGTTAGGTTCCTTTTCCAATTCTAATAACACAGAACGAGGGATCTCTCCTTGATCCAGACCCTTGCACTCTGGCCCTGATGGATTGGTACCCGACGACATAGATCTGTATTCATTGAACCTTCCTTACACAGTCTCTAGAATACTCCTTGTCTCTAGGAAACCTTCCACACAAAAATGTTACTGTTTAAAGTGGAAAAGATTCTCTTTCTGGTGTTCAGCTAGATTGCTCGACCCTACTACATGCTCTCTGCCTGCCCTTATGGAGTACCTCCTCCATCTGTCAGATTCTGGACTCAAAGCTAACTCCAAATACTTTTTGAGCGCCATCAGTGTTTTTCATTCTGAAGTTGATAATAAGTTGGATTCAGTTCATCCCTTAATAGTTAGATTTATACAAGGGCTTTTTCATGGTAAATCTCCTCTCAAGCCACCTCTTGTGGCATGGAATCTCAATATCATTCTAACAGCTGTCATGAAACCCCCATTTGAACCACTTTGTTCCTGTTCTTTCAAGTATCTAACATATAAAATAGTGTTCTTAATAGCTTTTACTTCTGCCTGAAGAGTTAGCAAGCTTCAAGCCCTTGTGGCAGACCCACCATACACCAGGTTTTACCACAGCAGGGTGATACTCCAAACCCACCCCCAAATTCCTCCCTAAAGTGGTATCAGAGCTCCACCTCAGTCCATCCATTGTACTTCCATTTTTATTCTCTAAGCCACACTCCCATCCTGGAGAAGCAGCATTGCATACCTTAGACTGCAAACGTGCTCTATACAATCTAGAGCGAACAAAACTACATCTGAAGTCTTCCCAGCTTTTTGTATCCTTTGATCCTAACAGGATGGGGAATTCCCATCACCAAGCATATAGTTTCTTCTTGACTGGCTGACTGTATCTCGAACTGGGCAGACCCTCCATGGCTGGGTCACTCGCTCACAATGTAAGAGCCATGACAGCTTCAGTAGCCCATTTCTGCTGTCTCTCTATTCAAGACATTTTGCAAGGTGGCTACATGGTCTTCTGTCCACACCACTGCTCACTATTGTTTGAAGCAGCATTCCAGGCAGGATAGCTGGTTTGGATAAGCAGTTCTGCAGAATCTTTTCACTGTTTAAAATCTAACTTTGCCCTCTGGCCCATTATTTCCACCAGGCTTACTCTTTAATTACAGAATTCATGTTTATTGTGAGCCTGGAAGCTGGTGAGTCTTATATGTGAGAATATTATGCCCGCTTGTGCTTGGCTAAAGCAAAGTTACTTTATAGCAGGTTTCTCAGAGGACAGCAAGTATATATTCTTATATCCCTCCCGCCTCCCCTTGGAGTTGTCATCTTAGTTTTAATACTATACTGCTGGTCCCGTGCGTATGCGTTGGTCAGGAAGGCACCCGTGCATGTGTGGTAGGGGCACTGGTTTAAAGTGACAAGTCCGCACCGGGCTCCATGGATTGAAGTCACCATGTGTGAGGATATATGCCTGCTGTCTTCGGAGAGCATTTGCTACAGTTAAGTAACTTAGCTTTATCTGTGCCATTTTCTATTTCCTTTTGCTATCAATTAAATTTGGTCAATTGGTTGATTGAGAAACTGAGGGGGTAGTTACTTTTTACATTGGTGATATGGGTGTTAGTGTTGTTTCTTAAATGAAGTAATCATATAAAAATTGTTGTGTTTACTTAGGTTCCCTTTGTCTAATAATATGCTTTTAAGAAACCATTCAGTGTGACACATGTAATAGGGCAATAGGAGGGGAGGGAAAACTTAGGCATCACTGTATAGGATTATATAAATGAAAGTGTATGAGCTGCTCTGTAATTTCTGTGGCACTTTGGCACTTGTTACACTTATTCTTGACGTCTGTATAGTCTGCTTTTTTTTTTTTTTTTTGCTTTTCAAACTACTACTATTTAACATTTCTAAAGCGCTACCAGGGTTGCGCAGCGCTGTACAATTAACAAAGAAGGACAGTCCCTGCTCAGAGGAGCTTACAATCTACCAATCAGGTAGAATAAAAGGAAGGTTTGGAAGCTGAACAACCGTTGCAGTGTGTACATAGTAGAAGGAATTTAACTATGTGGTATAGGCAGATCTCCTTTTGTATATTCATTAGATGTTAATGCATTCAAATAAATAAGTTTGACCAATAACCAATTCTCATTGAGTTAAAGTTACTGTATTGTTATAAATCAAAATGAATCTTTGTAAAATATGCTTTTTGTTTTCTTGTTTTTTTGTGTAAGTGGCGAGTAAGAAAAGAAGCTATGATGGGTCTTGCACAGATATATAAGAAATATGCATTGCAAGCAGAAGCAGGAAAAGAAGCTGCAAAACAGATTTCATGGATTAAGGATAAATTGTTGCATATATATTACCAAAACAGTATTGATGACCGGTAGGTCTGTTGTATTGATTTTGTGAAATAAGTCTTGTGAATATTATTCATGTGGTATATGCTCTTGAAGATTTTGTTTTTTCAGGAAATAGGCTTTATATTAGTGAATACTACTTGATTTGAGTAGTAGGAGTTCTTGCTAGGGTGAGGAAAGAAGCATGGTGTCTGCTGTTACAAAAGTTTAAAAAGAAATAAATTATTTTGTACTTTTTATTTATAAATCTTTGCAAGATGCACGGCTACATTGCCGTAAGAAACAAGATGGCAAGCGATCCGCAAAATCCAACGTGGAGACAAACAAAGCAGATCAATCAGTGATATGGTTCAAAACTTTATTTTCAGAGATTTGCCTGACACAGACTGTGTTTCGCCCACAAGGGCTGCGTCAGGGGCTCTACAAAAGCAAATACAATTAAAAACATATATTTGTATAATACTATATCATAAAACATTAATAATGAAAAAGAAACCATATCAGATATATAAAATCAAACTTGGAAGGAGAAATCAAATATCGTCGAGGAAATAAACATAAATACTTGCATAAAACCTATGTTTTCAAACATACAAATTTGAGTAACACAAATAAGACATAATCATAAATTCTCTGTTATGCATATGATAATTATCTGAAATAGAGAGAACTGATTTAGCATAAGAACAATAGTCCAAACAATAATTAACATAATAAAATATCATTTATACTTACATATATAAAGAATCGGACTCACAACAATTATAACAAAATACCTCATACAATTTTATCACTCAATAAAACTCACAAATTTATCACTCAATAAAACTCACAAAAAGAATTATATGGCAATATATATTTATAATACATTTAAAATGTCAGTTATAATTATATATATATATATACAAAAAAGGTAAAATAGAATATTAAAAGGACCAAAATAAATCATATGATTCAACAAGACAACGGCCACACAGAAAAGATTCTATGGCAATACTTATTTAAAATGTCATTTGTTATCAGTTATCTCTTTCAGAAAGGAATGGCATATATGTTGGATGAATACCTTAATAGGAGAAATCTATTACTATAATGTTACTTGAAAACATACATAATCAAAATAATAAAAACATAGATAACTCGAGATTGAAACGTAAAAAACCAGCAGGGTGCTTTCCTCAATCAAGGTGAGGACACTTCAAACAAATTATGAAAAGTAAGAAAAAAGAAGGAAAAACTTTCCATATGCTACTTGGAGACTTAAAAAAAAAAAGTTTATATATATTTTTTAAAAGTTAAATCTTCCTTTAATAATGATAATAAATCGCCATAGCAGTTACCTTATTTAATAAATAAACAGAGAGCTAACATAACACAAACAGGCTATATACATAGAGCTCTCAATCTCTACACATGCCTTAAGGAACCATTACTTGCTACAAAGAACTAACTAGCAACAGTCCACTATAGAAAGCAAAGTAAAACTGAACTGAAAACATGGAATAAAACCAGAGCTGGCAAGTGTGCACAAACACCTATTCTGCTTGATTGCTCAGCTATAAACCACCCAGGGAGTAGTGTCTTTAAAACAAAAAATCACCAAAGATGTAAAGGAACTAAAACCAATGTGTAACATGCCTCCAAAAATAATATGAAATATATTTATATGTATATAAAGATATGATAAATAACAATATTATAAAATCTTTACAACATTTATAAATATCAAATCATACAAAAAAAAAACCCTTGTATAATTAAGGCAAGTGTAGATTGAGAGCTCTATGTATATAGCCTGTTTGTGTTATGTTAGCTCTCTGTTTATTAAATAAGATAACTGCTATGGCGATTTATTATCATTATTAAAGGAAGATTTAACTTTAAAAAAAAAAAAAAAAAAAAATATATATATATATATAAACTTTTTTTTTTTTTTTGTCTCCAAGTAGCATATGGAAAGTTTTTCCTTCTTTTTTCTTACTTTTCGTAATTTGTTTGCAGTGTCCTCACCTTGATTGAGGAAAGCACCCTGCTGGTTTTTTACGTTTCAATCTCATGTCCTGCTTGGACTATTGTGAGTTATCTGTGTTTTTATTATTTTGATTATGTATGTTTTCAAGTAACATTATAGTAATAGATTTCTCCTATTAAGGTATTCATCCAACATATATGCCATTCCTTTCTGAAAGAGATAACTGATAACAAATGACATTTTAAATAAGTATTGTCATAGAATCTTTTCTGTGTGGCCGTTGTCTTGTTGAATCATATGATTTATTTTGGTCCTTTTAATATTCTATTTTACCTTTTTTGTATATATATAATTATAACTGACATTTTAAATGTATTATAAATATATATTGCCATATAATTCTTTGTGAGTTTTATTGAGTGATAAAATTGTATGAGGTATTTTGTTATAATTGTTGTGAGTCCGATTCTTTATATATGTAAGTATAAATGATATTTTATTATGTTAATTATTGTTTGGACTATTGTTCTTATGCTATCTAAATCAGTTATCTCTATTTCAGATAATTATCATATGCATAACAGAGAATTTATGATTGTCTTATTTGTGTTACTCAAATTTGTATGTTTGTAAACATAGGTTTATGCAAGTATTTATGTTTATTTCCTTGACGATATTTGATTTTTCCTTCCAAGTGTTTGATTTTATATATCTGATATGGTTTCTTTTTCATTATTAATGTTTTATGATATAGTATTATACAAATATATATGTTTTTAATTGTATTTGATTTTATTTGCTTTTGTAGAGCCCCTGACGCAGCCCTTGTGGGCGAAACACAGTCTGTGTCGGGTGAATCTCTGAAAATAAAGTTTTGAACCATATCACTGATGGACCGGCTACATTGCCTTGGCAGTTTTTATACCCTTGTATGTTTTTTTCACATTTTATTATTTTAAAAATAGTTCAAAATGTATAAACGTAGGTGTTTTTTTTCCACTGATCTATGCAGCAGACTGAACACTTTCAACACAAGAACAATTACAGAAATCCTAGTAATTAGGAAACTAAAAAGTATAAATTACATAAATCTTGTTACACTATACCGAGTTGCCAAAAATTGCCATAACAGTGCCCATAATAAATTAGTCCACCTATTTCCATATACCACAGCTATTGAAGCAAATGTGAAATGATGTTTTAAACACATTGCACACAGAGCTCCTGAAAGAGCTCCAGGATGAAGTTTTTCAAAGATACAGATTGGAGAAAATCTATAATAAAGTGTGTGTGTGTTTGGATAAACTGTTAGGTGCCATTATGTCTAGTATTGTAAAGTGGTAACACTTTGGCCCCACCAAAGCCTTGGATTAAGGAAATATCTGTGGAAGGTTACTTTGAAGCTTCAGATGACTAAAAAGAGAGGTTTCTGGCTGAAACTTGTGAAAACTATTTCAAGATTTACTCTGCAAACATGTCCTGTGTGGGAGAGTGGCAAAAAGGAAGCTACAGCTGATGAAAAATAATATGATGTGCTCCATAGTGTTGACAAATAAATACTTGGTGGATGGCTCATCCATGTGGGAGACGATTTTGTGGTCTGAAACCAGAGAGAAACTTTTGGTTTCAATATTATGCTAGCAGCATCTACTACTAATAGCATTTGTATAGTGCTACCAGATGCACGCAGTGCTGAACACTTGACATAGAGAGACAGTCCCTGTTCAAAGAGCTTACAATCTAGATAGAACAGATAGACAGGACATAGAATGGGCAAGGGAATTAATGGGTAAAGAGGAGAAGGGCAAATGAGTAGTGGTTAGGAGCCAAAGGCAGTAGTGAAAAGGTGGGCTTTCAGCATAGATTTAAAAACAGGAAGAGATGGAGCTAGACGTATGGGTTCGGGAAGACGGTTCCAGGCATAAGGTGCTGCGAGACAAAAGGAATGAAGTCTGGAGTTAGCAGTGGAGGAGAAGGGGGACGACAAAAGAGATTTCTTCAGAGGGCGGAATTCACGGGGAGGAATGTGGGGAGAAACAAGAGAGGAGAGGTAATGAGGGGTCATAGAGTGGATGCATTTAAAGGTCAGTAAGAGGAGTTTGAACTGTATACGGAAGCAGACAGGGAGCCAGTGAAGTGATTTGAGGAGTGGGCTAGTGTGAGCATAACGATTCTGGCGGAAAATAAGTCGTGCAGCAGAATTCTGGACAGATTGGAGAAGAGAGAGATGGTTGAGTGGAAGACCAGTGAAAAGTAAATTACAATAGTCCAAGCGAGAAGTAACAAGGGTGTGGATAAGGGTTTTGGTGGCGTGTTCAGAAAGGAAGGGGCAAATTTCGCTAATGTTGAAGATAAAGAAGCGACAGGTTTTGGCGATTTGTTGAATATGATCAGAGAAGGAGAGAGAGGAATCGAAGATGACACCAAGATGACGAGCCGAGGAGACGGGGAGGATGTGAGAGCCATTAACAGAGATAGAGAATGGGGGAAGAGGGGAGGTGGGTTAGGGGGAAAAATGAGAAGTTCAGTTTCAGCCATGTTTAATTTGAGATGGCGTTGAAACATCCAGGCAGCAATGTCAGACAAGCAGGCAGAGATTTTGTCCTGGATTAAGGTTGAGATTTCAGGGGTGGAGATGTAGATTTGACAGTCATCAGCGTAAAGATGGTAGTGAAAGCCATGGGAAGCGATTAGGGCACCGAGAGAAGAGGTATAGATGGAGAAAAGGAGTGGGTCAAGGACAGAACCCTGAGGCACACCAATTGAAAGCGGGAGGGAAGTTGAAGAGGATCCACCATAGTGAACACTGAAAGTACGGAGTGAGAGGTAGGAAGAGAACCAGGAAAGAACAGGGCCCTGGAATCCAAGCGAGGACAGCGTATCGAGGAGTAAGGTGTGATCAACAGTGTCGAAAGCAGCGGATAAGTCAAGAAGGATGAGGATGGAATAGAGACCTCTGGATTTAGCCAGAAGCAGATCATTAGAGACTTTAGTAAGTGCAGTTTCAGTAGAGTGAAGAGGGCGAAAACCAGATTGAAGTGGGTCAAGAATAGGTTGAGAAGAGAGAAAGTCAAGACAGTGGCGGTGAACGACGTGCTCAAGTAATTTGGAGAGGAAAGGGAGATGGGGCGATAATTGGAGGGACATGTAGGGTCAAGTGAGGGTTTTTTAAGGAGTGGAGTGACAATAGAATGTTTGAAGGCAGTAGGAGCAGTTGCAGTGGAGAGTGAAAGATTTAGGATGTGACAGATGACAGGGATGATAGCAGGAGAGATAGTGGTAAGTAGGGATGGGATCAGAGGAACAGGTAGTACATTTAGAGGAGGAAAGAAGGGCAGTTTCTTCAGTGGAAACTTCTGAGAAGGAGAGGAAGGAGAGTAGGGGGTGAGGACTAAGGGAGAGATAGGTGGGAAGGGTTTGGATGAAAATTCAAGGTTAATCTTACGGATTTTATCATGGAAGTAATCAGCTAGGGTCTGAGGAGAAAGAGAAGGGGGAATAGGGGACGGAGGTACCTTGAGAAGACAGTTTAGTGTGGCGAAGAGAAGTTGAGGGTTAGAACCATGGGAATTAGTCAAATGGGTGAAGTAATCTTGTTTGGCAAGTGAAAGGGCAGATTGGAAAGAGTTCAGCATGAATTTGAAATGAGTGAAGTCGGCAAGGGTGCGGGATTTAAGCCAAGAACGCTCTGCTGAGCAGGTGCTGTAAACCATGGTGGTGGCAGTACCATTCCATTATGTAGAGTTGGTGAGCATTTATCCTAAGTGATTCATGGCTGTAAAAGCCTCAAAAAGGGGCTTGCAGTCAGTACATCAAAGGTTGTGAAGTTATGCAATTAAAACTTTTTTGGGGAGGGGGGGTTGTATTGTAATATTTTTTCTTTAATTGTTCTTTCATATAGAAAGTATAGAGTATATTGTGTGGGTGAGTGGAAAAAGAAAAAGTCCTATGTCATTGCATTTGGAGTCCTATTTAGACAACAGCATATGAAAAATGTACAAAGATGTGAATACTCTTGGCAAAGCACTGTGTAGCTGTAAATATTGCAAAGCTTAATAAACACTATAGACTATAGGGCCCCTTAACTAAGCTACATTAAGCAGCATACATGGGGTTCATCAGGCAGTAGCGCAGGCCTGTGCTACTGCTTCCTGTGCTACGTAAAAAGACAGCCTTTGTGTTAGAAATTCCACATTAGCTGCCTAAGGTGTGAGTTGGTGGAAGATGTGGCTGGCAGTGACAACTAGGGCCATGAGTTATTACCGTGTGCTAGGAGTCGGGATTGTTGGTAGTGCAGCTGAACTTACTGTCACCTCAACAAGAGGCAGTAAGTGCAGCTGTGCTGCCAGCAGTCCAGTGATATGGCTGTCAAAAGTCAAGTGCTCTTCCTAATCTCCTGATCCTCCCCCTCTGTCAACACACAGTCCCATCCCCTTGATCAACACCTTGCCACCCCCTCTTTCCCCCAACAAACCTGGACTCCCTCAGACATAACACCTCACCTGCAAGCACCAAATCTCCCCCTCCCAACCTCTACCTCCCAGATCTATCTGGAGGCAGCATTGGTGTTCAAGTGAGTCCCAAGTGGCAGCGATCCACCTCTGCTGCTGCCTGGATTGGTGCTAAATTCAAAATGGAGATTCACTCCATATATAGAAGATTGACCTCTAGCGGTCATACTGCGAGGCTACTGCTAAGAGTCTTGGTGCCATTTTCAATAATATATAAGTAGTATTCACTATCTTTATGGTTGATGCAGAAAGCTTGCATTACAGCTGTGCTTAGATGTCCTAGTGCATGGTTTCTGTCGCATGCATAATTAATTTTGCTCACTGATGCAGTGAACAAATTATACCCAAATAGGATCTGTGCAAAACTTGTGTGCTAATCAAGGAGAGCATACTGGATGTGTGTGCAAAGTGCAGTTAATGCTGTTTGCATGTCTGAGTAGAAAAATATATTCACACACATCTGTGCATGAAGTTTTTTGGTACTCATATTTTATGTGCAAAATAGCATTCCAACATATAAACATATGCACAGATGTATGCTGATATACCCCTTCCCGCTTAGAACTGTGTGCAGAACTATCACCTTTCCCAGTTACTTTTTTTTTTTAGAATATGCTCTTAATGGAGACAACAAAAAAAGCTTGTGGCTTCTGCATGCTGGCAGGAAAATGAAGAGCAGGCATTAAATCTTCATACGCTACTGCAGAAGGAGGAGCTAAACCTTCTATACCTCCTCAGACCTGGTGTTCAAGTTCCTGTGTTGTGCTTGTCTGTCTTCTGTATACATTTCTGCATCAGAGCAGAATAGCTAACAGGCTCTATACCGTTGATATTGATAATAAGCTGTTTGCTTATGTCCTATGCAAGATTTTACGCAGGGTTACTTTAAGCACTAAACCTTTTTCTACATCGTGCACTCATAAAACTTCACACAGACATTGGTGCTAATTGCACACTACTGTGTATACAAGCTTTCTGCATCTGTCCCTTTGAGATAAATATCTCAATCCACACTGACTTTTTTTCAATCCACACATACTTTTTTTCAAATTTATTTATGGTTATTGCAAGGTGACCAACAGTACAAATTAGAAATTCTGCAAGTCTGTGTTTGTCAAATTGGAACAATAACAAACAAGTGAAAACAAAAAGGATATTAAAACTGACGTGCCCTCAGAATGTTTTGGAAGAATCCCTGTCCTGGCCTGCTGACATGCAAACTGATTCTCAAAACCTGCTGGCGGTAAGGCCAGTTACTGCGGGAATAACGCATATAAATCTGCATGGTATGCTCGGAGGGCTTTAGCACGGGAAGCAGTATGCATGACAGCGATGGCCACAGATTGCACTTAAATATAGTCGTATGCTGTTGATGTCGTTTGCTACCCCTTCCCAATGCTCAGAGAACAGCGCACAAACAAACCCTGCTCCTAGGGAAAAATAGCACCAGTTTAAAATCTGCCAGCTTTGATTTGTTTTGAAAGCAGAAGAAAAATGGTGCAAGCCTGTAAACGCTGGTACTGAGAAATGTATGTGAGTCTAGGCAAATCTGAAAGTGAAAGCACACATTGGTGCCTGTTTCTGTGCTTAAATATAAGCCTTCTAATAAATAAATAAATTGAAAAAGCTTAAATTTAAGGGCACATAAGAGCTGCACCGAGTGTGTGCTTTGTCTCGTTTGCCTTGCTTATGCGCACAAGAGCTGTGCATACCATGAAACTCTTCTGCATATGTTCCTCGCCCTGTTAATTTTACAACATGCGTATAATTTGAATATCATTTCCTTTGAGCATTGGAGAGCTATTTTTCTGTTCTGTTTCAATGGTATGAGATGTGCGCTGTTGGTTTTAACATGGGAGTTTTGAGAATCTGCCTGCTGAAGCCTTGCTTTTGGGAGGGAGCTTGGCGGGGGAGTGTTTGAACATGTTTGGGGAGAGGCTGTAGATAGTGTATAAAATTTGAGTCTTTGGTAATATATAAAACACTTGCATTTCTAAAGATGGCAGGAACTGCCGTTCTAGTGAACCATTTCTGACTCTTGTCTAGAGCTGCTGTTTATTTTATCTTTACATTTGTATTTATTTTTTGTTTGTAATTAATATTGCTTTAAAAATGTGTATTTTTCTAGTACATACTGTTTCTGCAATAAATATATATCAATGATGAATGATCCTAGTTTGCATTTTTCAAGCTTTATATTCAAACACTGTATAGGATGGGAGGACTGCTGTTTTCAGCAGTCAGTAGAATTAGTGTAAAGCCACTAGATTTAAATTGAGTACCTTTTCTGACACTAGTATTTCTTACTGTTTAAAGCATCTATTTTCTCCTGAACAGGCTGTATTTAGGGCATGTCACCACAAGTAATATGTGAAAATTAAATCATCAGAGGGTAAGCAGGCCATACTGATACCTTCCAAACCCTGTCTCATTCTGTCATCTGTCCATCCATCCAAACGCTTGGGTGACATCATCTGATAGAGTCCGGTACAGATGCAACTAGTGAAGATTGTAGAAGCCCCAGAAACATCGGCATCGATTGGCCTCGACCCATAGTGCTAGGAGCTTCAGGACACCAAGGGAACACCTGGTACTTGAGAAGCGTTGGCATTGAGAGGACCGCTCCCCCTCCGTACAGGAGATATCACTATGTGGGTCCCCCTTCAGCCAAGACCAGACACCCGCACCAACCAGACAGTTCAGCAGCCTGTCTCTATACCAATGCCCCAGCCTTTCCCAGTGTCATCCCTCCGTGAGCCCCTCCGGGCCCTGCTCCTTGAGCTCTTGGTGGCGCTATTACATCAGAGGTCATCAGCATCTGGGGTGCTTGGACCTGCCATGCCTCTTGCTGCTGCCCTGCATCACCATTAGCCTGCGGCTAGGTGTGTGATGCCAATGCTGCCTGCGGCCTTGGCGTTGACGGCCACCCATGTTGGCATCCCCTCGATGTTGGTGGAGGAAGCTTTGCCGGAGCCGAGGCTGGAGCTGAAACATTGACACTCCTCTCAGGGTTGTGGTGCTTCCTAGTTGTGGTGGGCTCGATCTCAGCCCTCCCATGAGAAGTTTTTTGCGGACACCGATGAGTGCTCATGGGAGTCTGATGAGGTTCTATGGTACTTCTTGGAGGAGGAGTCCTATGGGATTCCATCTGTTACCTCCCCTCTACAGGAAAGGAGAAAATCTCCACTGGAGAGCCTTTTCTTCCCATCTTTTAAGTAAATGGCTTCTGCCATTCCTATTCCTTTGGAAGCAGAGGATGATCACAGGGCTAAGATGTTTGAGGTCCTAGACTACAAATCTCCTCCCAGAGAGGCTATGATAGTCCCACTTCATGAGATTTTGTGGGATGTTCAGGTGAAAAACTGGGAGTCTCCTCTGTCAGTCCCTGTCTTCCCTAAGAAGTTTGATACCATGTACTGGATTCATTCTATCCTGGATTTGATGGGCCCCAGTTGCCTCATTTCCTGTTGGAATCTATGTTCAAAAGAGATGAGTTCTAGGGACTATGCTTCAGCACCCCCTGGCAGGGAAGCTACAACCCTGGATTCTTTTGGGTGGAAGATGTATCAGGCCTCTATGCTCATCTTCTGTATTCAATCATACCAGCCCTACACAAGCTTGTATTTGTGGTCCTTGGTGCTCAGTATGTCTGATTTGGTATACTCTCCTACTTGGAGCAAGCTGAATCACTTCACAAGTTGGTCAAGCAGCAGAAGTCGTGTCTAAGTTCTGGGCCAGGGTGCCTACAATACTTTGATGTGGCATCCAGGATATCTGCTCAAAGTATAGCGATGTGCAGACTCCCATGGCTGTGTGTCCCAGACTTGGACCCGTCCGGCCAGCAGAGGTTGGGCGGATGCCACCTGCTGGGGGAACAACCTTTTTGGAGAGGAGGAGGAGGTTGCTGACCTCATCAAGAAGCACACTGGTACCATCAATATTCTCTCCTGCTGGTCGCCTTCTGCAACTGCCTCCTCATCTAGGTGGTTTTTAGGCAAGTTGAACAGCGGTCTGTATTACTCAGAGCTTTGGGTATGCTTCTCACAAGCCTAAGCAGTCTCCGTCCCAGCGTGCTCTTTGTCGTCAACAATGTATGCATAAAGCTCAGATAGCTCTCCAGTCAAAGTCTGGGCTTTTGACTGGCTGGCTCCAGCAGAGCATAGGCACTGTAAAAGGGACCATCCCAGATGACCTGCCAATTGGGGAGGGGGAGGAGGCTGAAGTTTTTTAAAGAAAGGTGGCCCCTTGTAACCCCTGTGGAAAACAAACTGGCAGATCAATATAATATCCAAACCACTTAATTGAAGATACCGTATGTAAGACAAATGCCCGACACAGGCTGTGTTTCGCCCAACAATAGGGCTGCGTCAGGGGCTATAATAAACAACAAACATATCAAATATAAAACACAGATAATCATAAACAATAAGTAGCTCTATGAAAATATGCATAAAAACATCAATACTAATAGTAGTGTACATGTAAAACATAGACATGAATTATAAACATTGAAACACGGCCTGTGTCGGGCATTTGTCTTACATATGGTATCTTCAATAAAGTGGTTTGGATATTATATTGATCTGCCAGTTTGTTTTCCACATTGAATTTTGCAGATTGCTTGCCTTGTTGTTTTCTGGGATCCTTGTAACCCCTGGCCAGTGGGTTCTTCAAATATTCAGTCTGTTACGTCCTACATTGGTGACTAGAGACCACCAGATTGCCCACTGAGAGCGAATTACTACAGCTCTCAGCACAAGCAGGTACTTGCAAAGTAGAACTTCGCCCTTCTGAAGGCCTATGCGGTCAAACCCGTTCCAGCAGGGGAAGAAGGGCAGGGATTATATTCCAAGTACTTCCTTGTGCAAAAGAAGACAGGATGCATTTCATCCTAGACCTAAGGGTTCTGAACGGTTTTCTTGTCAAAGAAAAGATCAGTATGGTTTCTCTAGGCACCCTTCTCCCCATGATTCAGGCAAATGAATGACTATGCTCTCTGGACCTGAATGATTCTTACACTCGTATCCCAGTGCTTCCTGTGACATGGAAATATCTTTGGTTTTATCTGGGGACACATCCCTTTCAGTACTGCATGTTGCCTTTTGATCTTGTTTTAGATCCCAGGATCCTTTACAAAATGCCTTGCAGTAGACGCTGCTTTACTAAGCAGCAGATTGGAAGTCCATGTGCTTCCCTATCTGGAAAATTGGCTGGTGAAGAGCACTTCGAGGGATGATGCTTAGGAGTCTATGCAGAGAACTATTCAAGTGTTAGAATTACAAGGGCCTGTCTAGCAATTGGAGTTGATTGGAGCCATGCTAGATACACAGCAGGTGTGAGCTTCTCTCCCTGTGCCGAGGATGGACACTCTTGCCACTGAAGTTCAAGCCCATCAGCAGGTCACAGTTTGGCAGATGTTTAGCTGGTTGGCTATTTGGCCTCCACCATCCATGTCATGCCCATGGTATGTCTTTACTTAAGAATTGCCCAGTGGACCTTAGCTTCCCAGTGGTGTCAGGACATGGGGAACCTAGAGGATGTCATCTGAGTGTCGCCAGAACTGGTTCAATCTCTGCTTTGGTGGACAATTCAATCCAATTTGAGTCTAGTACTCCCTTCCAAATTCCTGAGCCCCTGAAGGTGCTGACGACAGATGCATCCCATTTGGGTTGGGGAGTTCATTTAGATGGGCTTCACACTCAGGATGCCTGGTCAGCTCAGTAAACAGATCTCCACATCAACCTTCCAGAGCTTCGGGCAATCTGGAATGCTCCAAAAGCTTTCAGAGATTGTATGATCAACCAAATTGTACTCTTTCAAGTGGGACAGTCAGGTTGCGATGTACTACTCCAACAAAATGGGGGGGGGGGGGGAGGCACTGGATCATGCCCTCTGTCAGAAGGCTATCCAGATGTGGTATTGTGCAGCCCAGCATGGGATGCTCCTCAAAGCCACTTATCTAGCAGGCAAGTTCATCAGCCAAACTGACTGAACAGAGTTATGCAACAGCATGAGTGGTCACTCAGCATGGATGTTGCCTGTGAGATCTTACAAGTGTGGGGCACCCCCTTGGTGGATCTCTTTGCCACTTAGTTAAATCACAGATTCCCAGTGCTGTCCCAGGCTTCAGGCCCATAACAGACTAGTGTTTGATGTCTTCCTCCTTTATTGGGGGAATGGTTTTCTGTATGTGTATTCTCCCATACCTCTTGTGGGGAAGACTTTGTTGAAACTCAAGACTACGGAACCATGATTCTGATCGCACCATATTCCCTCTGGTAGATCTGGTTCCCTCTTCTTCTGGAGTTATCCTCCAAAGAACCATGGAAACGACCCTCATCGCGCAGAATCGAAGGGTTTCTTCTGTGTCCCAACTTCCAGTCTCTAGCCCTCACGGCCTGGATGTTGAGAGTTTAAAACTTTCTTCTTTGCATCTTCCAGAGGGTGTCTCCAGAGTCTTGCTGGCTTCCAGGAAAGATTCCATTAAGAGATGTTACACTTTCAAATGGAGGTGGTTTGCTGTTTGGTGTGAGGGCAAGGCCCTAGATCCCATTTCCTGCCCAACACAGACCCTGCTTGAATACCTTCTACCTTGTCTCAAGACCAACTCTGTAAGGATTCACCTTGGTTTAATTAGTGCCTTTTGTATAGGGGGTAAGCCCATCAATGTATAGCCTCTAGTTGTTTGTTTCATGAGAGATTTGCTGTTGACAAAGACCCTTGTAAAATTTCCACTGGTGTCATGGGACCTCAACATTGTCCTCACCTATGTGATGAAAACTCCTTTCGAGCCACTTTATTCCTGTTATCTTAATACTTGTTTTTGGTGGCTGTTACTTCAGTTTGCAGAGTCGGTGAGCTTCAGGCCTTAGTAGTGGATCCACCTTATACGTAGTTTCATGAAAACGTAGTTCTCCTCATGCACCCTAAATTCTTGCCTACGGTCATGTCAAAGTTCCATCTGAACCAGTCGATCCTCTTGTCACTCTTTCTCAGACCTGATGCCCATCCTGGCGACAGCGCATTGCACACCTTGGACTGCAAGCGAGCATTGACCTTTTATTTGGAGCGGACTAGGCCTCACAGGCAGTTCACCCAAGTTTTTGTTTCTCTTGATCCTAACAGGATTGGGGGTTGCCATTGGTGAAACACACCATTTCTAATTGGCTGGCAGACTGCATTTCCTTCACTTATGCCCAGGCTGAGTTGACTCTTGAAGGTCATGTCAAGGCTCACAATGTCAGCCATGGCTGCGTTGGAAGATTGCTTGAGGTCAGCCTTCATTGAAGAAATTTACATGGCTGCAATATTGTCTTCAGTCCACATATTCACATCTCACTACTGCCTTGAGCAATGTACTCGATGCAACAGTTGGTTTGGACAGATGGTCTAGAATCTAACTCCACTCTTAACCCTGTTTTGTTCTGTTCCAGGCTGCACTCTCATACAGTTTGTATATAGTTTCAGGTTAATATTGATCTCACTGTTGTGTGGTTCTATTGACTGGTACTGTTTTTGGTGAGCCTGATAGCTAGGGATTCCCACATGTGAGAATTACTGGCCTGCTTGTCCTTGGAAAAGTGAAGATACTTACCTGTAGCAGGTATTCTCTGAGGACAGCAGACCATATATTGGATAATGGGTGTAGCAGATGGCAGTGAAAGAGTTAATGGCATGATAGAGGGAGCAAACTCTGTGGTACTCCCCCTTCCCTTGGTGCCCTAAACACTTCATATTTTGCTTAATGGTTAATCCAGAGCTGATTGTGGGTTTCAGTTAATTTGCAGCACTGATCTAAATGAATCATTCAGTAATTCAGTGGAAATCACTACATTACCATTGTTTAGTAAAAAGGGACATTCATTTGATATCGTAGCCAAGCAGGCATTTTGTTCAGAGACTTGGAAGCATTAATTTTAAAATTAACTACAGTTTTTCTTAGTCCTCATCTTTCCTTCTCCTTTTTCTCATCATCCTTACCCCTAGTTAGAAGTTTTAGAAGTGCTAGTGATATTCATATTACATTGCTCACCTTGTTTGGAGGGTGCATGGGGGGACACGGGGGGGGGGGGGGGGGGGGGGGGGGACACGGGGGGGGGGGGGGACACCACAATTCAGTTTTTGGCTTTAGGTATGGTTACTTGCCTGTGGGCATAGCAGATTTTTTTTTTCGAGAGATCTAATTGCTAATCTTTGTTATCTTTCAGATTGCTCGTTGAACGCATCTTTGCTCAGTACATGGTGCCTCACAATCTGGAAACAACAGAACGAATGAAATGTCTGTACTATTTATATGCAACCCTGGATACTAACGCTGTGAAGTAGGTTTCAAATTTTAATTTTAAGTTCACAAATGTGGGCTTGTATGAGTTAATGTTTGTGAAATTAAGTACACAAGGGTGGAAGAAAACAAAGTCCAAAAGACTGGTGATTTGGACTTCGTTTTCTTCCACCCTTGTGTACTTTGCTTCTTTTGGCTTGTTTATGGAAGACGTGGACCTCCTTTTCTTTGTCCCCCCCCCCCCCCCCCCCCCCCCCCCCGAATGTTTGTGACATCATATGAAGCCCTTAAGAGGTTCCAGGATTGTAGCTCATTTTAATGACCTATTCGTTATCTATATGAGGCCACTAAAGCTTGATCAGATCTCAACACTATTGTTTTATACATGTTACTGTGTTTTGACACATTGAGCAAATTAAGTATCATCTTTTGAAGTTAAAAACAAGACTTTCATGTACTAATGTGTTTTCTTCTGCATGTATTGGTTCATTCCACCTAGTATATATATATAGTTTTTTACTCTTGAGTTGAAGTTTTATTTCTGTATATACTGTGTGCAAGTCCAAAAGCTGTTGAGGTAGTATACATTCAGGTACCGTGGATATTTTTCTGTCCCTGGATGACTCAAAGTCTGAGCTTGAGCCTGAGGCAGTGGAGTGTTAAGTGACTTGGCCAAGAACACAAGGAGCTGAAGTGGGATTTGAATCGGTCTCCCCTGCTTCTCATCCTGCTGCTGCGATGTGCCTTCTATTCGGGAGTCCTTTTAGCATTAGATGACTGCTGGATACACTTCTGCTGACCAGCAGTTGTTAATCCCTTTATTTTGTGTGAGTACAAGATTCTAGGCAAGTTAAGTCACCCAGTTTTCCCAGACACTTTATTCGGGTTCCCTTCTGGATTTTAGTTCCTTCATGCCTTTCCCCAGTTCAAGCCCTTGTGGGGAGGCAAAAATGTTCTAGCCCTCTTTGACTCACTAGGTTTTACTCCGGCAAATGACTATGCGATCCTCATGCCCACAGCCACCCAATTATCTGCATGTCTAATAATCAAATCACCAGCCAGAAAAGCCATCCTAACCCTTCTCTCCTGTGCAGAAGCTCCTGGAGAGACATCCTCATTGCGAGAGGATATTGCATCCCCTTGATGTGCTGGTCCTGGCTACAGGTTTACTTGCAGCTTCAACAGGGTGATGCTCTCCTTTTAGGAGACCTACCTCCCTCTAAGGCACTCCCTGTAGCCAAGTCTGCTACTCTATCCTCAAGAGAACAAACTTGTTCTCTGAGAGCTAGGAGCTCTTTGCATTGAGCACATACATATATACTTTCACCAACTGGGAGATAAACATACATGTGACACTCAGTGGAAAAGACCGGATAAACACCCCTCTTGCTGCTGGATTGCTGTCTGCATTAGTATTATAGAGTTGTTTAAAACTTCTTAAGGTACTAGGGATATAGATTAATATAAAGAGCCTTAAGATTAAGGTTTGCTTCTCAGAACCTAATTAAATATATTTAAAACTCTCCTCTTTTTATCCTAATTAGAATAACGGACTTTAAATGAAGAGATGTGGTAGGGGTGAGTGAAAGCTGGGGGTGGGAATGAAGACTGAACTAGGTCCTGCTGTACCTTCTAGAGGTTATCTGTTAATGCTGTGGCTGAAGGGGAAAAGGGTATGGAGACTAGTTAATAAAGTTGCTTCTTTATTGATAAAGACAGAATTTTAAAAAACAAACTACAATTCCTCTTTTAAACCCCAATCTTTGTTGCCAAAGCACAGAGCAAAATAATGTTCATTTACTCAGAGAAACGGCCTCTTCTAATTTTGATAAGTTTTATGAGAATTGTTTGGGAGGTTTTTTGCTTTGTGGCTTTTTATTTCTCCCATGGTGAGGTAGATGGGACCAGTGATTGAGCTTTAGCTGTCATTGTAGCACTAATTGAATGCAAATTTTGACTGAGTTACTGAGATCCTGTTTTTCCTCCTCCTTTTTTTTTTTTTTTTTTTTTTGACAATTTTGTGGAATTGTTAAATGTTGTGAAAAGTCATGCAGCCTTGTGTTTTTGGCAGAATTTTTCTTAGGCTTTTTTGATATTTGATTCTAATACTTTCTGTATTTTTGGTATTTGATTTGGCATACTTGAAGTTAGGGATGTGTGTTCATTAATTCACATAAAAGCACCTAAAAGTTTAATTTATACTAAATTGATTTATTTAATACACATTAATTGACGTAGCATGCCTTAATTTGGTGGTTAGTGCATGTTATATCAGCTTAACATACACTTACAAATTCTTTATTAAAGCAGATGTGTGAAACTAACCAAAAAACCCACCCAAAAATTATGAAAATTTGATGGGAAAAAATAATTTTTTGGTCTGCATATATCTCTAGTTACTTGCCCATTCCACTTCCCCTTCTATGCAAAGTGTTTAATGTACAAATTATCATGTGTTAAGGTGCTTCATTAACTATTAATGCATGGTAATTCCAACATTAAACATTTAATATAGGTTAGTAAACAGGCGTTGTTAGTGTGAAAATGAACATTTAACAAATCTGTATTTAAATCATAATGAACATTAACAGCAATTAATAACTCAGTGCTTCTCAACCCTCTCCTGGAGGCTCACCTAACCACTCAGGTTTTCAGGATTACCACAATGAATATGCACCAGATAAATTTGCATATATTGGAGGCCCATTATATGTAGATCTACCTTATGCATCTTAATTTTCATAATCCTAAAAACTGGCTAGGCGTGCCTCCAGGAGAAGGTTGAGAAGCACTTCTGTAAACAATGGAAAATATTTCCCAGATTTCAGACCATGGTATATAATTTCGGTTTTGAAGAAAAGAAAGTAGAGAATGAATCTTTATGCTGTGTAGATTAATATTTAAGGTACCTAATGCTTTACTTCTGGCAGAGCATTGAATGAAATGTGGAAATGTCAAAACATGCTGAGGCATCATGTGAAGGACCTACTGGATCTAATCAAACAGCCCAAGGTAAGTGATTACCTTGATTCTGATTATTCTTGTGTGTCAGCTGTCCTTTTCTAATTAAGATATTTGACTAGAAATGTATAGGGTTAGTATTGAAATCCATGATGGCCACGTAAAGATGAGTAGATGATTTATATGCTTAATTTTATGCCTCATAGTCAGTGACACTGTGTTTAGGTGGGACTTTTGAATGTGAGGGTCTATACTTAAATGGATAACGTAACCATGTAAAGGCAGGACTGCTATTTATGTGGTCCCTATAAACAGTGGTCCCTTATCTGAGCTATTACTACTTTGACCTTATCTCCATATAGATTTTCCTTGCAGGGCATGTCTGTAAGCCATGCTTAACGGAGGCTCTCTAAAAGAAAGTTTAGTGAACTTTCTAGAATCCAGTGGGTTGAAAAATCTGAGTAACATGGTTTTACCAAAGGAAGATCGTGCCAAGCAAATCTGATTGTTTTCTTTGACCAGTGAACTGGATCGGGGACACACGCTGGATGTAGTCTGTTTTGATTTCAGCCAACTTGATGCAGTTCCTTATTGAAGGCTCCTGCATAAATTGAACAGGCTGAATTTAGGACCCGAGATAGTGAACTGTATTAGAAACATGTTGACTAACAAGACAGAATGGTGGTGAATGGAATTTAGTCAGAGGAAAGATGACTAGTGGAACACCTCAGGGATCACTCTTGGGGACCATTCTATTCATTATTTTTGTTAGTGACATTGCTTGAAGGGTTAGAAGGAAAAGTTTCTTTTCGCAGATGAAGCAAAGATTTGCAGCAGAGTGGATACCTCAAGAGGAGTAGAGAATGTGAGAAGTGATCTACTAGAATTGGAAGAATGGTCCAATGTTAAGTAGTTAAAATTTAATGTGATAAAGTGAAGAGTGATGCACTTGGGGTATAGAAATCCAAAGGAGCTGAATGTGATAGGGGTGAGAGGGTGATATGCATGGACCAAGAGAGAGACCTTGGTGATACTGTTTCTTGAGATTCTTGGACACTTTGACAAGACGGTAGCCAAAAGCCAGAAGAATGCTAGGCTGCATAGAAGACATAGCCAGTAGAAGGGGAAGGAGGTGCTAATGCCACTGTACAGGTCATTGGTGAGGCCCCACTTTGAGTACTATATTCAGTTTTGGAGGCTGTATCTCACTAAGAATATAAAGACTTGAAGCTGTTCAGAGGAAGGCAACAAAAATGGTATGGAGATTGCACCAGAAGACACATGAGAGGAAACTTGAAAACCTGAATATGTATACTCTAGACGAATGGAGAAACAAGGGTGTTGTGATGCAGACCTTAATATATGTAGGGTATTAATATACAAACAAATCTTTTTCAGAGATGAAGAGGTGGTATAACATGTTGCAAGGATATAAACCAAAAAGTAATGTCAAGAAGTACTTTTTCACGGAAAGTGCGGTGGATGCTTGTAATGCCCTCCCTATTGTGTGGACAGAAGGAATGACAATTCAAAAACTTGTGGGATACACACAGATCCATAAATATAGGAAGAGGATGTAGGCAAAACTTAAATAACCTTTACACTTCAAACAGCATGTACAACCCTAAACATGGCACAGTAGGTACAACTCTATTCATTCTAATGGGCAGACTAGATAGACTATACTAGTCTTCATCTGCCATCATTTTCTTTTATTGTCAAATCTGAGGTCTGAGGCCCTCAACCATATAAGCCTATGAGTGCTGAAACCTACTGTGGAGGTTCTTGTTGCTGTCTTAAAAACAGAAGCTATATTGATCAGTGCAGGGGGCCCAGTTGGGAGTGTTCCCTATACTCTAATACTGTGGAGACCAAGGTATAGCGCAGTAATACTGTACTTGCCTTTTAAGTGTTGCTTCATAGCTTCCTGATGTCTTTTAAAATTTATTTGTTTATTGAATAATAGAAAAAAACATTAAACAAAACTATTGAAAACAGCTTATGACATACTGTGTTTCTACAGTACATGGCTTAAACACTCTGAATATCAAATCCTCCCTACCCAGTTAGCTCAGTTAACAAGCAGCAGAGCATCTCGGGAAATATTGTGCAGTCTCATGGGGTTATAATTGTGGCAAAAATTATCACAAGTCCCAGGCTAATTACATTCAAACCATAGGATCCCAAATCTTCATCATTATTACTGCTATTGCTACTACACTTTTTATAGCCTGCAAACACCATAATGTTTGCTGTGGGTAACAACAAGTGACTGAACAAGTTTCAGAAATTACAATATAAGGAACAATATACAGCCATATTCATAAAAAGATCAAAAGTCTATTTCTAATAAAATTTATTAAAAAGAATTGTTGTCTTGTGCAATTCTTTAAAATGAAGATAACCATATATCTGTATAAGAAAAGAAAGAGAATTGTTCAGCTTGATAAGAAAATGAGAGAAACTTTAATAAAAATTGATTCCTAGTGGGAGGGGGGGCCAAGATGGCAACCAAGCAGGTTGTGTGAGATATACCCTTTTTTCTTCAAAATATGCCAAAAAGGAAGGGTAAACCGAAGGGACCACCCCTCCCGAAGCAAAAACCCTCCTTACCGAGACAGTTGTGTATCTCCTCATTTTTGGTTTCAACCCCGCTTACGGGCGTTTCTGCTACTGGGGCAAGGAAGAGCCCTGGTCAGGAGAGTGATTTATCACTCAGCCTTTTGGGACCTGCTACTCCTCCCCCGCAACCAGACGGAACTGCTGTACCGAGTGCTGAAGAAAAAACAGACTCGAAGGGGTGGCGTATTCCCTCAATGGAAGCGGGTAATGAAAACATCTCTGTGGAAGGAAAGATAGTACAGCGACTTTCAGCAAAGGCATCTGGTGATACAACGGCAAGCGCAAATACAAATATTGATCTACAAGAAGAAATTTCTCTGTGTACTATGGCCGTTCAACCGTTAGTAAGGCCTTCTGAAATTTCGCTGGAATCAATCTGGTCTGCCCTTGAATCTCTGCATAAGGTCTGTACATCTTTTATCTCTGTTTCATTAAATAATACAACTCAAATAAGAACTTTAAAAGAAAAGGTTGAAGGCATTTTGAATAAACAGTCTAACTTAGAAAAAGATGTTGCTAAAGTATTAGAACAGGCTGAAGTCTCTGGAGATCGGTTATTGCTTTACCGAAAAATTGAAAACTTAGAGAACTCATCTAGAAATTTGAATCTTCGTATATTGAATTTTCCACAATCTCAATATGTCACTCCGAGAGACATGTTTATAAAATTCCTATGAGAGGTTTATACAGAACACTCTCTTCCACCTTTGCAGAGATTATATTATTTGGATTTGAAATCAAACAACAAATGGTTTCAACGCAGCAGGATAACCTTGTGGGAACATTAAATGTTACAGATTTTCTGGAACAATCTATAGAGAACATTGAAACCAGGGCAACTCTAGTTGTCATTTGTATTCCTCCAAGATAAAGAAGCTCTACTAAGACTATATTTCAAAAATATTCATCCAGAATTTAAAGGAAGTAAAGTTTCAATATTTCCTGATATTTCCAGATGGACACAACAGAGAAGAAAGAGGTTTTTGGATATGAAATAAGAATCTATTGGGTTAAAAGCATGTTTTCAATTGAGATTTTCTTGTAAATGTTTGTTATTATTTAAAGATGAGAGATGGTTTTTTTTTTTTTTTTGAACCAGAACAATTACGTAGTTTTCTTAATTTGCAGAGCAACAAGGAACAGCCTTAGATATGAAACGGTCTAATAAATAAGGGGTTACCTCCTGCTTATTTCTTTTGGACTAGTTCTACTGTTAAACCAACTTCCAATGGTGGTATTAACATTTTGGTATTTCTCCCCTCTTATTTGTGGACTGTTATACCCAATTATGTTGCATTATAAGAAAAAAGTGTTATTTTCGTTCATCTTTTTTTTCCCTCTCTTTCTTCTTTTTTTCTTATTTATTTTGTTCTTTTTCATGGTATTTCTATTCAGATGTATCTTTTCGAAGATTGTCTCTTTGTTATAAATGTGAACTTAATAAATATAAAATAAAAAAAAATTGATTCCTAGTAGGTCTAAGAGAAAAAAAAAATGTGCAGGTGTTGACCCATACATTGCAAGATAGGTCAAAGCAGCCACCTTAAATTGAAATCTCACTTCCAGCAGTAACCATTACAAATAAGATAACAAAGAGGTTATAAGTTTGTATTTATCAGCTGTGAAAATAACCCTGGCTGCTGCATTCTGCCCCATTGTAATTTAATCTTCAGTGACTTAGAGCTACCAATATAGAGTATCATTGGTAAGACACAACCATTCTCTATCATGTTACTAGCTGTAGTGATCTTTTGAATCCAGCTTCCAGTATTGAAAGACCACAGATAAGTCTGCCTAGTTTTGCTTTTCTTTGACCATTATTTGTATAGATTTACAGATAGATTTTGCAGGAAACAGCCCACTAGTTTTAAGTTTATGTGCTCTTCTAAACATGCTTGTTTATTGATTATCTCATTGATGTCTGTTAATCTGAACACTGGAATTAAGGCTGTTTGTAATCTGTATTGCTGTTTCTCTCTGATCAAAAGTGTGCTGAAGCCCTCCCCCCATCCCCCACCTGGTCTCTTCTAAACAGTTTTGAATTGCCTGGGTGTGGTTTAAAATTCTACTTGAGGTAACTGGAGCCTCCCATGAGATTGTTTGAATCCAGCTTCCAGTATTGAAAGACCACAGATAAGTCTGCCTAGTTTTGCATGTCTTTGGCCATTATTTGTATAGATTTACAGATAGATTTTGCAGGAAACAGTCCACTTGTTTTAAGTTTAGGCCCACCCACCCCATGATTTACACTTCCTAAATAGCCTTCCCAACTACACTAATTATCACAAATTTATTCCACCCAAATTACAACTGTTTCTGAAAGTAAGCCATTCATCAACACATTTTACCTTGGCTTATATTCTATCTGATTGTAAGTGTAGGATTACACACATGCACTAGCAGTGTACAGATAATGTCTTATATCTCGACCGATGATTGTGCATAGTCTAACACTGATTTCTGTTCAGAACCTTAGTACTATTGAAATGTGAAAATTTGATATCTCATAATACCCCTAGTTTCTCTCAATTGTATATACATTGATGCTACCTCTGCTACCACCAACCAGTCCTCTTATCCCATCAGTACACAGTGTAACTATCCATTCATAGTCCCATTCTCCCATTCCTTTACCTTCCTATACCCCCAGACCAGTAAGTCCAAACCTCCATCATCTAACCTACAGAAAGACACTCGCCCTTCGTAGCTCTCTTCTCCTTTACCCCCACCCCAACCAAGTCAAGCCACCCCAACCAAGTCAACAAAAACAACACACTCCATAGTCTCTACTCTCCTATGCCCAATCCAACCAAGCCTACAAGAACAACCGCACACACCAAAACCAACCCCTTCCACCCTCACCCCAACCGACCCTCCACGCACATATCCCCTATCCAATCAAAATCATCTCTCCAACATGCTATTCCTAAAAATAATCATTATCCATGCATTCACTATTATTCACGCAACTCTTAACACCCCCCCCCAACAGAAATCAACATGATACCAGTTCTTCACCATCACTCAAGAACACCCAAATCAATCACATCCCCACGAAACAGCAGCAACCACAGAAACCAACCAACGCCCAGACATCCATCTTCAAAAACAGAAACACTCCCACCTAAAACACCTAAAATGAGACAACTTATCAAAATCTGCCCTTCACTCCAGAATGCCGAACCACACCTATCTGTCCGAGTGGGATACATCAATGCAAGATCAGCAGTTAATAAAACCGAAATCATCACAGACTGGATTACATCTGACAACCTCGACCTACTGTTCATCACAGAAACCTGGGTCCGAAACTCAAAAGATCCCATCATAAATGATCTATCCCCCCTAGCTATAAAAGATCACACTGGCCTAGAAAAGACAAAAGAGTTGGAGGCATTGCACTCATTTACAGATCCAAATTCTCTGCAGGACTCATCTCAGAGTCCATTTCATCACAACTCTGGAGTGCTTCAATCAAACCTCATTGCCCCACACTATACGACCATTTAACCTGCATACTGTTTTACAGACCTCCCAGCAACTGGAACAACAACCAAACCATATTCATGGACTTTAAATCAAACACATGCGTTAACAATTCCAATATATTATCATTTGGAGACTTGAACCTTCATCTAGAAGACTCCAACTCTGCCCACACTTGGGAATGTAAAGACTTCCTCCAACTATGTGACTTCAACCTCCCTCCAATGCAACCAACCCACTTTAAAGGACACTCACTAGACATCATCACCCGCAAACACTCCACAGACCAAAACTTCCTCTTATCAGACGACCACTGGTCTGCTTCTCCCTGGTCTGACCATCACAGTGACCCTATCCATACAATGGCAAAAAAAAAGACCAGCCTAGAACACATGATCCCATAACAATTAGCACCAGAGGACGGATAGACAAAGAAACTTTCTGGCAACAAATCTATGACAACGACTGGTCAACAGATCCAAACTCAAACCACTGGTTCACAGAATGAGATAACAGATGCAGCCTTATTCTAGACGAAATCGCTCCAATACACTCCAAAACTCTGCGTAGACGAAACCCTTCACCGTGGTTTAATGACGAATTAAAAAATATAAAGACACAAACCAGAAAACTTGAAAATACTTGGAGCAAATCAAAAAACACTCTCACCCTTAATGCATGGAAGCAGACACAAAAGAACTACAAAAATGCCATTAAACGAGCCAAAAGATCCTATTATACAAAACAGATTACGTCTACCAGAGCACACATAAAAAAACAAAATCAAATTATAAAGAATCTGCTCAACACCGATCCAGTCACAATTTCATCCTCAAACTGTCCATCTGCTGACCAGCTGGCCAAATACTTTTAACGACAAAATTATCAATCTGTGCAACACGATTCCCCAAGATGATGTCAGTATCGACAGTTTCCTTGACAAACTGGATGCCAACATGGACGAAATCCCGGTAGACCGCTCCTGGACAAACTTCGTCCTCCTCACCACTGAGGAAATTTTCACAGTATTATCCAAACTCTCCAAGTCACACTGCCACCTGGACCCCTGCCCCGACTATCTAATGAAAAATGCGCCAGCATGATTCATTACAGACCTCACCACCCACTTAAACTTCCTACTTCAACAGGGCTCCTTCCCCACCGAGCACGGAAACATACTACTCACACCAATACCAAAAAACCCCAAGAAACCTGCAAATGACATCACCGATTACCGCCCTGTGGCCTCCATCCCTCTACTGATCAAACTAATGGAAAACAGAGTAACCTCCCAACTCATCAAATTTATACAAAAATTCTCCATACTGCATGAATCGCAATCGGGCTTTAGGCCTGCACACAGCATTGAAACGGTACTACTCACCTTAATATCCAAGTTCAAACAAGAAATATAATTTGGAAACAACATACTTCTCCTGCAGTTTGACTTACCTAGCGCATTTGACATGGTAAATCATGACGTTCTTACAAAACTGGACAAACTAGGGATCGGCGGAAACATTAAATGGATAAAAAGTTTTCTTCACCACAAGATCCTACGAAGTCAAATCAACCACAACAATCTCGTCTGCGTGGTCATCAAAATGTGGAGTTCCCCAAGGATTACCTCTATCCCCAATCCTCTTCAATCTTATGATGATCCCCTTGGCCAAGACCCTATCTAAACATGGACTAAACCCCTTCATTTATGCAGATGACGTTACCATATTCATCCCTTTCCAATCCAACCTAGCAGAAATCTCCGATAAAATAATCACTGACATGAGCATCTTAGCCTCCTGGGCTAACGCTTTTAAGATGAAAATGAATAAGGAAAAGACACAATGCCTAATTCTCTCATCTCAATACTCTACACTCCTCCCAACTACCCTGATTACCCCTGATGTCTCAATCCCTATATCTGACAATCTAAAAATCCTAGGAGTTACATTAGGCAATCACCTAACTCTGGAAACTCACACAAAAGCCATGACGAAGAAGATGTTCAACATGATGTGGGTGCTGAAACGAGTAAAACCATATCTCCCCCTAAAAACATTCCGCAGTTTGGTACAATCCACTGTACTTACCCACGCTGACTACTGCAATAGCATTCTCATTGGCTGTAAGGCCCAAATCTTGAAAAAACTCCAGACCGCCCAGAACACGGCAGCTAGACTCATTTTTGGTAAATCACGATTTGAAAGTGCAACACCTCTTCGTGAAAGACTCCATTGGCTCCCTGTCAACGAACAAATAAACTTCAAAGTCCAATCACTGATTCACAAGATTATCTACAGAAAATCTCTAAGCTACATGACCAACCTAATTGACCTACCAGCTAGAAACGGATCAAAATCCTCTCGAACATATCTCAATCTACACCTTCCCAACTGCAAAGGTCTCAAGTACAAAATGTACTATGCATCCAACTTCTCCGTTATAGGCAGCCAACTCTGGAATGCCTTACCAAGACCCATTCGAACAATTAGCGACCACCTACCCTTCCGGAAGTTGCTAAAAACTTACCTCTTCAAACAAGCCTACCCAAATGACCAGACTTAACCTATGAACCCACTCTACACCACTCCTACCTCTCCTACCCTACATCCCCTGCCCATTTCACCTATCTGAACCTATTTCCTAACAACTACATCATACCTCTACTATTGCTACAGCTGTGTGCTTTTTGTGATACTATGTAATTCCATACTTGTAAGCCACACTGAGCCTGCTACCGAGCTGGGAAGAGCGGGGTATAAATGCAACAAATAAAAATATAAATCTGCAGTAAATTCTTAAACATTCGTTCCTATTCTTCATAATGTGTTCTTAGAATATCCTCCCACTTTGCAATCTGTTTTACAGGGGGTGAAGTTTGCAGTGACAGTGCTCAGTAAAATTGTTATGCTTATGCTTACTCTACCAGTATCTTCATTTGTTACTCTCTCTAGGAGGGTTTCCTCAAGTAACAGCTCACACCAAGTCCTCCTTTTCAAAAAAAATCAACAATCTACCTTTAAGCAAATTGATCCCTTAGTCCCAACCCATAACTCCTTTGCCAGGTTTTCCTATTCTACAAGTATCCTGGCCTCAACCAACTACCTTAGTGAGTCTAATCCTTTCAGCTCCCCATGCTCTATCTATAGTTGAGGTTCAGTCTACCCAGGATGAGACCCTCCGCATGACATATAAGTGTTGCCTGAAAATAGTTCCTATTTGCTAGCAGCTTAGAATGGGTTTTTAGCAGAATAGCAAGAGCTTTAAGATAGGGATAGTAGAGCGGGACATTGTGCGTATTTCTGTCATTGAAGCCAAGGTAGCCCCTTTAAAGGAGTCTCACCAACCAAGTGCTGTTCCAACCTTACCCAGCTTTTTTTGTTGGTCCCTCTGACAAGCAAGCAAATATTTAATTTGAGCTGCTTGGTAATATGCTTAATGTTGCTCTTAAATTGTAACAAAACATTTCTTTGAACCTGAAGGGGCTTTTGCTTCCAAATATATTGGAATACTTTTTTATGCAGTGTCCTAAAGAATACCTCTGAAAGAGAGGGATAGGCAGAGCAATAAAAAAATATAACAGTTTGGGTAGAACCATTTTAACAGTATGAGCTCTACTAAGCCAAGAAATATTCAAGTGCTGCCATTTATCT
This sequence comes from Microcaecilia unicolor, assembly GCF_901765095.1. NCBI lineage: Eukaryota > Metazoa > Chordata > Amphibia > Gymnophiona > Siphonopidae > Microcaecilia > Microcaecilia unicolor. Next base: position 78,450,312 of record NC_044034.1, read on the forward strand.
AATTCATCCCAAAGAGATTTCATTAAAGCTGGCTAATTAACCTGATACAGTGTCTCTAAATTTGTTGTGAGGTTAATCCCCAGATATTGCAGAGTTTGCTTAGCCTAGTGGAAAGGAAAAGAGCATTGAATCGTATCACCATCAGCTGTATTCATCAGAATATTTAAGATCTGACTTATTCATATTAGCCTTAAAGCCAGACATATTTCCATATTCTTCCAGAGCTCTCATCACAGCTGGGAGTGATGTCGGGGGCTCAGTGATGGTGAACAAGACATCATCTGCAAACAGTAAGATTTTGTACTGTATCTCTCCCCCCCCCCCCCCTTATTGTGTGCTTAACTTTTGTCTGCTTACGGCTCACCTGTGCCAGTGGCTCCATTGCTATGGCAAATAATATGGGAGATGGAACAATCCCGTCTTGTCCCTTGAGCCAATTCAAAATTATCAGTAATAGTCCCAATGATCTGGGTTTAGTGTAGCTAGTCTGAATCCAGTCCACATAATACCCACTGATGCCAGTCTTCTCCAACACCTTAAAAAGATAGGGCCAATATACCCCGTCAAAGTCCTTTTCAGCATCGATTCCTAAAATTAAGTCTAGAATCTGCTGGGTTTTAACATACCAAATGAGATGGAGCACCCACCTAATATCAGAGGTTTTGCAACCCATAATGAATCCTGTCTGGTCATCCAGTGCCAATTAGGTCATATGTCTCTGTAGGTGCTAAGATGATCTGACTGCTCAGCAGCAAAATAGGCCAATAGGACTCACAACTAGTGGTATCTTTTCCCAATTTTAATATAATTGTGACCCCCCCCCCCCCCCCCCCAGTCTCCATGATTGTTGCATCTGAGCTCCCGTCCCCCAGTTGCTTCCCTCATGTGCCGGCGCCATCTTAGAAACCACAATGAGTTTATCTTGTTGGACAAACTGGATGGACTGTTCAGGTCTTTATCTGCTGTCATTTACTGCGTTACATTGTCTACTGACTCCGTTGACTGGTAAGCATAGATTTTTAGATCCAGCTTTTTCTTCCTCACCATTGTTTCTGTGGAACTTCCTTCAGACCTCATCTACCTCTCAAGGGTAAATAGATACCTCAGGGATTGCTAATTAATGGGGCTTTGGGGAGCTTGCTAAGTGGTCATCAGATCAGTGACATCACTTCCTGTCATCTTTATTAAATAAAATTTGCCAGCCCCACTTTCCAGGTAGCTGGAGAAGCCTAAGAAGTGGGAAGTGCTTGGCTAATTGTATTGAATGTTCAACACTGATGTTTCTTCATACATTGGTTCATGAAGAGCTGGTAAAAAGTGAGCATAGTATTCAGGAGCCTTTTAGTCTGTATAAATAGTTCATTTTCTTGTTAAAATGCTTTATAAAGAGGAGGGGCTCCCAGATTGTCTTCTGTATGTCTTTTAGGATCTTGTTCATAGGTACTTAACACGTCCTTTGTGTGGACTTGTAAAGTTCAGGGATGTGCAGTATTTCCACCCAGAGTTCATCATCTTTTTCTAAAGGAAATGGAATGGTTTGAAATATCTCCTATTTAAAATTGGTGAAGGAGATCTTCTGGCGGGAACTTTCCTTTTCATGGGTAGAGAGGGTCCCGACAGGAGACCATTTGACTGCTCTTTAGCAAAGTCCTGATCTATAGGTGGATCCCAGGAATACTTGTCTGTTTCAGAAAAGTGTTTTGTGGAGGAAGTCTGGTATAGGCCTTGTCTGCTAGCTAGGGGTAAGATGAAGACATAACCTTGTTTGTTAGGTTCTAGGTCTTGATTCAAATTGGTGTCTCAGAGCAGCTTTCTTTTCCATTTTACTGGATATGAGCATCAAAGCAGCCTATGCTGATGCACCTCTTTATCCCTGTTTCTTTGTTAAAGCTGTAGGCAGTGCATGAATCTTGAATGGGCTCCATGGGGAGTCTGTGTAGGTGGCTGTATTGCTGCAGGGAATAGAAACAAGTAGACTCTGCACCTCTTCAGTCCTTCCATCAAACAATTTGAGGATTTCTGGGGTCAAGATACCTTGATCTTTTGTAGGAATATTCATTTATTTTAAACACTTCTAACCCGCCTGTAAACTAGGCAGTTTCCATATAAACATACATACCAATGTAAAACAAAACATCTTCAATTAACAGAATTTAATGTAAAATGCTACTAACATAATCTAAAACATAAAGTGCTGCTGTCACAGCTTCTAAAACTGTACTATATCAAAGGAAGGCTTGAACAAAAAACTGTTTTTTAAATATCATTCCTGCTATAGAGAAAGCTGAGACCTGTGTATAGACATAATGTACTTAAGATACCAGTTGCAAACTCAGACGTGGAAAAATCCGATCTTTGGGACCTTCCTGATGTAGACAAAGTAAAAACTTGACCAAAATACCAAGGCATTTTACCATATATTACTTGATGAATTATACTCAAAACTTTATGCTGCACTTGATATTTCACAGATAACTAAGTTGTTTCAAAAGTGGAGTTACATGTTCAAATCTGGAAACACCAAAAACTAATCTAGTGGCTGCATTTTGTATTATTTGTAAATCTGATCCTATACTCTGGAACACCCAAATAAAGAGAATTACAATAGTCAATTTTTGACAAAATCATAGCCTAGATAACACTCCAGAAATCTACTGTACATAACATGGGTTTTAAATGAAACAACATCCACAATTGATGGAAAGTTGATTGACCTACATGAATAATTTTTTCTTTCATTTAAAGATGACAGTCCAAGATTACACCCAACAACCTTATCTCCTTTTGCACTGGTATATCAATTGCACCCACATGACGAGTCTGAGGCCAACATTCATTCTCCTTTTTCAGTTTTATCGACACTTAAGTTTATTAGCTGTCATCCACCTACAAATTGCATTCATACAAGATGCCAAATGTGAGGACAACTGTTCTCCCCATGATACTATTGTTAAAAAAAATTGTATATCATTGGCGTAAAGCCGGTACTCAACATCTAATGTTTTAAAAACTTCACACAAAGAGGCCATATATTTATTTATTTATTTATTTATTTATTTATTTATTTATTGCATTTGTATCCCACATTTTCCCACCTATTTGCGGGTGCAGTGTGGCTTACAATATGTTGTAAAGATGGAAGTACAATTGTAGCAGCTTGGTTATTGATTACAATGTGACGAGTTATGCAAAGACAAGTCAAGTATCATCGAGGGAAAAGAACAATTGAAAGAACAATGGAAAGAAACAGCAGAAGATGATAGGACAGCAGAATAGTAATAGGAGAACATTCTATAAAAAAAATAATAATATTATGAGTAATGGTATACATGTGGTAAAATTATTGATAGTGTGCGTAAATTTATTAACAGTGTGTGGACTTCATATGCTTTGATCTTTTCTATAAATTTTATCAAAGAGATGAGTCTTCAATAATTTGCGGAAGTTGGTTAGTTCGTAAGTCATTTTCAGGTTGCGTGGTAGTGTATTCCAGAATTGTGTGCTCATGTAAGAAAAGGTTGATGCATGTAGTGTTTTGTATTTTATTCTTTTGCAATTAGGGAAGTGGAGGTTGAGGAAAGTACGGGACGATCTTTTAGCGTTTCTGGGTGGTAGGTCTATTAAGTCGGACATGTAGGCTGGGGCTTCACAGTGAATGATTTTGTGGACTAATGTGCATACTTTAAAAGTAATGCGTTCTTTGAGTGGGAGCCAGTGCAGTTTCTCTCGTAAGGGTTTAGCACACTCGTATTTTGGTTTTCCGAAGATGAGTCTGGCTGCTGTATTCTGGGCTGTTTGAAGTTTTCTCAGTATTTGCTCTTTGCATCCTGCGTATAGTGAGTTGCAGTAGTCCAGATGATTGAGCACAAGGGATTGCACTAGGCTGCAAAAGACGGATCTTGGGAAGAGTGGTTTTATTCTTTTCAGTTTCCACATGCAGTAGAACATCTTTTTAGTTGTGATGTTTGCATGAGTTTCGAGTGTTAGGTGGCGGTCAATAGTGACTCTAAGGATTTTTAAGGTTCCTGAGATCGGAAGGTTTAGGTTTGGTGTGTTTATAGCGGTAAATTCATTCGTGTTGTATTGGGAGGTAAGTATTAGGCATTGAGTTTTTTCTGCATTTAGTTTTAGTCGAAAGGCATCTGCCCAGGTGTTCATGATGTGTAGACTTTGGTTGATTTCATTGAAGATTTCTTTGATGTCATGTTTGAAAGGGATGTATATTGTTACATCATCAGCGTATATGTATGGGTTAAGGTTATGGTTTGATAGGAGTTTTGTCAAGGGGATCATCATTAGGTTGAAAATTGTTGGTGAAAGAGGTGATCCTTGTGGTACTCCACATTCAGGTGTCCATGTGGCAGACGTAGTTGAATTTGATGTGACTTGATATGAGCGCAGAGTTAAGCTGAGCTGTAGTGTAGGGTGTATTATACTATTTTCTTACCTATATAATAAATTAATATATTTCACAGCAGTGACTTTACTTTTATTCCAGTTCTCTCTAACAGAAGAAAAGTTCTGGTGTAGGCCCAGAACAGCCAGGTTCCTTTATAATATATAACCCCTGGACAGAGCTAGGGAGTTGGTTTAGCCAGACTCCTGTAAACGGAACCTGGGAATTACTCATTGAGTAGCTTTGCCCAGAAGAGTTATTCATCCTATAAATGCTTATAAAAGCAGATCTGTGTGGGACCCCTCTCAAAACAGGAATAGATTTAGAAACCCCTCCTCTGCTCTGAACTAACAAAACATGGTCAGACAAATAAGATGCAAACCAGTCAATCATACACTTTACCCCCTATACTAAGCTTCTCTGGCCTAGCTAACAAGATATCTCCAACTGAATCGAAGGCAGGTGACACATCCAATGAAATTAGACAATAACATTAATTTTTATCAATACCCCTTTTCATGGTATCTGCTGTAGAAATTAATAACATCTCCACACTGAGCTTTTCTAAAAACCATATTGAAATCTATTCAAACAATCATTGTTTTTCCACAGAATTTTCAAGTTGTTGCAAGACAACCTTCTCAATAACTTTTCCCCAAAAGAGACCACAAAAATTGGCCTGTAACTACTTATACTTCCAGGATTTAATTTCTCATTTAAAAAAAATGGTTTAACTGTAGCTTCTTTACAAACTTCTAGAACCTCACTCTCACTAAGGGATTTACTAATAATACATGTTAGCGGCAATGCTATTTTATGATTCATTTGTCGGACAACCCCAGACAAACACGGGTCAGATAAAGACTGAGTTGGAGTAATTACAGAAACCATTCTTGTCATTTCCTGAACCCTCGTCGCCTCAAACTCAACCCATATAGGTTCTGTAATCAATGCTTTATGATCTTTCAATTGAGGACAACAATCATCCATCCACTGTTCAAACATGGTCAAAAAATCAGCATAGGCCATAGCATCATATTCACTTCTCTGATCTATGTCCTTATACCCTTCAATCAAATACTTTACTGTATGATACAGTTCCTGCGGTCTATTCAGAGCATCTTGTATTCACTTACAGAAGTAATCATTTTTCATGCGTTCACATAAATCAAAATATTCCAGTAAACGTTATTTTAACTGAGTGTTGTCATCTTGTCATTTAAGGTGAATGGGTAGCATCCTCAGTCTCTCCCATGATATTGAAGAGGATGAGCAGCCCTATTCATGGGGCTGCTTCAATGCTCTAACAGTGACCAACGTTGGACTTCATTGATGGACTATTCCAAAGGCCCACATTGATAGGTGTGAGGGTGGCTGTCTTCTCACTGTCTGTACATTTCCTGCATTCAACATGGGTCAGTGCCTCTGGTGCTAAGGTTTTGGGTTGGACTTACTTAAACTGCAGAGCTCTCTTCTTTACTCTTCATTGCTACCAAAACTTTTATATGAGATTAGCTGACACTTATGAGAGTTTGAGGATTCAGGGGCCAAGGTACCCCTGGCACATTATATGGGGGTTCTTTTTTTTCTGGAATGTTAAATGAAAAATAGTCAAAGCAGCCTCAGCTGAACCTACATAGATTGCAAATTATCAGTGATTGCTGACAATGCAGTTGTGCTATCCCGCTTGTGTATGAGAGTTCTGCCCAGGCCTGGACCTGCCTGTACCAACCGAATGCTGGAACTGTATTGCTTACAGCATTGGTTTTGTGGGACAAAGGTGAAAGAAGGTCCTATGCTACTTAAAAACAGAGAAAAATGAAAAAAACAGATAAACCATATGGTTATCCAGTCTGCCCATCCATACCATCTACTATCCCTTTTTCTCCCTTAAAGATTCTATGTACTTATCCCAAGCTACTGTAGTTATTCACTGCAATGTACAGGATCAATCCAGTTGTGAGACTTGGTACCTAGAGACAGACTTTATTAGTGCAAACTCTTTATTCATGTCACAACATTGGATTCCAGATGGGTCTGTGTTATGCTGTGTCAGAGAGCCTCTGTGCTGCGGATACCATGTGGACACTTTAGCCCTAATTGGTTCTTTTAGCAAAAACAATCTCCTGTGCTACCAATCATGGGAGTTTCTTTTGAGATATCACAGAACTGAAACTTATGACTGCTGGAGAGAGATGAGAGCGAGCCCACTCTTGCCGATACTATGCCTGATAAGTTGCATTGTACTTTGACATGCAACCATTTATATACTTCTACAGGCATTTGCCTAGGATTCTGAGCTACATCCTGGGTACCCTGCTTGTGGATAAAGACTGTAATGGACACTGTACTTCTGCATATCTATCCCTCTATCTCTTCCTCTGTACCTGTGCTCACCTATTGAGTACATGTCAGTTGGAGCTGATGTTAGACCAGTTGTTGGAGCTTCCTGGACACTATCAGGTTGCAGGCAAACCGGGAATAGATAGCAAATGTAATAAAACATAATCAGGGTACTTTGTTCTTAATCTACTGCCCAAAGTAGTGTTAATTTTGTGTTATCTTGTAAACTTGTTATATTTGTAAGCCGCATTGAACCTGCTAATAAGTGGGAAGTGCGGGGTATAAATGTTACAATACAATACAATTAATTTGGAAAGTGTGAGCTGAACTAAGGGGTTAGTAGAGCTTAAGTTCTGTGTGGTTTTTTTTTTTGTGGCTTATCCAATGCATTATAGTAGTGATAGGAGTTATAACTGAAATATTTTGGGAAAATATTATATTATTGGTAGTATTCTTTTATATAGCTGTGCTAAGGTAAGTGAACCCTTCTATTTTTTTGGACGAGTCAGTTTCTGTTACTAGCCTATGAGGGAGCGCTTAGGCGCTGGGGAGCAGGTGTGAGGGGTACCCCTGTTTATATAGAGAGCCACATGATCTCACCCCTGATTGCCCCAGAGAAGCAGGTTTTGAACCAGTAAAGCCATAGTTCAAATCCTACTTTCTCCAATTGGGACCATGGGCAAGTCATCGATAGATAATGTTTTCAGATTGGTGGACATTAATGGCTCATCCTCCACACTGCAGTTAGAACAAGGCTTGGATATAAGCAAAATTGGATTCCTCAGAGGCAGAGACTCAACCAGATAAAACAGTGGCCCCATCTCTGAGATGAGGATTGATCAAGGGATGGCCAGAAAGGAATGCTGTCTAGCCTTTGCTTAGAGACTTCCTCAGAATTTGCTTGCCCTGATCCTGTCTTAGTGTGGAACTCTGTTTTAACTCGTTTTAGATCCAACTATGTTAAACTCTAACTTGAGCATCAGCTTACAGTAGGCCTTTATCAGCGCCCCACCCCATATCAGCCTCAGGACTATTCTAGTACAGCCCCAGGTGGTTCCTGTGCCAGTCTCCTTACAGCATGTGTACCCTACAGCAGTGAATCTTAACTTCATTAGATTTCTGCATTTTCTTAGTGATTTTTTTTTAAACTGCAAAGCTTTTGATTATTCCTCAGGGTTTCTTAGATTACTCTTCCTTTTGTCTTATTTCCTCAGGAGTACCTTTTGTTGCTTTTTTTGGTGTGTGCAAAAACAAAAAAAAAATCCATCCCTACTACCTCCTCTGTAATATCATTTATAAAGGTACTTAACAGAGTTGGATCTAGGACAGGTACCTGAAGATTCCATAGGTAGCCCCTTTTTCTTTGGAATGAACATAGTTCACCACTAACCTTTGCCAGTCACTTAACCAGTTTCTATCCATTTTATAACTGAGTCCACAACTGCCAAGGAGTAAGATAAAAGTTCATCCACATCACTGTTTTTCCTTTCCTGGCAACCAAGCTATGTCATTCCTTAGCAACAGACATAAGACGGATAACACGCGGCACCTAGATAATATTTTAGTTAGTGCCGGGGAGGAGCCTATGACATAGGAAAATGTGGCGGGGGGGGGGGGGCATGCTGTGGAAGCCAAATTTAAACTCCTTAACCAAGGTGGGACCAGGCTGCTGGCATCAGCATTTAAAAAGGAGAGAGGGCAGCTTTTAGGAAACTGGGGGAAGGTCGACAGTCATGCATGGTTCGGAATAAGGTATCTTTCAAAGATATCACCAGGACAGGGAAGATAGGGCGTCCTGATAGTGAGGTTGCAGTAGAGACCATAGTAGACCAGGATTCTTTAAATAAAAAGCAGATAGATTGCACATTATCACTGTCAACTGCTGAGCAAGATCTAAATAGGAACAACAGACATGGTTTGAAATGTCTATATGCAAATGCCAGAAGCCTAAGAAATAAGATGGGAGAGTTAGAATATATTGCACTAAATGAAAAAAATAGATGTAATAGGCATTTCTAAGACCTGGTGGAAGGAGGATAACCAGTGGGACACTGTCATATGAGGATACAAATTATAGTGATAGGGTGGATCTAATTGGTGGAGGGATAGCATTGTATGTTAGGGAGGGCCTTGAATAAACTAAAAATTTTGCAGGTCACAAAACACATCTTGGAATCTCTGTGGATTGAAATTCCTTGTGTAGAGGGAAAAAGGATAGTGATAGTACTACCGTCCAACTGGCCAGGATGAACAGACAGATAGAAATGTTATCAGAAGTTAGGCTAACAAACTGGGGAATATAATAATAATGGGTGATTTTAATTACACCGATATTGACTGGATAAATGTAATACCAGGGAATGCTAGAGAGGTAAAATTCCTTGATGAAATCAAAGACTGCTTTATGGAGTAGTTGGTTCAGGAGCCAACAAGAGGAGGAACTATACTAGACCTTAGTGGAACACATGATTTGGTGCAGGAAGTAATGATGCTGAGGCTGCTTGATAACAGTGATCATAACATGATCAGATTTGATATAAGTTCTGGATTAAGTACCTTGTTTACCTTGTGAGCTGTCTGAGCTACGCTGGGCATTTTCAGACTTGGTTTGGCTGTAAACTGATGTTACCTGTGTCTTAATATCTTCCTGATAAACTGCTGACTCTATCTGCTTCTGTATTCTATCTTATTAAATAAACCAAAACAAAACTGTCTTCACTTGCAGAGGGTCTGACCTCTAAAAGTTTCTAATCTGTCTTCATCCTATTGCCTATAATTTAAAATTGCTGTTGAATTGTGATTTAATATTTTTATGCTGGTACTGTCTTAAAGGTGCTTTTATTGAACTGTGTTTTGAGCTTCTGTGCCAGTGATTTCATATTTTTATGCTGGAATTGTCTTAAAGGTTCTCTCATTAGAACTGTGCCAAGTGACTTAATTCAATCAGTTTGGTTACATAGCATCTGGTGACTCATAGACTGCATACCTGTGGAGGAGGGGCAATTTGTGGTGAAAGAAAAAACAGAACTAAAGTTTACCTTGTGAGTTGTCTGAGCGTGCTGGGTATTTTCAGACGTGGTTTGATTGTAAACTGATGTTACCTGTGTCTAATATCTTCCAGATAAACTGCTGACTCTACCTGCTTCTCTATTCTATTAAAAACAACAAAACAAAACTGTCTTCACTTGCATAGGGTCTGACCCTATATACCCACCCACCCCTCATCCTTTCACTTGCAGAGGGTCTGACTATATAGTCCCACCCAACCCTAGGTGAACTCCCTTTATATAGGGCAATCAATGGACAAGTATCTTAATTGCATCATAATTGGTCAATCCTCCTTGTTATCCCCTATCATAGTTCACCTTTTCACACTTCTGAATCACAACAATATGACCTTCATTCAGTGCAATGCATGTTCTGCTTTAATCCTAAGGAAAACTATCTGGAACCTTAGAGCTTGTCCTATCTGTCTCCAAATATCAGCTTTGAAAAACAAAATCAACAAACTCAAGAATGAATTAGCTATAACTAAAAAAGTATCCAGGATTACTTGATTCCCGGCTAATTTACCACAACCACTGCCATAGAGAATGAAACAGAGGAATAGAGGGGTCACAGTAGGCTCTGGTAGACTAAGATTTGTGACACAGAAACACTCATCTTCCCAACCTTTGCCCCTGTCAAATCTTCTGCTGCATTGCATCATTATGATGTTGAAAAAAGAAGTACTGTGGTGGAACCAGAGTCAAGGAAAGTAGCACAACCCAAGAAACATCCCCCAAACAATGACAGATTGGTGAAAAGCAGAAAACTCTTACTGTTCGGAGACTCTGTTATGAGAATCATTAGCTTAGGAGCACAGTTCAGGGGTTCCAACCTAGTGAAATGTCTTCCAGGATCTTCGGCTATCAGATGTACTGACCAAATACTGAATGTGATCTGAGAAGAGCAAGGCTTCAAATACTGATGTAATTCACTTGGGGACAAATGACCTGGCCAACAATAGCAAGTTTACAGCACAGAGAGCGTTCCAGAAGCTTGGGGAGGGACTGAAATCTTTGGCTTGGACTGTGGCTTTTTCTGAAGTAATTCCTACATGGGGATAGGGAGAGGAAAGACTTGAGTCTTGGTATATAGAAGAAGGTTTTAGATACATAGGAGCATGGGGTAATACGTGGAAAAATAACAGGTTGTACTGTAATGATGGACTACATCTTTCTGTGACGAGACAAAGGATCCTTGGGGAGAAATTCAGACAGTATGTTTCTAGACATTTAAACTACAAGGCGGGGGTGACATAAGGAAACAAGGAAATTCAGATAGTCACCCCCAAAATAAACATGATGGCAGAGGGGAAAGGTCATCTAAATATAGAAAACCACCTAAACTCACTAAGCACATGAAAATCAATGGACACAAATGCTCGTAGGCTAAGTAAAATTGTTCGACTTGCAAGCCCTAATGTTTGAAGAAAACTTGGATATTGTTTCTATTAGAAAGCCCAAACCAAAGATATTCCATGTATTAAAAAAGGAGGAAGGAAGAACAAATGAAAGCAGGTATGGTTAAAAAGTGAGGTGCAGTTAGCTATTAGAACCAAAAATGTAATCCTTCAGAGTATGGAAGAAAAACCTGACGAAAAATAACCGGAAACAGCATAAGGAATGGCAAGTCAAATGCTGATAAGGAAAGCAAAGAGAGACTTTGAAAAGAAGACTGCGTTGGAGACAAAAACACATAGTAAAAACTTTTTTAGGTATATTAAGAAGCCAGTAAAAGAATCATTTGGACCACTAGATGATTGAGGGAAGACAAAGCCATAGTAGAGAGATTAAATGAATTCTTTGCTTCAGTTTTCACTGAAGATGATGTGAAAGAGATACTGGTGCCAGAAATGGTATTCAGTTCTGACGAGTCAGAGAAACTGAATCAAATCTCTGTAAACCTGGAAGGTGTAATGGGGAGATTTGACAAATTGAAGAGTAGCAGATCACTAGGACTGGATGGCATACATCCCAGAGTATTGATAGGATGGAAAAATGAACTTTAAGAATTGTTAGTAATATGTAATTTATCTTTAAAATCAAGCATGATACTAGAAGATTGTAGGGTGGCCAGTGTAACGCTGATTTTTAAAAAGGTTCTAGAGGTGATCTGGGAAATGACAGACCGATGAGCCTGACGTCGATGCCAGGCAAAATGTTAGACTATTATAAAGAACAAAATTACAGAGCATATACTTAAGCATGTATTAATGAGAGAAAGCTAACATGGATTTAACGAAGGGAAATCTTGTCTCACTAATCTATTACATTTCTTTGAAGGGGTGAACAAACATGTAGACAAAGGTGAGCCAGTTGATATTGTGTATCTGGATTTTCAAAAGGCATTTGACAAAGTACCTCTTGAAAGACTCCAGAGGAAATTGGAGAGTCATGGGATAAGAGGTAGTGTTCTATTGTGGATTAAAAACTGGTTAAAAGATAGAAAACAGACAGTAGGGTTAAATCAGTATTCTCAATGGAGAAGGGTTGATAGTGGGATCGCTGCTTTTTAACATATGTATAAATGATCTATATATGGGAATAACTAGTGAGGTAATTAAATTTGCTGATGACACAAAATTATTCAAAGTTGTTGCAAGAGGATTGTGAAAAAGTGCAAGACGACCTTATGAAACTGGAAAGCCAAATGATAGATGACATTTAATGTGAGTAAGCGCAAAGTGATGCATGTGGGAAAGAGGAACCCAATCTATAGCTATGTGATACAAGGTTCCGCGTTAGGAGTCACCTACCAGGAAAAGGATCTAGAAGTCATCATTGACGTTATGTTGAAACCCTCTGCTCTGTGTGCTGTCAGCAAAAAAGCAAATAGAATGTTAGGTATTATTAGGGAAAGAATGGAAAATAAAAATGAGGATGTTATAATACCTTTGAATCACTCCATGGTGCGACAACACCTCGAATACTGTGTGCAGTTTTGGTCTCTGCATCTCAAAAAAGATATAGTGGAATTAAAGGTATAGAGAAGGGCAATGAAAATGATAAAGGGGATGGGACAACTTCCCTATGAGGAAAAGTTGCAATGTCTAGGGCTCTTGAGCTTGGAGAAAAGACGGCTGAGGGGAGATATGATAGAGGTCTATAAAATAATGAGTGGCGTGGAACAGGTAGAGGTGAATCGCTTGTTAACTCTTTACAAAAATACTAGGACTAGGGAGCACGCAATGAAACTACAAAGTATTAAATTTAAAACTAATTGGAGAAGATATTTCTTCACTTAGTGTATAATTAAACTTTGGAATTCATTGCCAGAGAATGTAGCAAAAAGTTAGCTTAGCGGGGTTTTAAAAAGGTTTAGATATCTTCCTCAAAAGTCCATAAGCTATTATTAAAGTGGACTTGGAAAAATTCACTGCTTATATATAGGATAAACCTCCAAGCAATAAAAGTAGAATTTATACGGCGTATGCAATCAGCATGATGTTGTTTAAGCAGGGGAGTCTCATAAGCCGCTAAGGTTAAATTTTGTTTTTTACAACCTTATTTGCGACAGTTGTAATCATCGGCTCTCCCTGCCAACCTCCTTCGGTATTTTTTTTAAAAATAATTTTTATAATTTTTCTTATTATCTTTTTTATCTTATTATCTTTTATCGATGCCTGATGTGTAATAATGCTTAGTGTTGCATACACATTGGGAGCTACACAGTAGGACAATCTAATACTGTGACAAGGCAGAGAGAGAGAGAGAATTACACCTACTGCACTACTAACATATTTCTGTATATCTAGGTTTTCAATATAACAATCTTCACTTCGGGCATACCAAAGTGATTTACGTTCTAAAAGCTCCCCCCCCCCCCCCCCCCCCAAAAAAAAAGGTTGAGAATAATTCCATAAAATTAAAAGGGTAGAACAGAATGAGAGCAGCTGAGGACAAAAAGACCAGAGACTTAAGAGAATCTGTTGAGTAAAAAGAAAGGAGGCATACTGTCTATGACCATAGTTTGCGGTACCTATGATCTGCCAAATAAAACTCCTACTTTAATGTGTATTGTATTTTTTAGACAGCAGAATGCGCAAATTGTTTCAGGGTATGATGATTTCAGCAAGGTTCTGTATTTGGGTTTGACTATATGTGTTGATGTACAGATTGAAATATTTCTGTTTACTGTTTTTAAAAGTTTGCATGTGAACCTTATTTTCATGACTAAAATTTCAGTTTTATTAATGGTTTAAAAAAAATGGATGGACTAATATATCCATATACATAGGAGAGTTTCTATAGATTTGTAGAATTTGCAACAAGTAGAGACAGTGTGTTATATGAACATTTTTTTTAATGTAACATTTTTTGCTAGTAGGATGGTCTGATTTAAAGCTTTATCAGTAGAGTTCCTTTCACTTGTGGGTAAAACTCAAATGTAACTTCTCTGCCACTGACTCAATGACTGTTTATTCAAATGATGGAAAAAAAACTTTGTGTAGGTTTCAGAAATGTACATTCTCCGAGGACAAGCAGGCTGCTTGTTCTCACTGATGGGTGACGTCCACGGCAGCCCCTCCAATCGGAACACTTTCTAGCAAAGTCCTTTGCTAGTCCTCGCGCGCTGATGCGCACCGCGCATGCGCGGCCGTCTTCCCGCCCGAACCGGCTCGTGCCGGCCAGTCTTCTTTTGTCCGTGCTCGGTACGGTTGTGTTTCGCCGTTCGCGCCCCTAAGTTGACCTCACGCGTCGTTTATCGACTGTGTCTTTCAAAAAAAAAAAAAAGGTGTCGAAAGGAGACCTTTATGGTCGGCTCCCTTCCCATACTTCCAGTTTTTGCCCCGGTAAGTTTTCTTTCGTCGTCGGGGTAGGCCCTATTTAGGCCTCGGTCGAAGTTTTTCTTCCCCCTAATTTTTGCGGTGCCTTTTTTGCCATTTCGAGTTTTGATCTCGCCGGCGCGATTTTTCCGCCCATGACATCGAAGTCTTCCAGCAGCTTCAAGAAGTGCACCCAGTGCGCCCGGGTTATCTCGCTCACTGACAGGCACGCGTCGTGCCTTCAGTGTCTGGGGGCTGAGCACCGCCCGCAGGCCTGTAGTCTGTGTTCCCTTTTACAAAAGCGGACTCAGGTAGCGAGATTAGCCCAGTGGAACGTTTTGTTCTCGGGCTCTTCGTCGGCATCGGCACCGGGAGTATCGACTGCATCGACGTCGTCAGCGCCTGGACCTTCATCTTCGTCCCCGAGTGCATCGAGGCATCGGCCCTCTGCATCGGGGCGTCATCGGAAGGCTGCGTCGGCGTCGGTGGTATCGAGACCTCCTCGTCTGCTGATGTCGTCGGACGGTGGTGCTTCGTCTGGAGTGCAGGTGAGGGCTGTCCATTCCCCTGCTGGTGGCGGTGAGCCTTCGGGTGGGTCTCCCCCCACCCTGAGGGCTCCTGCGGTACAGCCCCCCCGAGACCGACATCCTTCGGCCTCGGCCCCGAGGAAGAGACGGCTGGATTCTACGTCCTCCTCGTCGGTGCCGGGAAGCTCCGGTGACATGCTTCGTTCCAAGAAGTCGAAGAAGCATCGTCACCGGTCTCCTTCCCGTGTCGGCACCGAGAGGACCGCTCGCCCTCTGTTCAAGAGGTGTCGATGCGCTCCCCTTTGGACAGCCCGGAGCAGCCTCCACGCCCGGAACAGACTCTGACATCGACGCCTGCATCGACTTCCATGCCTTTTTCTGCAGCCGCTCTGAACGAGAGCCTCCGGGCCGTTCTCCCAGAGATCCTGGGAGAGCTGTTGCGCCCTACCCCTCCGGTACCGGGGGTGCTTGCGCCACCGGTACTGTTGAGTGAGGCGCCGGCTGGCCCTTTGCCCGGGGTGAGGTCTCCGGCATCGGTACCGCGTGCGGTATCGACTGCGGTCGCCTCCCAGGAAGGCTCCCCGA
This sequence comes from Microcaecilia unicolor, assembly GCF_901765095.1. Taxonomy (NCBI): domain Eukaryota; kingdom Metazoa; phylum Chordata; class Amphibia; order Gymnophiona; family Siphonopidae; genus Microcaecilia; species Microcaecilia unicolor. The sequence continues at coordinate 78,465,973 of NC_044034.1, forward strand.
CTACGTCGGCGGAGGGAGCTTCGCCGGTGCGGGCAAGGGAGTCTACCTCTTGACGCTCCCACCGTGGCCGTGGTTCCACGGAGTCGAGCCGGGCACGGTTGCAGACACAGGTCCGTGAACTTGTGTCTGACACCGAGGGTGAGGCCTCGTGGGAAGAAGAGGAAGACATCAGATATTTCTCTGACGAGGAGTCTGAGGGTCTTCCTTCTGATCTCACACCCTCTCCTGAAAGGCAGCTTTCTCCTCCCGAGAGTCTGTCTTTCGCTTCCTTTGTCCGGGAGATGTCTACGGCCATCCCCTTCCCGGTGGTTGTGGAGGACGAGCCCAGGGCTGAAATGTTTGAGCTCCTGGACTATCCTTCTCCACCTAAGGAAGCGTCCACAGTACCCATGCATCATGTCCTCAAAAAGACATTGCTGGCGAACTGGACCAAGCCATTAAGTAATCCCCACATCCCCAAGAAGATTGAGTCCCAGTACCGAATCCATGGGGACCCAGAGCTGATGCGCACTCAGTTGCCTCATGACTCTGGAGTTGTGGATTTGGCCCTAAAGAAGGCCAAGAGTTCTAGGGAGCATGCTTCGGCGCCCCCGGGCAAGGACTCTAGAACCTTGGACTCCTTTGGGAGGAAGGCCTACCATTCTTCTATGCTCGTGGCCAAAATTCAGTCCTACCAGCTCTACACGAGCATACACATGCGGAACAATGTGCGGCAGTTGGCGGGCTTGGTGGACAAGCTCCCCCCTGAGCAAGCCAAGCCATTTCAGGATGTGGTCAGGCAGCTGAAGGCGTGCAGGAAATTCCTGGCCAGAGGGGTGTATGACACCTTGATGTTGCGTCCAGGGCCGCTGCTCAAGGTGTGGTGATGCGCAGACTCTCATGGCTGCGTGCCTCCGACCTGGAGAATAGAATCCAGCAGCGGATTGCGGACTTGCCTTGCCGTGCGGATAATATTTTTGGAGAAAAAGTCGAACAGGTGGTAGAGCAACTCCACCAGTGGGACACCGCATTCGACAAGTTCTCCCGCCGGCAGCCTTCAGCTTCTACCTCTACAGGTAGAAGATTTTTTGGGGGAAGGAAGACTGTTCCCTACTCTTCTGGTAAGCGTAGGTACAATCCTCCTTCTCGACAGCCTGCGGCCCAGGCTAAGCCCCAGCGCGCTCGCTCTCGTCAGCAGCATGCGCCTCAGCAAGGCCCCTCGGCTCCCCAGCAAAAGCAAGGGACGAGCTTTTGACTGGCTCCAGTAGAGCATAGCCGACATCCCTAGTGTCAGTGCCGGGCGACCTGCCAGTCGGAGGGAGGTTGAAAGCTTTTCACCAAAGGTGGCCTCTCATAACCTCTGATCAGTGGGTTCTGCAAATAGTCCGGCAAGGATACACCCTCAATTTGGCGTCAAAACCTCCAAATTGTCCACCGGGAGCTCAATCTTACAGCTTCCAACACAAGCAGGTACTTGCAGAGGAACTCTCCGCCCTTCTCAGCGCCAATGCGGTCGAGCCCGTGCCATCCAGGCAAGAAGGGCTGGGATTCTATTCCAGGTACTTCCTTGTGGAAAAGAAAACGGGGGGGGGGGGGATGCGTCCCATCCTAGACCTAAGGGCCCTGAACAAATATCTGGTCAAAGAAAAGTTCAGGATGCTTTCCCTGGGCACCCTTCTCCCCATGATTCAGCAAAACGATTGGCTATGCTCTCTGGACTTGAAGGACGCCTACACGCACATCCCGATACTGCCAGCTCACAGACAGTATCTGCGATTTCAGCTGGGCACACGTCACTTCCAGTACTGTGTGCTACCCTTTGGGCTCGCCTCTGCGCCCAGAGTGTTCACGAAGTGCTTGGCTGTAGTAGCAGCGGCACTTCGCAGACTGGGGGTACACGTGTTCCCATATCTCGACGATTGGCTGGTGAAGAACACATCCGAGGCAGGAGCCCTGCAGTCCATGCAGATGACTATTTGCCTCCTGGAGCTACTGGGGTTTGTGATAAATTATCCAAAGTCCCACCTTCTCCCAGTGCAGAAACTCGAATTCATAGGAGCTCTGCTGGATTCTCGGACGGCTCGTGCCTATCTCCCAGAGACGAGAGCCAGCAACTTGTTGTCCCTCGTCTCGCGGGTGCGAGCGTCCCAGCAGATCACAGCTCGGCAGATGTTGAGATTGCTGGGCCACATGGCCTCCACAGTTCATGTGACTCCCATGGCCCGCCTCCACATGAGATCTGCTCAATGGACCCTAGCTTCCCAGTGGTTTCAGGCTGCTGGGGATCTAGAAGACGTGATCCACCTGTCCACGAGTTTTCTCAAATCCCTGTATTGGTGAACGATTTGGTCCAATTTGACTCTGGGACGTCCTTTCCAAATTCCTCAGCCACAAAAAGTGCTGACCACGGATGCGTCTCTCCTGGGATGGGGAGCTCATGTCGATGGGCTTCACACCCAAGGAAGCTGGTCCCTCCAGGAACGCGATCTGCAGATCAATCTTCTGGAGTTACGAGCGGTCTGGAACGCTCTGAAGGCTTTCAGAGATCGGCTGTCCCACCAAATTATCCAAATTCAGACAGACAACCAGGTTGCCATGTATTACGTCAACAAGCAGGGGGGCACCGGATCTCGCCCCCTGTGTCAGGAAGCCGTCAGCATGTGGCTCTGGGCTCGCCGTCACGGCGTGCTCCAAGACACATATCTGGCAGGCATAAACAACAGTCTGGCCGACAGGCTGAGCAGGATTATGCAACCTCACGAGTGGTCGCTCAGTTCCCGTGTAGTGCGGCAGATCTTCCAGGTGTGGGGCACCCCCTTGGTAGATCTCTTCGCATCTCGAGCCAACCACAAGGTCCCTCAGTTCTGTTCCAGGCTTCAGGCCCACGGCAGACTGGCATCGGATGCCTTCCTCCTGGACTGGGGGGAGGGTCTGCTGTATGCTTATCCTCCCATACCTCTGGTGGGGAAGACTTTGTTGAAACTCAAGCAAGACCGGGGCACCATGATTCTGATTGCTCCGTTTTGGCCGCGTCAGATCTGGTTCCCTCTTCTTCTGGAGTTGTCCTCCGAAGAACCGTGGAGATTGGAGTGTTTTCCGACCCTCATCACACAGGACGAAGGGGCGCTTCTGCATCCCAACCTCCGGTCCCTGGCTCTCACGGCCTGGATGTTGAGAGCGTAGACTTTGCCTCTTTGGGTCTGTCAGAGGGTGTCTCCCGTGTTTTGCTTGCTTCCAGGAAAGATTCTACTAAGAGGAGTTACTTCTTTCTATGGAGGAGGTTTGCCGTCTGGTGTGACAGCAAGGTAAGCCGATCTCAGGACAGCCTTTAGTTGTTCGCTTCATGAGAGGCTTGCTTTTGTCAAAGCCCCCTGTCAAGCCTCCTACAGTGTCATGGGATCTCAATGTCGTTCTCACCCAGCTGATGAAACCTCCTTTTGAGCCACTGAACTCCTGCCATCTGAAGTACTTGACCTGGAAGGTCATTTTCTTGGTGGCAGTTACTTCAGCTCGTAGAGTCAGTGAGCTTCAGGCCCTGGTAGCCCAGGCCCCTTACACCAAATTTCATCATAATAGAGTAGTCCTCCGCACTCAACCTAAGTTCTTGCCAAAGGTTGTGTCGGAGTTCCATCTGAACCAGTCAATTGTCTTGCCAACATTCTTTCCCCGTCCTCATTCCTGCCCTGCTGAACGTCAGCTGCACACATTGGACTGCAAGAGAGCATTGGCCTTCTATCTGGAGCGGACACAGCCCAACAGACAGTCCGCCCAATTGTTTGTTTCTTTTGATCCCAACAGGAGGGGAGTGGCTGTGGGGAAACGCACCATATCCAATTGGCTAGCAGATTGCATTTCCTTCACTTACGCCCAGGCTGGGCTGGCTCTTGAGGGTCATGTCACGGCTCATAATGTTAGAGCCATGGCAGCGTCGGTAGCCCACTTGAAGTCAGCCACTATTGAAGAGATTTGCAAAGCTGCGACGTGGTCATCTGTCCACACATTCACATCTCATACTGCCTGCAGCAGGATACCCGACGCGACAGTCGGTTCGGGCAGTCAGTGCTTCAGAATCTGTTCGGGGTTTAGCATCCAACTCCACCCCCCTAGGCCCATGTTTGTTCTGTTCCAGGCTGCACTCTCAGTTGGTAAATTTTTTAGGTCAATCTCAGTTATGTCCTCGCCGTTGCGAGGCCTAATTGACCATGGTTGTTTTGAGTGAGCCTGGGGGCTAGGGATACCCAATCAGTGAGAACAAGCAGCCTGCTTGTCCTCGGAGAAAGCGAATGCTACATACCTGTAGAAGGTATTCTCCGAGGACAGCAGGCTGATTGTTCTCACAAACCCGCCCGCCTCCCCTTTGGAGTTGTGTCTTCCCTTCTCTTTGTCTTGCTACATATGAGACTGGCCGGCACGAGCCGGTTCGGGCGGGAAGACGGCCGCGCATGCGCTGTGCGCATTGGTGCGCGAGGACTAGCAAAGGACTTTGCTAGAAAGTGTTCCGATTGGAGGGGCTGCCGTGGATGTCACCCATCAGTGAGAACAATCAGCCTGCTGTCCTCGGAGAATACCTTCTACAGGTATGTAGCATTCGCTTTATCTGGTTATTAAATGTGCTTATTATGTTTTTTTTTCTGAAGCATTGAGCTGGAAAAAGTATAAATTCTGTTTTGTTGTAAAATGTTATCTTAAACCCAAGTATTTTCCTCATTATAAATATTAAAGAACATAAATAGCATGCCAGTAATGTTTCAGCTTCTGTGTTAGTGTCTCATGCAGTGAACTACCAAGAGTGGTTCGATGCATTCTGAAATATATTTTAATAAAGTTGGTGAAAAACATTAATGCTTATATTTGGGAAATGGAATGTACAGAGAGGATTCAAATGAAATTAGTACGTGTTGGGGAAAAAGTCTTCAATCTCTAGTATTCCAATGGAGCCTCATTAATGAAATGAGTCCTACCAATAGTGATTGCATAGCTTTCTGCTAGCAAATTTAAAAAAAGCTGCTTGGAGTTAGGGCATTTTTCCATGAGCAATGCAGAGATATGACAAATTGGGACTAATAGTTTTAGTGAAGTAAGTTTGTGATATGATTTGGTATATCTTTCAGTTTTGAGAATCTCTTTTGAAGCAGTCTGGTGTGGAAATTTCATGTATTTTTCACTGTTCATAAGTATTTCTATCACTGCAGTTTTAAGATATATATTTTTAATCAACAATATCTAATATTCCTTTTCTTGTGACTTTCAGAGTGATACCAACAGTAAAGCTATATTCGCTAAAGTGATGATAATTACAAGTAAGTCCCCTCCCTCTTCCCCTTAATTTTATTTTCCACACTCTGGTTTATTATTTTCTATGTCTGTTTTAGCTTTGCTTGTTACCTCACTTGCTCCTACCTCCTGCCAAACTCCTTAATGCTCAATACTATGAGCGCACTTAAATTTGCATCTCATTAGCACTCAGCATTAGGGAGTTCCTTTTCCACGCAGATCCAGCAGTATTTTTCCGGCACTGCTTGGAATGTGCTGGAGTTTTCAGCATGTGAGAGCGTAAACTGGTGCTTAACACACAAAACTACAGCCTGCTGGTTCACAGGAGGTCTTTCTTCTCTGCAACAATCTCTATTCCTTTTCGACTCCACTATTTCTTCATTGGACTTGTTCTGTTACCTGGGTGTCACTTTTGACTCTGGTCTTAGGTTCCGCAAGCAAATATCTCGGGTTCTGCAATCAGGATTTCATGCTGTTTGCTATATTGGTTCTTGGAAAACATCATAGGTTTTTCAGCCCTACGCACATTCATGCCTTGGTTTTGTCATGTGTTGATTACTGTAACTCTTATCTATGCTGGTTTACCACGGTTTCATGTGAAGCACCTTCAAAGGCTTCACAACATGGCAGCTCATCTTCTGTGTAATGCCCTCATCTTCTGTGTAATGCCCAAGGTTTAGATGATCTTCTCCCGCTTGTGTGTCATCTGCACTGGCTCCCTGTTAATGCAAGAATACATTTTAAGATCCTTTGTCTTGCTCACAAAGCATTTCCAAGGTGTCCCGTCTTAACTTATTTCGCATACTATTCCCTATACCCGCTCTTTGCATTCTCTAGATTCTCAGATTCTCATCTTCCATTATGTCCTAAGGACCAGTCCAGACAAATGGGTTGTGACTATCCGCCAGCAGGTGGAGATAGAGAACTCTGAGTTGTGCCTCATAAACTCCTGCGCTTAGCAACCAAGCCAGTATTCTCTATCTTCAGCAGGCGGGATAGCAGCTCCTGTGTGCTGTGGTGTCTTCTGTGTGACCTGTCCTGCTTGCAGGTTTAGATGAGTTTAGGGTTGAGAATATCCTGTGCCTAAGTGTAAACCTAGTGGTCTAAGTCCCTCCCTTCTCCCCTGTTGCCACTTTCTTCCTCTTTATCTCAGTTTTCTCTTCTCTTTTCTCCTGCCTCTATATCAGCCACTGCGGGGTGTTTTTTTTTTTTTTTTTTAAAGAGTGCTTGTGCTGTGGGAAGATTGTGGGGTTTCATTACCTTAGAGGTCACGAGACTGGCTTTTCTGTGAGTATATTCTCTTGTGTGCGGTGCTGGGGTAAGCTCTCTGCTACCAGTTCCTGCATGTTTTGCTTTACTTTTGCCTGCTCTTTCTCCGGGATTTCAATCTGGCCCCCGCTCTGATGGAGGTTTTTGGCATGCTCAGCGACAATGTGTTGTGCACTCCGCGAGGCTTTGGCGGCTATTTTGTCAGCGGGTTCCTCACCTGCTACTGTTTCCCTGTATGTTGGTTCTGCGTGGGTAGAAGTCTCTGCCTTGCCATTTTCGCCTGAATTTGTTCTTTTTATTATATCAGGCCTTTTTATTAGTCGTCTCAAGCTCACTCTCCTTCTCCCTCTCACGTTGCTTTTGAGGAGTAGCTTCCTAAGAAATGAAAACT